>NC_092498.1:191640138-191945464 GCF_047511675.1 Marmota flaviventris
ACTTCCCTATGTCCTGTGCAGAGGCTATCCATCATTAGAGCTGAACAGAGATGCAGAAAGAAAGGAGCTTGTGGGCTGAAGGTTGCCTGGATGCCTGGAGGGGTGTAGGGGTGAGAGGGGAGGTAGAGGGGTGCATACTGCTTGGGGATCTGGGCCCTGCACTCTTGCTTTGTTCCTTTTCCGGAATCCTCTCAGGTTCTTGTCTTGCCATTATGGTTCTACCTTGGGCCTGTTGCAGTTCATGAGAACACAGTTTATTTCACAGTGGCTACATTTTAATCTATTTGATGAGTTTGAAATATAGCCTTATTTTCCTTGGAGGCTCCTCCACAAACCCTCTAGTGTCAAGTTCATGCTTTTAGGTGTATTTCTCTTCTGCTTGTGAACACTGATCCAAGATAGTTTGGTTCTTACTGGTTTCAAGGGGTGGTACTGTTTGACCTTGTACCAAATTCTGGGGCTCTCCTGATGATCCCCATGTGATCTTTCCAGGTGAGAACAGCTAAGTTCCAAGTGGCTTGTGGCCAATACACATCCGATCTTGCACAAGCTCAGAGCTTGAGTCAGAATCAAAACACAGGTCTTCTGAATTTTGATTGAGTGCTTTATGTCTTCTGTCCAATGAATTTATTTTATTTCTCCACGGTTTCTTTTGTAGGGGTTCAGCTGTTGCAAAAATAATTGGTAATAATGTCAAGAAACTACAGAAGTTTGCCTCCACAGTCAAGATGTGGGTCTTTGAGGAAACAGTGAATGGGAGAAAACTGACAGACATCATAAATAGTGACCATGAAAATGTCAAATATCTCCCTGGACACAAGCTGCCAGAAAATGTGGTAAGACCTTGGGGTGAAAAGTACATTTGGTTGATTCTGCAGGTTCTGTCCAACTGAGTAGCACTCCTGACCTAGACATGGGAAAGCTGCTTCCCATTTTCCCGTTGTGTTCTACTACCAATGACTTGGTTAGTATTGGTTTTCTTGACTCTGAAAATGGGCTTTGTATTAGTTTTCTCTGGCTGCCATAACCAAGTGCCACAGGCTGAAACTAATTAATTAACTAATTAATTTTAAATTTTGGGGTGCACTCAGCTACTGAGCCACATCCCCATCCCTATTTTCTATTTTATTTAGAGACAGGGTCTTACTGAGTTGCTTAGTGATTCACTGTTGCTGAGGCTGGATTTGAACTCGGGATCCTCCTGTCTTAACCTCCTGAGCCTCTGGGATTACAGGTGTGCACCACCACAACCTCCTAATTTATTTTTTTTTATTTTGGTACTAGGGATTGAACCCAGGGGCCCTTAACCACTGAGCCACATCCCCGGCCCTTTTTAAATATTTTATTTAGAGACAGGTTCTCACTAAATTGCTTAGGGCCTCACTAAATTGCTGAGACTGGCTTTAAACTTGTAATCCTCTTGCCTCAGCCTCCTGAGCCACTGGGATTACAGGCCGGCACCACCACACCTGGCTAAAATTTATTTTCTTACAATACTGGCAGCTTGAAATCTGAGATCACAGTGTAGGTAGGGTTGGGTTTTTCCTAGGTGTCTCTTGTATATGGCTGTCTTATCCGACTCTCCATGTCATGACTGCCTCTTCCTATGAGGACAGCAGTCCTATTAGATTATGACTTACCATATGGACAACATTTGGAGTCCATTACCTCCTTAAAGACACTATTTCCAGGCACATTCTCAGGTACCGGGTGGGGGTTGGTATGTCAACATATGAGTTTGCAGGGTTCCATAGTACAGTCCATAATAAACTTTTTCCTTGGTGTTCAAAGTATGGTCACATCAGAGCTGGAGTCACAGCCTTTCCTGTGGCTGTTGGTGTCTCCTATAGCTCTTGATGTCCCCTTCCTAAGTGCATGTGATTTTGCTCAGCTTGCCGGGGCATCTAATTAAAACCAGGGTCGAGGCCCAAATTACAGATGAAGATAGAAGCAAATGAGAAAGTGTAAGGTTGGTAGTTTAAAATTCAAGCCTATTAGGTCTAGAAGAGAAAAGTACAGGTTATTTCCTGTCCTCGTTCCGTTGGTTTGCAGGGGAAGCAAAAAATGAACATGGGGAGTGGAAAGGAGGGTGCCCACCCTGCTGCCTGCTGGAGGGAGTTTATGAACTTCTGTGGTCAGATTCACCTCTCAGTAGCTTCCTGAAAACCAGACTGCTGTGGCTGCCTGATTCCTATGACTTACCTGAGAGGCCATCTCCTAGGTTAATGAAGTCCCCTTTGCTGTGTCTTCATAGTCCTTCATGAACATGTCCAATGCATGCAGAGCAGGGTTGGGTGTGGGCCCAGAAAGGGGAAAAGGATGACATTGCTCTCCTCAAGGAATTGAGCAGGGAGACCGATTTATAAACTAATAAATGTCGGGGAGTTGGAGGTGCCCAGGCCTAGCTTACTGAAGATTTTTATTTGGCTTTTAACTATATAGTGTTGGTTGGTGTCAAGCACTGTGCTGAGCATAGACTGTCTTGTTTAATCTTCTTAAGGGCCCTCTTTGGTGGGTGCTGTTTACTTTATTCCTGTTGTGCTGATGATCACCGTTGTGGAGGCGAGGAAACCAAGACTTGGGCAGATGAATTTGCCCAAGGTTGTGAGCCAGGGCCAGCCAGCTTTGGATCTGCTTCCCAGAGGACTCACTGCTGAGCCTGCTGATCTTCTAGGCAATGACAACTCTCTCCTGTGTCACTGAACTAGGGTGAACCAGCATTTCCTTGCAGGTGCAGGGAGGAAGGATCCCTAGGACTGTGAATTGACAAATTCAACCTCTGATGGAAAGAATAAAAGCGGCAGCAAGTGAAGGCATCAGGGTTCTCACTAATCCATCCTGGGATTAATGAGAAATGGGAAATTCTCTTGGCCCCTCCTTTTCTCACGTTTGTCAATCGCTCCTGTCCTTCTGCAGTGCATGTGCCTCATGTTATGTTCCCCCGCCCTGCTTTGTGCCAGTCCACCTGCACTGCCTGTCTACCTCCACCTGCCCCCGCTGACTTTCTGGGTCTAACTCTCTGGGTAGCCACAGTGCCTGGCCTGGTGCTTTTCCTTCACTTGATGCTCAAGGGGTGTTGGGGAAGGTGAATCTGCCAAGTGACTCTGTGAAGCTAGAGCCTGTGCCGTGAATAGGAAGAATGGAGGGAGGAGACTAAACAGAGGAGGCAAGGTCACCATTACTACAGACATGCTGGTCCCACACCACTGACTCCAGCTGCCCCAGGTCCCTAGGTGTGGACAGAGGGAGGAGAGAAAGGAGGAAAAGTCTACTCCCAGGATCCTACCAATGTCCAGAGCCTTGTAGGCTCATGGAAATGAGTGTACGTGTACTCTGGAGTGGACACTGGTATGGTTTCGGATTTTTCACTGTAGTGCCCTCGGGAACAGTGGACTGTGCTCCTGGGAACTACCTGAACATGCCTAGTTGCAGAATCCCAGGGTCATAGGGAATGCGCAGTCCTTTACTCCCAAAAAGGCTTGTTTTTAACCTTTTTTTGTTCTTGCAAGTTGAAGGATGAATGAGACGTGCATTTCCATCAACACAGGGTTGCTATTTATGATGTCTGCCAGTTAATGAGCTGGCTTGAGATCGTGAGTCTTTTTAGCTTGGAGCCCCAGGATGCTGCCCACCTCACCCTTCCCCAGGTCCACTCTCATAATGTGACCCTGTCCCCCATAGGAATCTTCTCTAACAGTGATTTCACCGTGGCATCGCCTGCTCCCTGGAAGCTGGGCCGGTCTGAGTGTGTGATTTCCCCTTAGACCTGAATGGAGAGCATACTTACTTCCTGTAGTGACAGCAAGACACAAATTGTTGATCTATTTTATAGCTCTCCATCCACAGCCTGTGTTTAGAGTTCATCCAAGTATGGGGCTCTTCTGCCATCATGCTCCGGCTTCAGCTGCCTCAGTGTGACACCAGGATTTATGATTACAGTGTCCTTTATGAAATATAGTAGTCATTGCCTCTCATCTTTGTCTTCTAAGCTTTGCCAGCTTTTTTTTTTTTAACTGCTCTGCTGAGATGCAATCCACAGGCCATACAATTCAGTGGTTTCTAGTATATTCACATTGTTGAGCAACTATCGACATAGTCAATTTTTTTAAACATTTTCATCACTGAAAAGAGACCTGTACCTTTTAGTAAAGTCACCTCCAGTGGACTCCTATGGCTCCCCAGCCCTGGGTTACTGCTAATCTACTTTCTATCACTAGAAATTTTTTTTTTGGCAATGCTGGGAATTGAACCCAGGCCTCACATATGCTAAGCCAGCGCTCTACCACTGAGCTACATCAGCCTCATTTGCTTAGTCTTCACATTTCCTATCAATGACATCATGCAATATGTGGCCTTCTGTGACTGGCTTCTTTCACTTAGCCTGTTTTCAAGGTTCACCTGCGCTATAGCATGTTGTCAGTCAGTAATTGATTCTTTTTTTAGGTGTGAATACTGTCCTGTGGTATGTGTCTTAGTTCCATTTTGGATTGTTATAACAGAATACTACAGACAAGATAATTTATAAAGGAAAGAAGTTTTTTAGCTCTTGGTTCTGGGAAGTCCAAGGGCAGCATCTGGTGAGGGTCTTCACTCTGTGTCATAACATGGCAGAAGGTGAAAGGACCAGTGAGTGTGTGCAAGAGACAAAGCACGAGGGCAGACTCACTGTATAGCCACCCTCTTTTGCAGGAACTAACCCACTCCCATGGTAACAATATTAATCTGTTTGTGAGGGCTCTGTCCCCGTGGCCCCGGTACCTCTCACTAGGCCTCACTCCCAACACCAGTGCATTGGGAGTCCAGCTTCCAACACATGCATTCTGGGGGACAAGCACTCAAACCATGACAGTACCATATTTTGTTTATCTATTCATTAGTTGACAGACCTTCGGGTAGTTTCCAGTTATTGGCTATTATGAATAATATGAATATGCTGTTGTGAACCTTTATGTACAATATTTTGTGGGAACATGTGTTTTCAGTTATTTTGAGCATATACATAGGAGTTTTTGGGTCATATAGCTGTTCTGTGTTTAGCTTTTTTTTTTTTAGTCCCAGGTATTGGAATTCAGGGCCTCTCAACCAGTGAGCCACATCCCCAGCCCTATTTTTGTATTTTATTTAGAGACAGGGTCTCGCTGAATTGCTAAAAGTGCCTTGCCATTGCTAAGGCTGCCTTTGAACTTGCAATCCTCCTGCCTCAGTCTCCTGAGCAATCAGGATTACAGGTGTGTGCCACTGTGCCTGGCTGCCTTTAATTTTCTAAGAAACTGCCAGACGGTTTTACCAAGTAGCACCACCATTTTATATGACCACAGTGATATACAAGAGTTCTTGTTTCTGTACATCCTCGCCAGCATGTGTTATTATCTGGCCTTTTAATCCTAGCTATCCTGGTGGGTGTAACATGGTTTCTCATTAATAGTTTTGGTTTTCACTTACCTGATGGCTGACAGTATTGAGCATCTTTCCATGTGCTTATTGACTGTTGGTGTACCTTTAGAGCAGTGTAGATTCAGATCCTTTGCCCTTTTATAAAATTGGATTGTCTTTTTTTTTTTAACCAGGAATGGAACCCAGGGGTGCCTAACCACTGAGCTATATCTCCATCCCTTTTTAGTTTTTATTTTGTGACAAGGTCTTGCTAAGTTGCTGAGGCTGGCTTTGAACTTGCAATCCTCCTGCCTCAGCCTCCTAAACTGCTAGGATTACAGGCATATACCAGCATGCCTGGCTTAAAATGCATTGGCTTCTTATTATTGAGTTGTAAGTCTTCTTCATATATTCTAGGTACGAAGTCCCTTTTTAGATATGATTCACAGTACTTTTTCTCTTCTGTGAGCTGTCTTGCTTGATGGTATCCTTTGAAGCACGAAAGTTTTTAATTTTGAAGTCCAACTGACACTTTTTTTCTGTCCTGTTCACACTTTCTTGCAAAGGTTCATATTCACTGATGTTTCCTTAGCACCTAGAATAGTCCTGGCATTATTTGTCATCTGACTAAATGCCAGGCATAGTGGAAATGTTGAAGAAGTACAAACCAGGATGAAGAGTTTTGTTTTGATGTTTTAGGTGGTATCTCATGGGAAATTGTTATTCTAAGACCTTTTTTATTTATTTTTATTTTTATTTTTTTTAGTCATATGTGGACATAATATCTTTATTTTGTGTGTATGTGGTGCTGAGGTTGGAACCCAGTGCCTCTCATATGTGAGGCAAGTGCTCTGCCACTGAGCCACAAACCCAGCCCAAGACCCCCCCCCCTTTTTTTTAAATGACCATTTATTTATGGGTCATGGGGTTGGCATAATGTCTGTTAATTTTAACTGGAAAGCTTCTGAGAATTGGAGTATTAGTTCAGTGGAAAGGCATGGTGTTAACTGTTTTCCTCCCTGGGTTTAACTTTTTTATTTTATTTTCATTAGAGTCGCAGTCCTTAGAAGTGTTGTTCAAATTTTAGTGTTCATCAGAATCACCTGGATAGCTTAACAGGGTTTCCCGAGCCCATTCCTAGAGTTTCTGGTCCACTGGGTGTCAGACCCATGAATTTACAAATCCGAGTTCTAGATGGTTTAGGGGTCATAAGTTGAGAACCAGAGATATATACATAACAAGTTGGCATTATTGGTGTAGTACTGTGGAATCCAAGTGGCTTATAGCTGTTTTTCCAGAACCAGCCTCACTTACCAACAGTGGCATATTTTTATAAAAATCATCAGATGGAGTTGCCTGTGCCCAAGAATCAATTTTCTGCATGTAGAGCTGAGGACATGAATTTTACCTGAGGTCTAGCTGAAAGTGAGGTTAGGAGAACAGAAGGAAATGACAGTATTTTGAGCCTCCGCCATGCCCCAGGCACTACTCTGCTATGTTTGACTCACAGTACTGTGTTTAATCTGAATACCTGTTTCCCAGAGGATGTGGGTGAGTTTGTTCTTGTGTCCAGTCAGCAAACTGGTGACAGATCCGGGCCACCTAGTCCACAGCAGTCAGACTATCTTAACTGTATCACTTTTGTTAGTTATCAAAACTGTGTCTGCAGGTAGATTCATACATACTTGAGCTCGAAATAATTTTAATGGTTCTAAGAGATCAGATAAAAATGATGACAGTGTTGGTATCTCTTCTTTGGATTATCATTATTATCATTATGATCATACTGATATGAGAAGGTTCATGGATTTGGGGGAAAAATGTTCATTTGAATGATAGCAGAAATCTTATAATACTATATTTAAAAATATGTAAGGCTATCACTTCACTTCTACATTTTCAGATATTTCTTTCTTTCTTTGGTTGGGGGAGGGGACGACTGGGGATTGCGCTCAGGGGCACTTAACCACTGAGCCACATCTCAGCCCTTTTTTGTATTTTATTTAGAGACAGAGTCTCAATAAATTACTTAACACCTCACCATTACAGAGGCTGGCTTTGAACTTGGCGATCCTCCTGTCTTAGCCTCTGGAGCCTCTGGGATTACAGGGTGTGCCATGGCACCCAACCATTGTCAGATATTTCCATAGGTTCAGAAAGCCCTGGTCATAAATGTACCAAAATATTGATGGTTATTATTTCTAGTTTCTGGGATTGCAAATAGTTCTTATTTTCCTACATATACTCCTCCACGCCCCCCCCCAAATTTGATCCAGTGTATCTGTTTATAGTTATAAATGAATGGAGAGGCTTTTAATCTCAGTTAGCTTTAAAGTCCATAAAATAGCATCAAGGGAGGGTCAGAAAGTTCATCTGCTAGGATAAGAAGCGGGTATGGCTCTGGTAGCTGCACATAACATGTTGACAATGCGTAGGAGCTTATTGAGCACACAATGCACAGTGCAACTCCTCCAAAGGATATAAAAGAAATGTCAGACTTGTCTGCACAGACTTTATCAGTTTGTTTTTTAAAAAAAAAATAATAATGGAAAACAGAGATTGAACCAAAGGGCATTTTATTACACCCAACCCTTTTTTTTTTTTCTTTTTTGATACCCAGGATTGAACTCAGGGTTGCTTTACCACTGAGCTACATTCCCCCAGCCCTTTTTATTTTGAGGCAGGGTCTTACAAAGTTGCTTAGGACTTGGCTTAGTTGTTGAGGCTGCCCTTGAACTCATGATCCTCCTGCATCAGCCTCCCAAGTGTTGGGATTATAGGTGTGTACCACTGTGCCCAGTTTGTTTTCGGTGATTTTTGTTCATAGTTTTTTTTTTTTTTTAAATATATCTTTCTAGTTGTAGATGGACACACAATATCTTTCTTTATTTTTATGTGATGCTGAGGATCAAACCCAGTGCCTCATACATGCAAGGCAAGCGCTCTACCACTGAGCCCCAGCCTCAGCCCCATAGTTGTGTTTTTAATAACCTGTATGGAGAGCACCGGACTCCTGAAAATCCGGGCGTTAAACAACCAGCTCTGATGCCTTTGTTCTGATGTATTTGTCCTGCTTGCCACTGACAGGCAAGCTCTGTGGTTCTGGGTTGTCTCTCCAAATACATTTCAGGGTCTTTAACAATGGACCTCCTTAGAAAAATTTTTGGCAGGAGGCTCATAAACTCAGTCACTTTTCTAAAGCAGCAGCTTGAGGATGTTCAGAGCAGGAAGCAGGAGGCAGGCTTAGTAAAAGATTTTATTCTGAAAGATGAGATTCAAACTACTTTGTTAGCTGAAGAGCGCTGGTTGTGAGGCTGTGAGGAGAACAATAGTGTTGTGTGAGTGTGCTGGGCAGGCCACACAAACGCAGCTTGTGTTGCGTTGCTTATGGTTTCTGTAGGTTCAACCCCAAGTGTCCCACCAAGGGGAACAGAAGGACATTTTCACATGCTGCTGAGCCCCAATTGTATTGTCCTGAAGGTTCTTCCTCCTGTAGGTTCATATTTGATTTATTTAAGAGGGAAATAAAAGAGGAGGAAATCCTGATCGCCGGCAGCTTCCTTGAGAAAAATTTTGAACAAGGGGTATGGGAACAGGCCGAGTTCTTAAAAGTTGCAGATTTATAGGAGGCAAGCACATTTTTTCTGATCAATGATATCTCTCTCTCTTTCTCTCTTTCTTTCTTTTTTGTAGTACTAGGGATTGAACCCAGAGGCACTCTACTACTGAGCCACCTCTCCAGCTCTTTTTAAAATTTTTTTATTTTGAGACAGGGTCTCACTAAGATGCTGAGGCTGGCCTTGAACTTGCAATCCCACTGCCTTAGCCTCCCAAGCTGCTGGGATTGCAGGTGTGCACCACCATGCCCAGCCTAAAGGATCCCCTTTGTTAGTTCAGGTCTTTGTAGTTTTAAGACACTGTTATTTATATAACCTATTTTGAAATAGCTGGCAGTAGGTGGCAAAGGGAATTCCTATCCCTATTTTACATAGGAAGTAAGCAAGGTCAGTGGAGCTAAGTTATTGCCAGAGGTTACACAGCTGGTCGATTGCAGGAATGTGACTCAGAACTTCTAACCTACCTCCTTTCTCTTTGATGGGGGCTTTCCCATTTGTCATGTTGAAAATACCCCTAAAAGGAGGAAAGGGAGGATTGTGTGTGTGTTAGAGGAGGATGGGAAGTTAAAGAAACAGTAGGTCCAGAGAAGTAGGAATGTTTAATTAAAATTCAGACCATCAGGTGGTTCCATATGAGAAGCAAGAGTAGGGAGCATAAACCTCCACCTAACCAAGAGTAGTAACTCAAGGGGAGATGAGGAATCAGACTCATGGCAGAGGCTGTGGAGGGGTACAGGCAAGGGCATGAGCTTTGCCTCTGAGGACTTTGTGGTAGGAGTTGAAACTCCAGGTCCAAAGGAACTGATAAAAGCAGATGGATTGCTGCCATAGGGACAGGAAGAGAGGTGACACTTTTCCTGCTCACCATGGAGAGTCATGGCTGAAACCTCTTTAACATTAGATAGGCTAACAAGAGAAAAGTGTAACAAATTTATTCTGTATCATTTTATATGACACAGACCTTTCAGATTGAAGACCAGAAGTGCCATGGGTAAACTATGCATTCTCAATCTTAAGTTTAGTAAAGCATGGACAGTCATGTCCATATGATAGGAGCTGGGTACCAGGGTGCACACCTGTAATCCTAGCTACTAGGAGGCTGAGGCAGGAGGATCACAAATTTAAGGCCAGCCTGGTCAACTTAGCAAAACCCTGCCTCAAAATAAAAGTGGTTGAGTGCCCCTGGGTTTGTTCTCCAGTCCTGGGTGGTGGGGAAGATTGGGCCAAAAAAGGGGGGGTGCAGTCTAATAATGGGAGAGCATGAGATCCAGCCAGATCTGTCTATTCCAATTCTTCTTGGCCTCTGTGTAGCATTCCTTCCTTTCTGGTATGGGGTCTTATGACCTACTGTCATAAGGTAAGTCAAAGAATTTCTTCCTGTCCAGCAAGGAGCGGGGAGCTAGAGTAGTATTTTTTAAGGTCTTATGAATGACTTTGGGGAAAAGGGATTCTGGTTTCTTTGACTGGCTTTGGGGAAGAGGTTTGTTGTTGTTGTTTTGTTTTGTTTTAAAGAGACAGGGTCTCACCATATTGCCCAGGCTGACTCTGAACTCCTGGGCTCCAGAGATCCTCCTCTAGCCTCAGTCTCCTGGAGTACCTGTCCACACTAGATAATCTGGGTGAAAAGAAATTCTAGTTTTCTTGGCTTGCCTGGGGATGGGTGGTGAGATGAAGGGTGAGATATAAGAGGAAAGGAAAAGATCAGGGAAAAACTTTGCTTTTGAGGCTGCTTCTAAGACCTTCACCTGGTGGGGATCATTTTCTGAACCCCAGCATTGGTAATCAATCCTGGTCACTTGTGGCTGCCCAGCCTAAATTACTAGTCTGGACAACGCCTTTGAAGAAGAAAGGCCTTCCCTGCCTGTGAGCAAGCCAGGAAAGCTTAAAGTGCTAAGCCTTGGGCTGTAATGAGCTCTGTGGGCAATGATCCTTTATGTTGCTGTTCAAATCAGTTTGAGCTAAGACAGAATGTTTGGGTTCTTGCAACTAAAAAAATCCAAGTAGAGCTGGTTTCAGGTGCATTGGCTTAAAAAATACCAGCGAGGCCCTGTTTTCTCCTCTGCCTTCCACAGAGTTGCCTTCATCCCCCGGGAGCCTCTTGGCCTGGGTTCTCCTATTTCTAAAATGATTGCATTCATTCCAGTCTTCACACCAGCATCCAACACTGTTCCAGCAAAAGACCCTTAGCCAGCTCAGAAGAGGAAGGAAGCAGCTCTTCCCCCCTGCCCCAGCAAGCATCTGCTGGCTTCTTGTTGCCTCTGTTTGATTGGCTTGACCACGAATTAGGACCCTCCCTGGAGTGAGGGAGGGGCCAAATTTACCAAACTTTCACATTAAAATATAAGCAGCAGCCAGGCAAGTGCCTGTAATCCCAGTGATTCGGGAGGCTGAGGCAGGAGGATCACAAGTTCAAAGCCAGCCTGGGAAACTTTGCAAGACCTAGTCTCAAAAAATAAAAAGAGGGCTGGGGGTGTAGTTTGGTGAATACAATCCATGAATACAATCCCCAATACCAAAAAAATAAATAAATAAAATAAAATAAAATGTGACAAGCAGCTTTTAAAAGGAAATTTAGGGGCACTTTTCCTAGAAAGAAAGGCAATGTCTCAGTCCTCGATATCTGCTAAAGAAATAGGGAAAGAAATCTTCCTGGGTAGGCAGAGGAGTAACTGTTCCTCCTGATGGCTGCAGGTCGCCGTCTCCAATCTCAGCGAGGCTGTGCATGATGCAGACCTGCTGGTGTTTGTCATCCCCCACCAGTTCATTCACAAAATCTGCGATGAGATCACTGGCAGAGTACCCAAGAAAGCACTGGGGATCACCCTCATCAAGGTAACTGGTGAGCACACCGGGCAGGAAACTCGCGGCTAGACATTGGTTCCCGGGAGATCCCTTTCCCTCTTTGATGTGCTTGAGATGGAGGGAGGGTGGTGGCAGTTTTTAGTTTTTTTGTTTGCATTTTAAAAGATGCCTAAAAGGTGATTTTAAAAAATAAAGCATACCTAGGAAGCCTAGTTTAGGCCAACTTCAAGTGCAAGGCTGCTTTTCTATGGTAGCAGGTGAGCAGCAGAGTGACATGAGGATGGCTGCCCTGATGAGCCCTACTGTCAACCTGTAGCCCACTCTGTAGCTCAGCCTACATCTGGGAGTCATCACTTTGCATTAGCTGGGAAATTGAATTGAATGGGAAATACCATTCCTGGGTATATGTCTTAAAGAAGGTTTTGTTTTTTTGTTTTTTTTTAATCAGAAGTTCTCAAACCACCCTCAGAGCTTCATGCATTTAATGGTAGAAAGAAAACCTTATATTTTTATTCACTTTAACCTCTAACTGAAATGGACATTTAGAAACACAGCCAGTGTTTCAATAACAATATATTCGCAGGACCTATGACCCTGTTGTCTGTTGAAGGGATTTTCACATCACTTTACAACAGTTTCAAATCTCAAGATGTTATTTATGCTTGTTGCTTCTTGGAAATTATAATAATAATTATTAGATCTGTCCTGACATCTTTTTCTAAGTATGGTCATAAAACAGTGCATATATTACTTGATCACAAATTTGGAGTTTCACAAAAAAAATTTTGATAACTATCTTAATATAATTGGCTCCCTAGGTAATCTTATATATTTTGTTTTTATGCATGGGAAATTTTAAAGATGAGTTTGTAAATTTCACCACACCACTAGAGGTGGAGTCCAGGACATTAAAAAAAGTCATGAACTCCCTAAAGTGACTGTACCAGAATGTCCATAGGTGAATGTTTCTGAAAGTAAACTGAAGTAGCCCACATGTCAATCAGCAATAGAGTGGATAAATGAATTGTGAACTATTCACAATTGGAACTATTGGAATACTATGTCGCAGTGAACAGAAGTGAACCAGAACCTTCATGTAGACACCTGGGTAAATCTCTAAAATAAGAATGTAGCACAAAACAGCATATCCCAGGTGAACGGTGCAATTCCATTTATAGGCTTTCGAAAGGAGGCATAAGGGCATAAAATTGCTTAGGGCAGTTATGTGTGACAAAGTGATGAGGAGAAGCAAGAGCAGTGCCTACAGCATCAGGGTGGTGGTTCAGTCTAGGGGAGGGGAGGGTGAAGGCAGAGACACGATTTTTGGTCATGTTCTATTCTATTCTTTCTTTGTTTCTTTTTTTTTTTTTTTTTTTTTTTTGTGGTGCTGGGAGTCGATCATGTTCTATTTCTTAACCTGAGTGGTGGAGACAGGTTTGTGTTACTCCCTTCAGCTTACTATTCTTTAAGCAATACATATGCAGTCTGTACATTTTCTCTTGTAATTAAGAGAGATTTTTCAAGTCATGCATACCATTGGTAATCTGAATCTAGATGACTTATAAAGCAATGACTCAAGCCTCTTTGATTTGGTGGTTCCCCTACTAACTTCTGGACATCCTCGTAGGGCATAGACGAGGGCCCCGAGGGACTGAAACTCATTTCTGACATCATCCGGGAGAAGATGGGCATTGACATCAGTGTGCTGATGGGCGCCAACATTGCCAGCGAGGTGGCTGCGGAGAAGTTCTGTGAGACCACCATTGGTAAGGGCTGCCCAAGGAAGGGCCCCAGGAGCCAGGCATTTGGTGCTTGAGCATGTCCATTTCCGTTTCTGGTGTTTTCTATAGTGGACTCTTCTCTGCCCCTCTTTATCCCTATGCTGGACATTCAGTGGAGGAGGTTTTATGGAAGGAAGACATTCTGTAGAACTGAAGTCTTTCAACAACTTCCAGAATGTATGTCAGGCCATGTGACCCCAAAGTTTAGACGCAGAAATACAAGATTGTTGGTACCAAGAAACAGGTAGCTACCATCATGGTGGAGATCTCTTGGGCCTTTGAAACCCAGTTGTTTCTTTGCCCACAAATGCTAGTATCTGGGTCCTTGCTGATTCCAGTAAGAATAACAACAATGACAAATTGGGAATGGTCCTCATTTCCAGGTGAATAAGCCAAGTCTCAGAGAATAAGTTAACCTTCCCCAAGGTCACACGCTACTATAGAACCCAGGCACAAATTTGGGTCTCCTATGTCCTGAAATAGTGAGCTTTTTCTATTCTTACACATTAGGAAGTGGAGACATTATTATTCACACTCTGGTGTGGTGTGAAAGTTCTCATTTCCTTTAGAGAGGGCTTTGGGGGTTCTCACGTGCCTGTGGGCCATATTAAAGGATGCATTGTTGGAACAGTAATATTATTGTATTTTTAGAAGCTTATAAAGGTTCAAGTTTTATCTGCCACCACAGAACTTGCTTCTACCCTTGTCAGATGCACTAGTAATGTGATTCATGAGAAAAGGAAGCCTGTGAGAGAGAGGCTGGGCTCTTTTGAATGAGATGGGGCATTGGGAATGTGTAGCTTTAGATTCTCACATGTGTTCATGGGTAGGGCAATTAAAGTTTCATGGCATTTTCCCTTTTATTTTTTGGTGGGGATGGTGGGAGTACTAGGGATTGAACTCAGGGGCACTCGACCACTGAGCCACATCCCCAGCCCTATTTTGTATTTTATTTAGAGATAGGGTCTCACTGAGTTGCTTAGCACCTTGATTTTGCTGAGGCTGGCTTTGAACTCTTGATCCTCCTGCCTCAGCCTCCCGAGCTGCTGATATTATAGGCGTGCACCACTGCCTCCGGGCACCTTTATTTTTTAAAATATAGGTACTTCACTGTATCATTGGGAAAAATAGAGATAATCGAAAGAAAACCATTCTTTATTTTATTTAACTTTCATTTGGTATATGAAAATTATACTTCTATTTTTTCTATTCATGCAAACTATTTATTATGTTTATTGTTAAGTCATATACTGTTTTATAATTGTTTTATTCACTTAATATACAGTTTTTAAAGCCTGTTAATATACATCTTCATAGCTACATCATATTTCATCAACAATTTCATATTTGGATATTTAAAAGTTTTTTGAGCAACATTTTTTGAAGAGCAGAGGTAGCTGAACAGATGAAGAAGTATAGGGAAATTGAAACTTGCCCTCTGAAGGTTTGCTAATCTAGTCTGCTGAAACATACTGGCAATAAATTAACATAAGAAAAAGGGTGTGGATGCATTGAACAGCACATACAAAATATAAAACTCAAAAGAAGGGCCAGATGGTTGAGGCTTAAATACCCTCTTTGAAGGGGGAGGGGGTGGTGTGCCAATTTTAGAGAGGGAGTAGGTGATTTTTAGGGGAGAGACTGAGCCCAGAGAACCAACAGAGGTCTGGGATAAAGTTCCCCTGGGCTGTGGGTGTAGAGTTTGATTTTCTGTCTCCTCCTCTGTGATATAAACTTAATCTTCCGTGGTTAATGGCATTTCAGTAAAGAGATTTGAAAGCAACTGTGTTCCTCTTTGGCAGATCCTGTCTTTGGATAGATGAGGGAATTATAGGGAAGCCCTTCCCTGTGTCATTGGTCCCCAGGTCCCTTAACTTTTAAGTCCAAAATGGCGTAGTTTGGGGGTACCATTTTCTAAACCCCAACAGAAGAAGCCAAGAATGGCCTATTCACCTGTGTAGGTATATAGACACAGGTTAAAAAAAAAAAAAGAAAAATTCAAACAGTATGAGAAAGTGGAAAATAAGAACTAAGATTTTAATTACCCATCAAACACCCTCTTCCCAAAGGGAATTACTTAGCAGTTTCTAAATATCCTTCCAGAAAATAATTTATTTATACATGTACACTAGTACCTACTAGTATAATTCACTGTCCATATACTTAACTAGTATGTTTGGTTTATTCTTTCGTAGTTAATTCTATTATCCATCTGCAAATTTAATATAGCCTATGAAATAATGTAATTACTTTTTTCCCCCAAAAAAAGAAAATTGGCTGTTCCAACTCAATCCTATTTGCCAATAAACCTTTCCCAGTTGGTTGGAAATGACTGATTATTCGATTTTTCTATAAGCCTGGGAATTAACTTACAGTCCCTGATTTAAACCTTGTATCCACCTGCATATTTTGGCAGGATGTTCACCTTCCCCAGCTCCCCCTGTCAGCTGGAGGAAAGTTTCTGGCTGGGTGCATGAGGTCTTTTGGTTTGTCAAGACAGACAAATGCTCAGAAGTCACATCTCTTTGCCTTTGTTTTTTATTTGCCTAAGGCTTCTGTCTTCTCTACGGGTTAGACTGTGCCTGACACTAGTGACCCAGTTACCAACCAGTCTGAGCTCAACTAAGCAAAACGTTGGAAGTGAGGTAGAACAGGAAGGTGATATTTTAAAAATTGCTTTATATAACCTAGATTTTAAAATGGGGAAATATCAGACAAGCCCAAAGTAAGCGATGAGTTACAAAACAGCCAGCCCACACTGTTCAAAATGTCAGTGTCGAGACTGGGGCTGTAGCTCAGTGGCAGAGCACTCGCCTAGCACGTGTGAGGCACTGGGTTCGATCCTCAGCACCACAGAAAATAAATAAATAAAGGTATAAAAATAATGTCAATGTTGCAGGTAAATGGATGGAGAATATCGTGCTAAGCAAAGTAATCCAATCCCAAAAACCAAAGGCTGAATGCTCTTTCTGATCAGTGGATGCTAATCTATAATGGGGGGGAGGGGATGGGAAAAATGGAGGAATTTTGGTTGGGCAAAGGGGAGGGATGGTGGGACATGGTAGCAGGAAAGATGGTGGAATTAGATGGACATCATTACTCGAGGTCCATGTATGACTGTACATATGGTGTGATGCTACATCATGTACAAACAGAGAAATGAAAAGTTTAGTACAATTTTGTACAATGAATTAAAATGCATTCTGCTGTCATATATACCTAATTAAAATTAATTAATTAATTTTAAAAATGTCAATGTCATCAAAGACAATGAAGAGCTAATGGAGTGTCCCAGATTAAGACACTAGAGAGCCATGACAACCACTAGCTGCAGTGCAGGATCCTGAGTGGGACCCTAGGCTGGGAGGGATGGTTGCTGTAAAAAATAGCCCTGGTGGGGCTGGGGTTGTGGCTCAGTGGTAGAGCGTTCACCTAGTATGTGTGAGGCCCTGGGTTTGATCCTCAGCACCACATAAAAATAAATAAAATAAAGGTATTGTGTCCAACTACAACTAAAAAATAAATATTTAAATTAAAAAAATAAAAAGACAGCACTGGGTGCGGTGGCACACACCTATAATCCCAGTAGCCCAGGAGATTAAGGCAGGAGGATCATCCATTCAAAGCCAGCCCCAGCAATTAAGTGAGGCCCTAAGCTACTCAGCGAGACCCTGCCTCAAAATAAAATATAAAAAAAGGGGTATGTGGCTCAGTGGTTAAGTGCCTCTAGGTTCAACTCCTGGTACCAAAAGAAAAAGCACTGAGTGGTTGGTAAGACTTGAATATGGATTAGATAGTATCATATCAACAGTGACTTCCACGTATCTGATAATTGTACTGTGATTCTCCAGATATCCTTTCTTGATGACCTTTGGGACCAGCTAATTTTTAAATATGGTAGATTCAGAAATCTTGACCCACTGTGTCTTCTGTCAGGAAGAAGACAAATGGCACAATTTTGAGTGTCTTAGATGTTCTGTCATGGTGAGTGATGGTGCCCCCTTGTGGTAAGAGCTCCCTTTGCTCTTGGGGGTTTACCTTTAAAATTTGAGACTTCTCATTCCACAAAGGTTTTTCAAAGCCTATTATGTATCAGGCTCAGGAATATATCCAGGAAACAGGAACTTCCCAGCAAACAAACCTGAAATTGTAGGCAGAAATGAGGGTTTGGAGGGAGTTTTATTAAATCAGTGGATGATCTCTACAACTTGGTGTGACCGAGGATTTTCCTGTCTTTTGGTTTATGTTCAATTTTGGGGCAGCCCCTCACATGGCTCTTGGGTACTGCCTGTACTGTATAGGTGGCCTGGGTCCCTGCTTGCCACATGTGACTGGTAATAATAATAAAGTTAGTGCTTCCTTATTCATAATTAAAATAATAAATTTTAAAATGTACATTTGAGAAAATGTGAGGGTGCCGTAAGTCAAGCCCATCTCTGATAGATACCTTTACCCATAGCCACAGAGGAGCCCACAGCCCCTGCCCATATGCATGGCAAACAGAGAGCTCACTTCTTTCTGCCCATTCCTCAGGTTGCTCTCAGCCGCAACTCAGGCTTCCAGCTGCAGACAGCTGGATGAAAGTGACTTGAGAAGGGCTCATCTGTGGTGCTCATGAGCATCCCTCCCATTGAGCAGAGGTGTATGGTGAGGTAGTGGAGAGGCATGGTACGGAGGTAATATGCTATGGTGCCAGGGCTGGTTTACCAATCACATAATGAAATAGTGTTGCACAGAATCATCTAGAAGGCCTGGTGGACTGTCGAAAAAGAGGAAGAGGACAGCTTGCTCAAACTGGCACAGTGACAATATATGAAAAAGGCAAAATTGGCTGAATAATCGATAACAGTAATGCCTGTAGAATAGAAAATGGATTTCCATCTATTAGATGTCGGCGTTTTAAATGTTTTATTATGGAACATTAAAAAAAAAAAAGATAGGAAGAACAATACCATGAACCCAATGTACCCATCACTCATCTTCAGAATGATTGATTCCTGGCCAGTCTTATTTCATCTGCATCCCATCCTCTCTCTATCTACCTCCCCTGGATGATTTTTAAAATGTATCCCTTCTAACTGTAATTTTAATTGTTTGACACCTGCGTTTTTTTTCCTGCCTTGGAGGTGTAGAGGTCTGATTGTGATGTTTGTTTGTCGCTCATCTTCTCTCTTCCCACACCTCAGATGTGGCATAGCATAGAGTTGGAGCTTGGGCCCCGGAGCCAGAGCAGCATATGGGTTAGAATTTAGGCTGTCTTCTACTAGCTGGGTGACCATGGCAAGTTGGTAAACCCCCTTGGGCCTTTGTTTCCCTGTCTGTCAATGTAGAAGAGAATGATCATAACCATGCAAAGTCAGCTGACTCCATAATCATCTTATGTGATCTTTGAGTGTTGTTACAACCACGGCAGTTTTCATATGTGATTCTTCTCCACCATCCTGAGAGTGCCGTAGCTAGAAGAGGCTAGATCAAAGGGTTGCAAACTTGTTTTCCTGTTGGAATGATCTAGGGAGCCTCAAAAATTATGGATGCCTGCTCCACTCAAGAGATTGTGATTTAATTGGTCTAAGATGTGGCCTGGGCGCTGGAGTTATTAAAGATCCTGAGGTGACTATAATGTGCAAGCAAGCTTGGGAACTGCTAGGCTTCTGCCTCGAGGCAGGCAGAACCCAAGTGCCCTAGTCCTCAGCATGCTTTCTGCCAACTGTGTGGAGTCTTTGACTTGGAAACTGGAACTTGATTGGCAAGTCTTTTGATTCTAATTTCAGAGGACCAGGGGAGGGTGGATTTAGTGAGTCCCACCTGCACCCCACCAGCCAGAGCAGGTTTCACGTGAAGCTTTAGGTGTAAGATTTTAGTTTTGTTTTGCTTTTTACTCATAGGTCTCCAAAACAAGTAAATAAAGATAAGTATATGAAAACCACTGAACTTTCTGCACAGTCCAGGAACTATCCCAAAGGAAGAGAGTATAGCAGGAACAAAAACAAGTACTCTTTGACTGCATTCCCATCTTCCAAAATTTAGGGGAAGTGTGTGTGTGTGTGTGTGTGTGTGTGTGTGTGTGTGTGCGCGCGCGCGCGCACATGCACGCACCCTCATTTGATACTAAGAATTGAATCCAGGGGTGCTTTACCACTGAGCTACATCCCCAGCCCTTTTTGTTGTGAGACAAGATTTCTCTAAGTTGCTGAGACTGTCCTCCAAATTTCGATCCTCCTGCCTCAGTCTCCCAAATCTCTGGCATGCGCCACCGTACGCAGCAGAGAAAACAGATTTTAAAACCCATAAATGTTACAAACCCAATTTTTTTTGGGGGGGAGGATTGGGGGGCAGTACTGGGGATTGAGCTCAGGGGCACTCAACCACTGAGCCACATTCCCAGCCCTATTTTGTATTTTATTTAGAAACCAGGTTTTACTGAGTTGCTTAGTACCTCACTTTTTCGCTGAGGCTGGCTTTGAACTCACAATCCTCCTGCCTCAGCTTCCTGATCCACTGGGATTACAGACATGCGCCACTGTGCCTGGCTACATACCTAATTTTGAGAAAAACTCTATTGACATTCAATAAATTAAAGTTGTATGTCAAATTGTAAATGATGCTGGGGAATTACGGAATGTCTATTTTCTATTTCTGCTCCTATGCATTCTCTAAATTGTTTTGTGATCAACATGTTACTTTTATAATAACAGTCAAGGTTTTAACCACTATCAGGTATGAAGCTGAAGATTAGAGATTGTTCCTAATTTCTTTTTTCCCTAACTTTTCAATAGGCAGCAAAGTCATGGAGAACGGCCTTCTCTTCAAAGAACTTCTGCAAACCCCCAATTTCCGAATAACTGTGGTTGATGATGCAGACACGGTTGAACTTTGTGGTGCTCTTAAGGTAAAGTCGGCCTTGTCATTTGCCCCAAGGAGAGGAGTTATTTGCCCAGGTTTGCATTATGGAATCTCACCCTGAAAAATGGGCTCTGTGTTTTTTGCATTCTTCGGTGAAGAATGGTGAATTGAGCCTTGTTTATAACTTCCTGTTTTGCTGTTCCTGTTCCTCACTTATTCAGGGTTTGCTTTTACTTGTGTATATGGGGAATTGGGATGCTTTGTTGTCTGGGGTTGGTCACATTCCCCTTTGGCTTTCCTGGGGTCTCACCCAGGAGCAGGTGATTCCATTCATTCCTCTGTTTTGCCTGTTACCTTAAGCAGGAAATGGAACTTGCTCCCCCCTGAATTCTGGGCTCTACTGGTTTGGTGGTTTGGCTGGTTGTTCTTTTCCAGGGGGGGGGGGGGGGAAATAGTCTGCTATTGAGGAGAAGTTTTTTTCTGAGAATAGTTTTATCATTGCCCTTGAGAGAGAAAAGATCCCGGTTAAAGAAACAACCTCAATTGGCCAGTGACTAGGGAGTGTCAGAGACAAAAATTACAACAAATTTAGTGATAGACCCATGGGGTTACGTTTGATTCATGCATTGGGGCAGCCAACAATATTCTACAAAATAGCAAGTGCTCCCACAGAGCCGCAGTGGAACAGTGGGCTTTTGTAAGGTGGAAACAGAACAGTAGGAAAAAAGCTAGATTGAGCAACAACAGGTTACTTACTTTAGGTTTCTTTTTGTAAGTTTTAAAACAGAGATGGCTTCCTCCTGTTTTCAGTGGGGGGAAAATGGGTCTGTTTTGGGATCTCTCTCCTTCAATTTTCAGTTTGGTGAAGTGGCATTTAGCACATCCCCAGCCATTTTTGATGTGGAACAGGATTTCCATTTTAGTTTGGCCTGGTCTGTGGGGCCTAGTGCAGGAGTTCAGTCCAAAACAATTTTTAAAGTAACAAGAGGTAAAGGAAAAAAGGTCCACACCTGGGCTCCAGACTAGCCCACTACTGCCTTTGAAACCTAGGTCATGATATCTCTCTGTCCTGACCTTAGGAAACAGCCAGGAGGCAGCTAACACTTCAGGTTATACCAAAAGAAAAAGTAAAAAAAAAAAGAGTTCTCAGTATGAATACCCTATTTGGTTCACTTTTTCTTTTTCTTGCAGTACTGGTAATTGAACCCAGGGGTCACTCTACCACTGAGCTACATCACCAATCCTTCCAGGATTTTTTTCTTTCTTTTTTATTTTTTGGACACATGGGTCTCCCCAGGTGGCTGAGGCTGGCCTCAAACTTGCCATTCTCCTGCTTCAGCCTCCCTGATTGCTGGGGTTAGAGGTGTGCACTACCATGCCCAGCTTGCTTCCAAGTCGTCTCTTTCTTTCTAGAATGAATATTGTGTGTGTCTGCATCGTCACAATATACAATGAGCATTTAAAAAATTAAAACCAATTACAGACTTGGGCTCCCAGGCAGCACACTTACACATTTCTAAATGCGTCCATATTTCTAAATGAATGTGTGGGTATTCTTCCCATTATGTGCAGGCCCTGTTACTCATTTAAGATGCTGGCTTCAGATGCTTTGTTTATTTTTGTTGCTTGGGATTTTTATGTGTTTTTAATAGTCCCCCATTAAGCTAATGACCACTTGACAGCAGCAGGGGGCATCATGAATGCCTAATTACTCAGCACTGGCCAGAGTTCCAGAGCTGTTTTTGAGTGACTGGATGTTTTTGGTGGTCAATGGAGAAGCTGTGAAATCCTAATCAGTACAGAGAGTGCTGGATGAAAAGATTCTAGATTGAGGGTTCTGGAAAAGCTTCTGCTAATGGGAGCCCTTGCTGGCCTTGTGTGTGAACTTAGAATGACTTTTCACTTTTCCTGGCAGGAAGCCTGTAAGTGGATTTGTTCTTGTTACCATGACAGAAGGTAATTGATGGGGTGGAGGCAGGCAGAGCTTGAGGGCCACTTACTGGTGTTCCCCCTCGGATACTCTTTGAAAGGAGATTAGCTACCCTCATTCCTATGGTCCTGCATTAAAGTTGGTATTCTTTTTTTAAATGAAAAATAGATCCTCTGGCAGTTATTGCGTCTAACCATTGTATCATACAGATAAGGAGATCAAGACCAAAGGAGTGAATGACTGGAGAGTGGCAAATATTGGCACAGTTGGAGTCAACATAGGTTTTGAGAACCATAGTCCTGTGTTCTCTGGTTACTATGTACAACTTGACTTTTCTGATTCGTATCTAAGGACTGTAAATAAAATGAAGCCCTCCTCCATCAGAACGTGCCAAAGCAAAATGACCATGTGTTGCTCTTATTGTGCAAATAGGAGTTCTCTTGGGTTTTTCTGATGATGAAAGTAGTCATATTCATTCTGTCTCGTACAACAGATAGGTAGAGAGAAGAAAGTTGAAATACCCCTGCTTCAGTCTTCTGAGTAGCTGGAATTACATATGTGTACCAATGGACCCGGCAGTACATAATCATTTTTGCACACAAAACCATGAGGTCATTTAACTTACTGAAAAACAAAAATAGAAACGTTAAAAGCACTCCCTATGTGGATAAAATGAAAAGAAAGTTCAAAGGGGCACAATATCTTTATTTTGTTTATTTATTTTATGTGGTGCTGAGGATAGAATCCAGGGTCTCACACATGAGAGGCGAGTGCTCTACCGCTGAGCCACAACCCCAGCCCCTGAACATATTCTTTAAAAAAAAAAAAAAAATTAACTTTATATAAATGGCATCTGTTTTGACAGTGAATATTATCAAAAGACAAAATGACAACAAATTTAGTTATAAGTCTAACTGGCTTTCTTTTGTGATTCATGAATATGGGCAGCCTCCATTCTACAAAATACCATGAGCTTCCAGGCGCAGGCCAGTGGGTTTTATAGGTCAAAACAAATAAACAGATCAACAGGGAGAAACCTGATTGGTTAACATCAGGTCACTTCAGGTTTCTTGTTTTTAAGAGTCAAAGCAGAGGCCAGGTATGATGGCACATGCCTGTAATCCCAATGGCTTGGGAGGCTGAGGCCGAAGGATCACAGGTTCAAAGCCAGCCTCAGCAACTTAGTGAGGCTCTAAGCAACTTAGCGAGATCCTGTCTCAAAATAAAAAAAAAAAAAATTTAAAAAGGGCTGGGGATGTGCATGTTCAATGGTTAAATGCCTCTGGGTTCAATCCCTGGTTACCCCTCCCCCCCCCCAAAAAAAAGTTAAAGCCGAGAAATCTCCTGTTTTCAGGGGGGAAACTTTTTTGTTTCAGTTTGATGAAGTGGCATTTAGCATGAGTGACTCTATTTTGGTTTGCTCTGGTCTTTGGGGACCTAGTGCAGGAGATCAGTCCAAAACCCTGGCCTCTCGTGACTATTTTTATGGTAGATTTGTACACAACAGAGCATTTCCATTCACCCCAGACAATACCATGTGTAGTCCCCACTGCCACACTTCCCGCCAGGCACCATTAATCTGCTTTTATACACTATAGTTTTACATTTTCTAGAATTTTTATAAGTGGAGTCATACAGTATTTATTCTTCTATGTCTGTCTTCTTTTCGTGGGCTGTAAATTTTAAGAAGTACTAATACAGAGAAGTACAAAACTCATAAGTGTGTAGCCGCTTTATCAGGACGCAGATGAAACTTATAAAAGAGACGCAAAATAATAGTGGCTGAGCAAGGTAGAAGGTTTTCTTTCTTTCTTAATATAAACATCTAGAATTCACATGACCAGCTCTCTCCATAGAATCCTAAGGGACCCAGGCTCTTTCAGCCTCCCTGGCATATGGTCTTTGTCCTCATGTTCTAAAAGGGTGACTCTGTTACTCTGGAAGAAGAGAATAGATTGGGATAAGCCAGCCAACTGTGCCACGGATTCGTGGGTTCCTCCGTGTGGCTCTTCTGTGGTTCTGACTGTGGTGCATGGAGGTTGCTCCAGGGCACTGGCCGTGACGCACCGTGCTCGGCCTTGTGCCTGGTCTCCAGTCAGGGCCCGTCTAGACCCAGCCAGGCCTTTGTGTGAATGAGCGAAGTCTGCACAGTTCAGCGGGGTGGCTGCTAGCCGTATGTGGAGATTTAGGTTTATATTCAAATTAAGTAATAATTTTTCCATAGAAAGCAATTTATTTGTTGCTTTTAGAACAAATGAAGATGTTGTCATAGCTTTATTTATTTATTTATTTTTTATTTTTTTTGGTGAAGAAAGTGCTTTTGGCAAGGCATATGGATACATACCTATATTCCCAGCTAACTGAGGAAACTGAGGCTGGAGACCAACCTGGGGAACTTAGCAAGACCCTGTTGCAAAATAAAATTTTAACAAATGATTAAGATGCACTTGCCTAGTGGTAAATAGTGGTGGAGTGTTTACCTAGCAAGGCCCTGGGTTTGATCCCTAGCACTGCAAAAAAAAAAAAAAAAAAAAAAAGTTTTAGAACTTTTCTAAAATATTATTTTGTCAGCTGAGGAAGTAAGCATTCAGTATAGAAAACTACCCAGAGGCGAGTTCCTGAGCTGGATGACAGGGGTCACAGCTGTGTGGTCAGCTGTCCCTCTGGCCCGGGTACTGCCTTGCAGCAGGGCTTTTGCTGGTGGCTGACATGCTGTCAGGTGTGCCTTCCTTGCCGTAGAATTCCCTGTCTAGCACCTACTCTGGACTCCTTTTCACCACCCCCTGCCTGGCAGTCCTGTCCGGGACCTTCTCATTAGTGACCCTGGACTCCTGGCCTCACCTCCATCCTCCTCTGGCCTCCATCTCCATTCAGCTCCTCGGGCAGAAAGGGTGAAGGCCAAAAACAGGCAGCGGTAGAACTTCTGCTTTGGCGCTGTGGGGTGGTCCAGCACCACGTTACAGGTGAAGTCATTCTGCGTGACCTGGGTTGTCATCAGCTACAACTCCTCTGAATTCTCAGGGTACAGTGGCAAGACAGCTTGATGGAGCTCCAGGTGCAGGTGCTTGGCAGGGATTTGAACTTCCTGTCCGCATTACAGAGCTGTTCACAGCAGAGTGTGCATACGAGCAACACAGGACCTGTTCTGAGGCGATGCCATGGCCCATGTCTCCCAAACATAGGTCTCATCCACATCAGTCCGTGCCCCACCGAGCATGGAAGGCCTGATGTTGATAGCCAATCCCACAGCGTTCCTTCTCTGGGAGGTGATCTCTACTCAGCCCAGGAGCTGCAGCTGATGAGGTGCCCTGGAACTTCTCCAGCCACCTTAGCCTGGGCACAAGTCCTCTGTGAGTTGCGACTGTATCTCTGGCCTTCCTTCTTGTGGGGGTGCACTGCACTCAGGACTCCAACAGCGGCTCACCGTCCTCATTCCTCCACTTAAAAGTTTTCAAACTTAAAAATTCAGTTTGTGTCACAGTAGCCACATGGCAAAGGCTCAGTGGCCCCATGTGGCTAGTGGTGACTGTATTGGGTAGAGCAGATATAAAACGTGATGTCATTGCTGAAACTTCTCTTGGACACTGCTGCTCTAGCTAAGGCAGCTTCATCTCAGGGTGCTTGCCTTGGCCCTGGCTAAGCATGGGGCTGACCTTGGCCTTCCTTGACACCTTGGCCTGGCTGACTTATACAGGGCCCAACCTGCAAACAGCTTGCGTTTAGTAAGCCCACACTCTGCCCGCGGGGTCCTCTGAGGTCAGGTGCTTCAGGAGCTAGCCTTAGGAAGAATCAGATGGATTGTTGGACTTAGAGAAAATAGTGGATACTGATCCGGCTTTCTGTGGGGTGATTCTTCCTAGGTGGGAGAGTGTCTGCAAAGCTGCAGGCATCTGACCAGCTCTCTGGTTTTCCATTCTTTTTGTGGGACGATGGCCATGGAAGAGGCCCAGGGCCTGTCCAACCTACCCCAATTCAGAATTGCAAAAACTGTACTTCAAGGTGAATGATTGCCCGAGTTCTACCATAACCCAGGAAACGGAGACGGGCTTAAGCACGTCTGTCTTCTGAAAGTCCTGGTATTTTTAGCTGCAGATAGTTTAAAGCAGATTTAAATGCACAGTGGGTAATGATAACTTTCACAGCTGAGCGATCTTGGAGGACATCTGCTCGCATGCTATTCAAACACAGGATCTCACTGGTTCAGTGTGTTTATTTTTCTTGTGATAAGTGGTGGAGGGAGAGGGCAAAGATTTCAAGAGGCCTCGTAAAGCAATTAAAGTGGGTGGGAGCCCAGGTCCCCTGCTTCCCTTGATGGGAAGGTTAGTTATCTAGTGGAATCTTCTAGATGGTCCAGACCCATGTGCCCTGTGGTGAAGGGGTCACAGAGGGGCTGCAGGCTCCCAGGTCCCCTCATCTGCTTGTTCTCCTAGTGCAGTTGGGCTGGTTGGGCTCACCCTCTGCCCATACAGTGCTGCTTGGAAAGAGCTCTCCCAGTGACGGAGACTCCTGCCAAGTCTTTTCGGTTGAGTGGGCCAGCTCTTCCTGTTAGAAAGTTCTTACCTGAACTCCTAGGTGGCCTCTCTGTTCCCTTTACTCACTGCCCCCTGGGCAGGGTGTCTCCTGTGTCTCCTCCTGATAGCTGTTTGCCTTGGGCCTCAGTTGTTTCAGCTCTCACTGAGCATGATAATAGGACCTGTCTTGCAGGACTGTTAGATTTAGAGGGGTTAATAATATGGGAAGCTCTAAAAAGTCAGTAAGGTTAGCAGTTGCCATTCTTTCTGTTTTTCCTGGTAAGTCTTTTCTCCTGAGCTGTCCTGAGCAGGGTGCGGGGGCAACTCCCCCTAGACACGGAAGTGCAGAGGGGGAGGAAGGTCTCTTTGACCCTGGGAGGAGGGAGTGTCCCACGCTGTGGAAGCAGTGAGGCACAAGGGACAGAGTGGGCCTGTGAACCAGGTCCCTGGAGCGTGCTCTGACTCCTTCTCTCGCCAGGGAGGTATTCTTGGCAAGCTAGGGAGCCTCTCTGAGCCTGGGTTGTGCCAGACAGGAAATGGGAGGATAGGTACACACTTCAGAGTCATCAGGGAAATTAAGATGAGACTGCAGGCAAAGAGCCTGGTGCAACTCGCTGTAGGTACTCCATAAATAATTCCCCTGCCCTCCTGTCTGCAGGAGCCCTGGGTTAGATGAAGTCTCTCCTACCTTCCATTCAGCCCATCAATGTTTCCTAGGGTGGGTTTGTCAGGTATCCGTGACAGAATGGGTTCCAGTGATTGGGATGTGGTGCAGGAAGCATCTAAGAATAGTTTCTGTGGTCTAACCACTAGGCTAACTACCCCTATCCTAAGCCTCAGCCCATTGCCTTGATAACTTTAATAAAGCCATTGGGCCTGCCTATCCACACTGGCCTTGGAGCTTCTGCTGTGAGTGCCCCTGCCTGTCCTGGTGTCACCTCATTGCTCCAGTGTTCTCCCACTGCCTGCAGCCCCGGTGTAAGGCTACTAGTGCTTCAGTTCTCCCCATTTTTCACCTCATCACTCAGAATCAATGGGTCACGTGTTTTAAGAAAATGTTATTTTTACCAGGTCCAGTGGCACACACCTGTAATCCCAGTAATTTCAGAGGCTGAGGCAAAAGCATTGCAAGTTCGAGGCCAGCCTCAGCAACTTATCAAGGTCCCAAGGAACTTAGCAAGACCCTATCCCAAAATAAAAAGGGCCAGGGATGTAGTTCACGGGTAAAGCACCTCCTGGGTTCAATCCCCAAATTAAAAAAAAAAAAAAAAAAAAGTATTCTTTTGTTAATAAAATATAGGTTCTTTGAAGGAAAAAAAAAAAGCACACATTTTTATTTATTTCCCTTTAGTTAGCAACTTACTTCGTAGTTTTTGTTTTCGGTTGATTTGTTTTGTCTGCAGTACTGGGTGCCTGCATGCTGGGTAACTGCCCTACCACTGAGCTATATCCCCAACCCTCTTCATTTTGAGATAGGGTCTCTCGATAAATTGCTGCGGCTGACCTCAAACTTACAGTTCTCTTGCTTTAGCCTCCTGAGTAGCAACGATTGCAGACAGAACCACTGAACGCCCAGCTTGCCTTATGTTTTAAGATCTTCTAAGGCACAAATACCTAAATAATCATGAGGAATTACTGAGAAACACGAGTGCAGTTAGATAGAGTCAAAAATGCTTGTCTGTTCCTGGCAAGGAAAAAGGAAGTAGGAAAGTGGACGGGGCCGGGAGCCAGGGAGCGATACTTGCGGTATTTTTCCTGTGTTGTCAAGGGTTGGCAAACATTTTCCATAAGGGCCAGATAGAAGATGTCTAAGCGTTGTGGACCTTGGACTCTGGGGCTCTGTTGTGACTTCGCATGTGCTCTGGCAACACAAACAACCACAGGCAGTGTGTGGATGAGGGGGTGTGACTGTGTTCCCTGGGGATCAGTGTTTGCAAACACTCAATGGCAGAGTGCTTGCCTTGCATATGTGAGGCACCGGGTTGGATCCTCAGCACCACATAAAAATAAAATAAAGGTATTATGTCCATCTACAACTAAAAAAAAAAAAAAAAAATTGAAAAACTTAAAACAAAAAAACAAAACAAAACAACAACAAAAAAAAACTAGCAGTTGGCTCTTAGGTTGCCAACCCCCAAACCAGATTATCAACTTTGGAAGAGGAGGGCTCGTGTCTGATTTGCCTTGTGTCTGTCAGGCATGCAGAGAGTGAATGTTACATGAGCCTTTGTTTAGAGATTATTAAATGAAACAAAACACCGAAACTCCAGTTGCACTTGTGTGGACCTGGTCAATTTCCATGCCATACCAAGAGAATTGCCTGTGTGTAGCCACCAAGGGATGCATACCACAGTGTGTGTCCCTAGTGGCAACACTTGTAATGGCCCCAAGCTGCAACTTACTCCAGTGCCCACTGACAGAAGAAAGAATAAATTACAGTACTCTCAAACAATGGAATGCAATGCAACAATTTAAATAAGTTTGCTATGTGTAAAAATATGAATGAATTTCACAACTGTGGTATGGAATTGAGACAATGAATCCAGATGTACAAGACTGGATTCTATATGATTCCATTCATAGAATAGTTTTAAACTCATTTATTTTTTTATTGGTACCAGGGGTGCTTACCACTGAGCCACTGAGCCACATCCCAGCACTTTTTAAAACATTTTGAGACCGAGTCTGGATAAGTTGCTTAGGGCCTTGCTAAGTTGCTAAGGCTGGCTCTGAACTTGGGCTCCTCCTGCCTCAGCCTCCCCAGCCACTGGGGTTACAGGTGTTCACTACTATACCCAGCTCATAGAATAGTTAAAGACAGGTAACAGGAGTCAATGCTGTGAGAGGTGAGAGTGGTCACCTTTGGAGGAGAGCTGGCAGAGGGCTCTCTCTATGGCTCAAGTTGCACTGATTCTGGATCAGGGTCTGGCTACATGGTGTGTTCCGTTTGTGAAAATTCATCAAATTATACACATAGGATTTGTACACTTTTCTGTGTGTGATAATTGGGCAAAGCATTCAGTTTTAATAAAAGGAACTCAAAAGGCCAAGTAGTTTGTCAAACAGACTTTAAGCACAGACTGCTCTCAGCCATTCTGATTTCTGCCTGATGGATACTACTGCACTGCTGCTACGTCCCCACCTGTGGGCTCCTTGTCCTGTAAGGGAGATATAAAAGCTGCTGTTCCTCCTTCACCCTCCCCTCACCCTTTGTGCAGGAGAAGCAGGGCTGAGCATTTTGAGGTGGATCCAGGGTCTCCACTGTCCCCCTCTGCAGCCTCATCTGCAGGGATGCTCTAACAGCAGCCTGGCTTTGTTGTGTCCTTTGCAGAACATTGTGGCCGTGGGAGCTGGGTTCTGCGATGGCCTCCGCTGTGGAGACAACACCAAAGCCGCCGTCATCCGCCTCGGCCTCATGGAAATGATCGCTTTCGCCAGGATCTTCTGCAAGGGCCAGGTGTCCACAGCCACCTTCCTGGAGAGCTGTGGGGTGGCTGACCTGATAACCACCTGCTACGGAGGGCGGAACCGCAGGGTGGCAGAGGCATTCGCCAGAACCGGGAAGGTAGCCCCTCCCTGCCCTCCCACTCCCACTGGTCCCCCGAACCACCCTACAGAAAGCAGTGACAGCACCTGCTGCATTCTGTGTGCCCTGGCCGCTGTCACTTGACACCTGTGGCCAAGAGAGTCTCTCTGGGCTTACAGCAGGGGATGATAACTCTCCTCCCCACTCTCCTCTTGAAATCAATTGCTCTCTAGTCTTTGCCATAGTTTTTTTTTTTTTTTTTTTTTTTTTAATCCTTTGCTTTTAAGACCATTGAAGAATTGGAGAAGGAGATGCTGAATGGGCAGAAGCTCCAAGGACCTCAGACTTCTGCTGAAGTATACCGCATCCTCAAACAGAAGGGACTCATGGATAAGTAAGTCTCCCATGGTCTGTGACACTAGCTCTCATGACAGCCAGCCCCTGGCAGATGAGTCCATTTGACAAGTGAACCCAGGACTGTACTGGATTAGTTAGTCCTTTGTGGGGGGGCAGGAAACACCTACCTGCCCCCAAAATAAGTGTTCGCACAAAACCAACTCAACTTCCACGAGACCTCAATTCTATAAGGCGCAGGACAGAGTAGGAAGGTTTAGATTCTGGTTTGTCCTGCAGGGTGATCAGAAAGAACTGCCTGCCGTAAGTTTTAAATTTTTCAACAATGATTACTTGTTTTAAAAAATAAAAAGATAGTTGGTTGTAGTGGTGCCATGCCTGTAATCCCAGCAGCTCAGGAATTGAACTCACAATCCTCCTGAGGCCGGAGGATTGTGAGTTCAAAGCCAGCCTCAGCAACTTAGGGAGGCCCTAAGCAACTCAGTAAGACCCTGTCTCTAACTAAAATGTAAAAAAGGGCTGGAGATTGCTCAGTGGTTAAGCCATTTGTACTGGGTTCAATCCCCAGTACAAAAAAAAAAAAAAAAACATATATATAGATACAGATCAATATAATCATGGGATATAGATAGACAAAGATAGATATAGTCATATGAATAAAATATCAAAGAATTCAGAAAAGAGGGAAGGACAAGTTGTCCCAGCATTGTGCCACCAGAAAGGACCCATGTGAAAGTGCATGCACAGCCTTGCAGTGTCCTTGTCTTGTGACTGGTTGCCTGCTTCCCTCCTCCCCTTCCCTTCCAGCCAGATCTGTGTTAAGGTTGGGCTAGGGTCAGCTGATTGGCCACCTGACTGAGGGAGGAAGTCCTGTAGCACATAAGCTGTCCAGCCTCCCCAGGACCACTGCCTGGCCCCACTGGCCATACAGCCCTTCATCTCGCTGAGTTACTGTGCTTCCCTGTAATTATGATACCAACTACAACACTTTATTCATCACGTAACTCACCTGATTCTTACAATAGGCCTATGTCTCCAGCTCCATTTTACAGATGAGCAAACTGATTCAGGGTTTGTGAAACTTGCCCAGAGTCCATAGGCTATAGAGTCAGATTTGACAAAGTTTACCTGACTCCAAAAAATAGCATAGGCTTCCATACCTTCCAAAACCTACAGTAATGACTCTCATAAGGACATGTGATACCTCAGTACTGTTTGCTCTTCTTAAATTAAATATTGTCATTATAGGATTCTAGCCAGGTAATTTTCAGAATGGCCTTTAAAACTCTATTGATTCTGTTAAGCTCACTTGAGGCTGAGAGTGTGTGTGTGTGCGCGCGCATGCGCATGCACACCCTGAAATGATGTTACCTTTTCTTAAGTAAATAGAACCAGTTTTTCCACAGGATTATTAGGTTGCTCCTTTATGCCCTCATCCATTTCACACTTTCACTTATATGTGTTCACATCTTGGAGGAAACAGCAAAATAAATCAAGCTTCCAGCATGAGATCAGGGCTTTGCTAATTGTGGGTCCTCACTTGGATTCTTGCAGGAGTGTTCCAGGCCTGATTTATTTATGGTGATGTGTGGGCAGCCTCATTGTCATCTTGAGATGATCCTTTGGGGAGAAGGGAGAACAATATCTCCTTGAAATTTAAAGTTTATTCTCCAATCTTTTAAAACAGTGACAGGAACTTGGACTCACTCCAGATGTGGGCCAAGATCCTGAGCTACAACTCTTTTCTGTAAATGACCACCATTTACCCCAGGAGGATAACCACGTGAGTTGCTTATCAACAGTACAACCCAGCTTGTTAGGCAGAGAAAAGTCTCATGGTCCTGAGATCTTGTAGCTGCAGTGCTAGGGCTCTGCATTCTTGAGACCAAAGCATAAAGCAATGTGAAAAGTGAGGACTGTGTTTTCCAGAATGGCATATCGATCTGCAGGCTAGTAAGCAGGACAGAAAAACAAATTTGTTCTAGGAGGTAAACCAGATGGCCTAAGCTTGCCTTTCCACATTTCCTCTTGCTCAGGTTTCCATTGTTTACTGCCGTGTATCAGATCTGCTACGAAGGCCGACCTGTCTCAGAGATGCTGTCCTGTCTCCAGAGCCATCCAGAGCACATCTAACGGGAATCACATAACGGGCTGGGGAAAGTCCTGCCTCTCCTACCAGTCTTTTGGGTTCATGTGGAAACCAACACTTGGCAACAAGAGATTTGCCCAATCGTGCTCCCAACACGGACATGTATGAATTGTTACAGGTTCGTTTTTTAATTACGAGAGGCAGTTCGTTGGCTCAACTGTACAGGGCAACAACTAAACACACATGTGGGCATGTGTGTTCATTTCTCATTGTGTGGGTATTTCTACTAATCAATATTATACATCCTTTTTAAAGATCACATTTGAAATTTCCCCACTGTGGTACTCTATAAGATTGGGACTATCTCAGCTAAATTTTTTAGGTGTACTTCATATGTATTTGAGTGGATGAATTATTTTTTTTTCTCCTTCTTTTGATGATAAATTTAACCAACATTAAAATGGTTGGTAGGATGAGGAAGGGAATGTGTTCAAAGATCACCGTATTTAACATTTAAACACTATCTCAAATCAGCATAATTAACTTACTTTGATGGTGGGTTGGTGGTTTTTTTTTTTACAATTAGATAACTTTCAATTAGATAATCCACTTATATACTTCCACTCTTGCTGCAGTTTTCTGAATTTTTAGCCTTCTTTCTCTTTGTTGGCTGCCAGAATGTGCTTTTGTAAAGATTTCAGCAGTGGGAGAAGACAGAAAATTCACCGGGATTTTCCTGCAGTGACTGACGTTCTTCTGATTAACAGACACTACCTACTCTGTGCTAGGTGGTGCTTTTTTGCAAACATTTCTTAAGTCCCCCAGATCCTCTGAGAGGGTGCTGCTATTATTCCTCTTGAAAGATGCAGTTGCTGTACCTGGTCATCTGGGTGTGTGGGAACAGAGCCAGGAATGGAGTGCACACTCTCTACCTGCCAACATGTGGGACCTTTTAAGATACTACTAGGCTTTTCTGGCCTCCGGCTACTTGGTTGTGGCAAATGTCCCATGCAACCTTTCCTGAGGTCACAGGAGGACATCCTAACACTGAGATGTGTGGGGGTCAGGGTCTTGATGATTGCCACACCAGGTGTGGTCCACGGTCGGGTAGGATCTGCTTCACTCTTTGGAATCCAGTTTCCCAGGCCCTTCCCTGGACCCCCGAGTGCTGTCTCTGCTTCAGTACACCTTCCGTGTGTTTCTGATGCTCACTCTAATTTGAGAACCACTACTTTCAAAAATCTACTTCATCCTGGCCTGTCACACATTGTGTTCCACAGGAAGCAAGCATCCTGGACTCCAGGGGTTGTTCCAGGAGTACAGGAGACCTGGGGGAAGCTGCACACGTCCATCCCTCTTGAAGGTGTAGAATGTATGTTAGTGTCAGGGGAAGCTCTTTGCTTACCCCGGCGAGTCCCAAACACGGTGGGCTTAGGGAGATATTTTAGCAAAGGAAACTAGCCAAAGTTTCCAGGGAACACTGTTGTAGGCTGAGGTGACTTTAGGACAGCTCGAGTGGATCCTTTGCTCTCTGCAAGCAATGAGCATGAATAGCTACCTGTGGAATTGTGAGTTCTGAACTTTTGCAGTTCAGGTCAGCCATGAATCTTTTATGGAGCTTTAAGGTGACACTGTCGAGTACAACCAAGTCTACTTGTCAGCCTCGCTGAAACGCACATTATGTGGAATAAGTGCTTTTAATTTTAGAATTAGAATAGAATGACTGTACCCCTCAAAATGAGATTGGTTTCAGAATACCATTCCACAGTTACCTTATAGCATTCCATAAGTATTAAAAGAACCTATGAATGTCATTTATATATTCATGAATTTTTAGTTACTTTGTGAGATTTTTTTTTTTTGCCCCACCCCACCCAACCCCAACCCCAACCCTAGTCTTTCTTTTGTTCTTCTATAACTGAAATGATTGTAGAATTGATTTCCGTGGGAATTCTAAAAGCTATCTAAAACATTTCTGGGGCCTTTTTCAGCCTCATATACAGAAGTACATGGAAGCGCACACAGTGCTACAGGTTTCAGCAGTTTTAATGCCGCTGTTAAATCAATTTTGGGGTCTCCTGATAAATCTTTTTTAAAGTTTGTACATAGGTAACAAAGAGTTACTTTTTAAGATATAAAAAGGGCTGTAAGCTAATTGTGGTGTCTACTAAGTAGGATCATGTGCTGGGAAGATTTGGGATTTTGTGTTTTCCCATCTGCATTCAGCCTCCTCTGGGTTTTGAACCTGAATGTTTTTTCTTTCCAAATCCCCTCTTACTGGAGCTGGGCATTATGGCACATGCCTATCATCCCTGCGGCTTGGGAGGCTGAGGCAGGAGGATCATGAGTTCAAAGCCAGCCTCAGCACTTAGCAAGGCCCTAAGCAACTTAGCAAGACCCTATCTCTAAATAAAATGTATAAAAAGGGCTGGGGATGTGGCTCAGTGGTTAAGTGCCTCTGGATATACTCCCTGGTACCAAAAAAAAAAAAAAAAAATCCCTTCTTACCGCTCTGAATTCTGCTGACCATACCTCTCGAACATACTTATGATAATCTGCACATTATGGGAAAAGGTAAATTTTATATAAGTTTATGCTCTGCTACTTATAGATATTTATTACTCTACGAGTCATCTATTTTTGTAACCACCTGTGGTCCGTCCTTTATTTTAACTCACACTTCTTACCAATGATGGTGATAGGGAGGGAGACACCGAGATTAGGAAAGTTCATTTGTACTATTTCAGCCAATCTGTGAATGTAAAAACTACCCTGTGGCCTTGCTGTGGTCCACCCCACCTGGTGTGGAACAGATGCCTGTCTTGACCCCCACCCTCGGGATGGAGTGGAGCTTACTCTCTGGTTCTTTCCTCTCGCCCTTACCTGCAGCACAGCCCTGTGGGGTCGGCCTGCGGGGGGTGTTCTGGGGAGGTGCCAATTGTGCAAAGGGAACTTGAGTTTTTCCACTGGTTCTGATCTGCTGCCCATTTACTTACACGTGGACTGTATTTGTTTACAGACGGTAGGTGGATGTATGATTTAAAGCTTGGTTTAATAAACATTTAACCCCTCCAAACTTGTGTTATGGATTCTGTTATTCTTTTTTGTCATCAAAGTTCATAGATTTATGTAGGTCAGCTTTTTGCTAAAATCAGAATTTTGCTGCATTATCAATATTCAGGGTACTTTGTAGAAAGGCCTCATCTCTGATCTCAGTTTTCATTGCTTGCTGATTTTTGCTTGTTTGTTTGTTTGTTTGTTTGAAGCAGTGTCTCAGTATGTTGCCTACACTTGCCTCAAATTTGTGGGCTCAAGTTCTTCTCTTGCCTCAGTCTCCCAGGTAGCTGGGTTTACAGGCTTGCTGATGTTTTTACATATTTACAGTTCTGGGCAGAGACCTTTTAGTTCTGGTTACACAGCGAATGGATGAACTTGAAATTCTATCCTCTCCACCCCAAATACCTAGAAAAACTAGGAAGATGTAACAAGTATCTTTTTTTTTTTTTTTTTTTTGCAGGGGAGGTACTGGGGATTGAACTCAGGGGCACTCAACCACTGAGCCACATCCCCAGCCCTATTTTGTATTTTATTTAGAGACAGGGTCTCACTGAGTAGTTTGGTGTCTCACTGTTGCTAAGGCTGGCTTTGAACTCACCATCCTCCTGCCTCAGCCTCCTGAGCAGCTGAGATTGCAAGCATGCCCCACCGCACCTGGCACAAGAATCCTTTTATACACAGGGCAAATCTCACAAAAATGTGAGGGAAGTTCAGGAGCCTGAAGCAAACAAGGGCTAATAGAGTCCTGAGGCTTGAGTTGCAGATAGATCTTCTGCTGACAATGGAGCCCTCCAAAGGCCACGCTGCCAGCAGAGAAACGGACTAAGAAAACCCAGGTCTAGGCACAAAGAAGCTGAGCTTCAGGAGGAGAAAAATATTTCTGCTGAAGAATTTTAATCAGGGATACAGCACAACAATCATGATTGGGGTTTCAATTTTTAAAACTAGGAAACCATAAGCAAAAAATTGCATAGAAATTAGAACTTGAGGGGCTGGGGTTGTGGCTCAATGGTAGAGCACTCGTCTCGCACGCGCGGGACCCTGGGTTCAATCCTTGGGACCACATAAAAAATAAGTGAGTGAAATAAAGGTGTTGTGTCCAACTACAACTATAAAATAAATATTAAGGAAAAAAAATAAATTAGAACTTGAGTTATAATCCCAGTAGGTACCTGGCAAAAGCAAGCATAGACCACTGCAGAAATCCACTCCCCATCCAGGCTGCCTGGGCTTCCCATAAATATAGTCCCCAATAAATTATGAAATAATGACACAGTAATTCTTTGTGAGTGAAAGTCAACCTATTTTCTAAAACAAAAGACTTTAGACTCCTAGGGTTTCAGATAATTCAATAACATGATAGATGCTTTGGAAGGTATTTTTTAAACTAAAGACATAAAGATTTAAAAATATTAAGGAAGAAATCAATATTGTTAAAATGTCCCTGCTACTGAAAATGATCTGCAGATTCAATGTAATCCCTATCAAAATACCAATGACATTATTGACAAAACTAGAAACACAGTCCTAAGATTCATATAGAGCCAGATACCATGGTGCTCATCTGTAATCTCAGTGACAGAATGAAGAGACAACCTATAGAAAAGAGAAGTATTTTCAAACTATACAAAGGATTGCTATCCAGAAGATGTAAGCAACTCAGAAAACTTGATAGCAAAGAAACATAACCCAATTGAAAAATGGGCAGTACATCTAAATAGACCTTTCTTTAATGGAAACATACAGATGGCCAACAGGTATGAAAAACGGTTCAACATCACTAATCACAGGAAACATGCAAATCAAACCCTGAGATATCACCTCACTCCAGTAAGAATGGCTGTTATCTAAAAGATAACAAGTGCTGGGGAGGAGGTAGAGAAAATGGAAGCCTTCCATGGTGTTGGGAATGTGAATTAGTTCAGCTATTACGGAAAACAATATGGAGGTTTCTAAAAAATGTAAAATGAATCTACTATAGAGCAATCATCATATAGTTAACTTTTGTGTTTTGAGTTAACTTTTGTGATCAAAACAAGCACAACTTAAAGGAGGAAAAGTTTATTTGGGAATCATAGTTTCAGAAGTCTTAGCCTGTAGATGGCCAACTCCATTGTTTTGGGCTCAAAGTGAGGCAGGACATCAGTGAGGAAGGGTTGAGTTTCAGAAAGCCACTTAGCTCTTGGTGGAGTTAGGAAGCTAAAGTGGGAGTGGGGGCACTGGAAATCCTCCAGCCACACCTCACCTGGCTACAGTTGCCACCCCATCAGTCCATTCAGACTAGGATGCACTGATTAGGTTGCAGCTTCTCACAATCCAATTCCTTTCCCTCTGCATACTCGTGCATTAACAAGAGTGTTTTGGGGACACTTCACATCCAAACTATGACACCATTCCCAAACCCAGTATATGGAAGAGATATCTTCTGCACTCTTGTGGGTTTTTGTTTGTTTGTGGTGCTGGGGATTTAACCCAGGGCCCTGTGCATGCCAGGCAAGCACACTGAGCTATATCCCCAGGTCTGTACTCTCGTGCTGATTGCAGCACTATTCACAATAGTCAAGAAATGGAAACAACCTAAGTGTCCATCATCTGATAGATGGATAAAGAAAATGTACCACACACACACACACACACACACACACACACACACACAGAGTGAAGTACTATTTGGCTGCAAAACAGAATGAAATCCTGTAATTTTTAATAACATGGGTACAACTGGAGGTCATTATGTTAAAGTGAAATAAGGCAAAGAAAAACAAATACCATATGACTTCATTTGTATGTAGAATCTAAAAAAGTGGATCTTATACATATAGACTACAATGGTAACTAGTAGATGCTGGGGACAGTGAAGGCAGTTGGAGAGAGGTGGATTTGCAGGTATTATAGGGGAAAGAAGTTCCTGTGTCATATTACACAGCAGGGTGACTAAAGATGATAATGTACCGTATGTTTTTTGAAAGCTTGAAGAAAGGGTTTTGAATGTTTTCACCATAAATGATCAATGTTTGAGGAGACAGCTATTTCTACTCTTATATACATTATACAGTGTATACATCACATGACACCTCATTAATATGTATAGTTTTTACTTATTGGTTAAAATGAGATTTTAAAATAAAGAGTTTTAATATAAATGCATATGTACATACAGCAAAATACCATGGAGGGGGAAACCTAACCAGGCAGATTTGGAAAAGAACCAACTAGAACATGTAGGAATTAAATAATCAGTTGGATTTTAAAAAACCGCTGAGTAAATAAATTTAAAACAGGTCTGATGGAGGTAGAGAAAGAATTAGCAAACTAACAAATGGATATGAAGTAATAAAGTAGCAAAGAAAATATTTGAGAATTTAAGAGGTAAGTAGAGGATTGGATAATAAGACTACAGAAAAGAGAAAAGGGAGAGGCAGTTTAAAAATAAAAAGAACAACAACTAAACAGGCCCAGCATACAGTGGTGTACACCTGTAATCCCAGCAGCTCTGGAGGCTGAGGCAGAAGAATCGCAAGTTCAAAGCCAGCCTCAGCAACTTAGTGAGGCCCTCAGTAACTCAGCAAGACTCTGTCTCAAAGTTAAAGATAAAAAGAGCTGAGGATGTGGCCCAATGGTTAAAGTGCCCCTTGGGTTCAATCTCTGGTATCAACATAAATTTAAAAAACAGGCTAAAATTGTCCAGAAGTAACTGTATACATTCAGTTTTATATTATTTTCTCTGATATATTTCTGCTAATCTTATCACCAAATCTTTATAGCTTTATGATTGCATATCAACCAAATTGATGGCGAACTTTTCATTTGGGGGAAATAAATCCTATGAGGAATCTATAAGCATAACATCCTATTCATCTGAAGTTGTGATTGATTGGACCATGATGGAACAGAGTCAGAGGTGAATGTGTTACCTGTGGTGGGGTTAGAGGGCAGCAGGTGCGGTGCTCAAGCTCTTGGTTAACCTTCAATACCCATGCTATTAAACCTAGTTAGCTAACTCTTCTTTGGAGCTCACTTTGCTTTTAAGTGGGAGTCTCTGTGCACTCTGGCTGGTGGCATCACTGTGAAGGTCGGTGAAGAGCAGGAGATCTTAAAATATCTAAGGAGAAAAATCATCATCAAAGTAATGGCAGCATGTGGCAGGAGCAAGGTGGTGTGTTCACTAAATTATTTTACATCTTGTAGTGACATACTAAACTGCATTTCCCAGCTTCCCCAGCAGCACTCAGTGATACCATGGTAGCACCATGTGATTGAGTTCTAGCCACAGGCATAGGAAGGAAAAAACTCCCACTTCCAGATGTGATGTTCTGCTTCATTCCTTATGTTCTCTTTTCCTGGATACTTGTTGGATGGATATCAACTTCCAGGATGATCTAGAAGCCATATGTTGAAAATGCTATAATCTCTTTCAGCCAAGTTTTCTAGAAGGTAGTGTAGAGAAAAACCCCTCATTTTTGGTCCACAATGGACCGTGATAGATACAAAAAAGGAATCGTTCTATTATATCGCTGAGACTTAGGGGTTGTTTGTTATAGCAGCTAATATAACTTACCCTAATGTATTGCTAAAAAAGATGTTTAAAGAATCAAGAAAAGAAATGGACTTTGCAGAAACAGCAAGAGATTTGGGAGAATTTTATCCCTTGGTTACCATAATGTGTCTGCTTTGTAACCCTTGTTTGGACATGGGACTGTGTCGGAAAATGAGTGAGCCTGTGGGTGTGTCTCTCCTCTCTAGGACCAGCTAAATCCAACTGGCTAAATCCAGACTTTGTGTGGTTGTATCCTTCCTCTGTCATGTACACAGGTCCAGGATTTATGAGACTTGCTTACTTAACACTAGAGAAGCACCCCCACCCGCCCTGCCACACATGATGATGCTTAGAAACATCACTAGATCTTAGATAAGATCACCCACTGGCTGCCATATCGGAAAATCACGACTGGCTAAGAATAAAAAAGGAGTGGCTCTTCAGCTCGCCCTCAAAAATTAAGGAATTTAACTTCTCTGAATTTTACACATTGTGAGTGAAACAGGCACTGGAAAAAGTACTTTGTCATTGAACTTAATGTACCCTATAATTTGTCAAATTGGTGTTATTTGACTTGTTGCAAATGGAAATGCTTTTATGCTATGATAGGAATGTTATTTGCAGTTCTTTTCTGTTACTGTGCATATTTATTTTTAAATAACTTTTGAATAGGAAACAGTCACTTAATTAAAAAATAAAGACCCTTTTCCAAATAGCCATTATTCGTTTCTAACTTGCTCTTCTAGAATTCTGTTTTACAGATACAAGCAAATCCACTTTTTATCCCCTCCCCATTTCTTGATACAAAATAGAGATTATCACATGCCTTATTCCACATCTTGCTTTTTCTCACTTGACAATCTTTCATATTAATTGCTTGTTTTTAACAACTGTGTATTTATTTTAGCTTTTTATTTTGAAATATTTCTGAATTCATAGTTTCAAAGGCAGTACAGAGAGGTCCCCTGTACCCTTCACCTGGTTTTCCCTAAAACATCAACATCTGGTTTTTTTAAGTGTACATTCAAAATAACAGTGGCAAAAAACTTTTCACACAATTCTAAATACTTTGCATATGTGAACTTATTGATCCTTAAAATATAACATCTATATGCAGATAGGGAAACTAAGGCACAAAGTTGTTAAATAACTTGTTCAAATGACAGAGATAGATAGTAACTGATAAAGCCAGGATTTGAACCCAGGCAGTTTGGCTTAAAAGTCTATAGTCTTGCCAAGTGCGGTGGCGCACGCCTGTAATCCCAGCGGCATGGGAGGCTGAGGCAGGAGGATCTTGAGTTCAAAGCCAGCTTCAGCAATAGTGAGGTGCTAAACAACTCTGTGAGACCCTGTCTCTTAATAAAATACAAAATAGGGCTAGGGATATGGCTTAGTGGTCGAGTGCCCCTGAATTCAATTCCTGGTACCCGCCCCCCCCAAAAAAAAACGAGTCTATAGTCTTAATTCTGAAGTGACATTGACTCCTTTTGAATAGTGGGTGGTTACTATTGGAAGGGTGGGAGATACAGTTACTCTTAACAATTCTTTTAGCAAATTTTCATGAATGTTCATGAAAGTTCATGCATACATTAAGACACTACTGTTCTAAAACTTTTTATTTCATCGCATTAATATTAAAGAACTTTCTAAGCAACATTTATGGATCTCTCACATTTTAAGTATATGCACATTTTATGACTTTTCCTTAATTTATTGCAGATATTTAGGTGTTTCCTTATAAGAATTGCTGCAGCAAACATTTTTGCACACATATCTCTGCTCACTTACATGAGTAAACATACAGTATAAGATCCTAGAAGTGAAATTGCTGGCTCACAGGTATGTATGGTTTATATTTTATTAGGCTTTCCCAAATTTCTCTTCAAAAATTTGGCTGTAATTTATGCTTCTGACCTCATTGTTTTGAGTTACCTCTACAACCTTATTAAGGATTCCTTGTTAATAATAATCAGAGACCTAAATTGAACCAATACAGAGATGTGCAATTTTGTATTTATCAAGAATTATAAGTCTACACTGCCAATATCATTGTAAAAGAATAAAATTTTGTTATACAAAACTAGATTTTGTTAAAACAGTTTTTTTTTTCCTAATAGTTGGTAGTGCAGAAAGTTTGTGTAGTCATGGAATGGATTGCATAAGGGAGATATTTGCAAAGAATGTTGAAACAAGGAAGATTTTTTTTAAGAACCCACAAATTCAGTGTTTCAGCAAAACCCCAGGAGACCCCTGTGAAAACCAACTAACTGGAGTAAGATGCTTTTCCAGGGGTGTTCTATGTTCCAATGAACTATGACCCTCATGCCCACTAGAGGGCACTCTCCGTGAATGACATTTCCCTTGATAGCTTGGCTGCTTGTGAAAAAATAGAATCATTATTCCTGCAAAAATTTTTTAGAACTTTGTTTCTTGGTCAAGTTTTTAGGGTCACACATTTCCAAAGCTGAGTTTGTGCTGGGAAGTCAACCAGTGTCAGGGCTTCATTTTGACCTGTTTTTGGGGGAGGGGGGCACTAGGGATTGAACTCAGGAGCACTCGAACACTGAGCCACATCCCCAGCACTATTTTGTATTTTATTTAGAGACAGGGTCTCACTGAGGTGCTTGGTGACTCACTGTTGCTGAGACTGGCTTTGAACCGGTGATGCTCCTGCCTCAGCCTCCCAAGCTGCTAGAATTACAGGCATGTGCCACTGTGCCCGGCCACTTTGACTTTTTTTTTTTTTTTTAAATATATTTTAGTTGTCAATGGATCTTTTATTTATTTGTTTGTTTGTTTATATGCCATTCTGACGATCGAACTCAAAGTCTCAGACATGCCAGGTAAGCACGCTACCACTGAACCACAACCCCAGCCCTCCACTTTGACATTTTAATTCAAAGATTTCGATATTCAGCAGTGTTCCTTCCATTTCTGGCCTCAATCCTCTGAGACGTTAGGCTGAACTTTGTGATTTCTGGATCTCTTTTCTTTCCTTTAATGTTGGAGACCCACTTATGAACATGTTTGTTCAATTTATCTTTGCATTTCTGTCATTCTGATGCTGATATTCTGAAGAAAGCCCAAACACAAGCTTCCTGCTTTTGGCTCTTGGGGAAATATTTCTAAAGGATGGTAGAGCTTCCGTGCTTTAAAGAAGTTTCAGAAAGAAGAGTGATAGGCATGGAGAGAAAGCACCTCGAAGATTACATCTGTAATCCCAGCAGCTCAGGAAGCTGAGGCAGGAAGATCACAAGTTCAAGACCAACCTCAACAATTTAGGGAGACCCTGTTTCAAAATAAAGAATAAACAGGGCTGGGGATGTAACTCCGTGGTAAAGTGCCCCTGGGTTCAATCCCCAGTGCCATCCCTAGTTTCAGGACTTTGGAATCAGGTGGGAGATTCAAATTCTGGACCTGCATGACCTTGGGCAAGTGACTTAATCTCTCTAGGCCCCAGTTTTCTTCTCTATAAATAGTATCATTGACCTCATCAGGTTTCTTGAGAAGTCAGAAAATATGTAATTTGGTTTTTTTCACAATTCCCTAATTTCGTGATGGAAAGTGATACCGACGGGTTCTGCCCCCTCACATGTTGAAGTTTGAACATTGGAGAAGCATGCTGAGACAAGCATATAAAGCAGGGTTTATTTAAAAGGGTAACAGACTTCTCCTGGGAGGGAGAAGGGGGGCATAGTTGGTATCCTAGTATTCCAAGAAGCCAGGTGTTCTGCCCTTTTTATATGTCTTAGGCTTCTTTTGTTCTCCTGCCTTTCCCCCCTTATCTTTCTCCTTCCTGCATACCAGGACTAGGCCCAGGAACACTGGGTGGGATGGCCCAAAGGTGGGAAACCAGTGGGCTGAAGGAGGAAGGGCAAGATGGTGTAGCCCAGGACACCTTAATTAACAACTTTATAGATCCCTGTAAGGAGGGGCAATTCCTGGGACAGGTTACCTTTGCAACAGTTTGGAGCAGGGACAGATTCTTGAAAAGGGTGGAGGAAGGGCTCTGAAGGAATTAACATTTCAATCCCTCAAGGAACAGTCTCCTCTTTCCAGGAATTTACTCAAAATTGGCCTGACTCGACTGACCTGACTCGATTTACCTGTCTATACTGACTGCCTGTCTAATTCTGGCTTCAAAAGGACTGGAGGAAAAAAAGGACAAGTCTTTATTTGGTTTGAATGGCCTGGGGCCTTCTGTAGGGAGATGTCCAGGAAGCCAGGGAACATTCTGGACTATAGATCAAAAGGGGAGGCAATCTCAGTAGCTCACAGCTGTAATCTCAGCTACTCAGGAGGCTGAGGCAGGACAGGCCTTAAGCCCAGAAGTTGGAGGCCAGCCTGGGCAATATAGCAAGACTCTATCGAAAAAAGCCCAGGGAGAAAGTGGGTGTCCAGGCCCAGAGACAGATATACAGGATGAAGTGTCCAGGTGAGGCCCACTCAGACATTCAGAGTTCATTTCTTTGGGAGAATTTATAAATCTTGCACCCCATTCCCCAGGTTTTATTCATTGAGAGTCCTGCTTTTATTTGACCCCATCACCACAAATGTGAAAGCCACTGGGAGTCTATTAGTTGTTGCAATACCCAGAGTGACCTCTTGAGGGAAGCACTGTGCAAGGCTTATTCAGTCAACACCATTGGTTCAACAGAGCTCACGGAGCGGATATTACATGCTAAGTGAATACTTGAGCATTTACCTCTGGTCAGTGAGGGGGAGGTGGAAAGAGGTGAGGGTTAGAGCTGGATTTCTAGATTTATTAACTTTCCTGGAGAGGTTCCTCTGTGCCAGGCATTTCCCCCATATCTTATGTTACTCCAAGGCAGGTGGCAGTTGTCCCATTTTATAAAGGCAGAGAGGCATGACCACCACCAGTCTTTCTTCAAGCCACCTCTGCTTCCCAGAATGTCCTTTTCTCCACTGGCCGCTGTGTCCTACCTCTCCTCCAGCATAGGGGTCAATTCCCCCAAGTTGCAAATCTTATTAATCTTAATTGCAACTGTCCTGACCTTCCAACTGGACTGGATGGATCTCCAGGAGCCAAGAGTCCTGTTGATGCCTCATTGTGTCCCCAGGATCCAGTCCAGAGATGACAACTAGGGGTGCTCCATTCCAGTTGGTTACTGACTGGAAAGAGGCACAGGGACATGGTGATGTGGCAGATTTGGGTCATACCTCCAAGTTTTTCCCCCTCTCTTTAAATCCAGGCCTTTGGCCATTCAACTTTACAGAGTATTTCCAGCCCCACAAACTAGACTGGTCCTGCTCCTTGCTCTGATATTGTAGCTGAGTGGGATGCAGCCAGACATGATGGTATGCCAGGTCCAAGCGATACAAACCGTGTATTTACCAACTGGACTCCTTCCTGTTCTCTTACTCTCTTTAGTCTCAATTCTAGAAAACAAAGCATGAATCATTTAAAAAAGTTAATTGCATATAGCTCAAATTCATTTATTTTGATCTGCAGCCTAACTTTCCATTATATGAACATATCCCAACACAGTTATCCATATCCATGTTGATGGGACTTAAGGACTTTACTAATACTGGGGGGAAAGGAAAAATAATTGTTACAGTTTAGATGTGGTGTCCCCCAAAAGCTCACATATGAGACAATGCAAGAAGGTTTGGAGGAGAATGATTGGGGTATAGCCTTAACATAACCAGCGAATTGATCCCTGATGGGATTAACTGAGTGGTGACTCAAGCAGGTGGGGTGTGGCTGGAGGAAGTGGCTCATTGGGGGCGTGGCTATGGGGTATACATTTGTACCCTGCGAGTGGAGTCGGACTCCCTCTGTGCTTTCTGATCACCATGTGAGCTGCTTCCCTCTGCCACACATTCCTCCATGATATTCAGCCTCAACTTGAGGCCTGAGAAATAGAGCCAGCTGTCCATGGATTGAGACCTGTGAAACCATGAGCCCCCAAATAAACTTTTACTCCCCTAAAATTGTTCTGGTCAGATCTTTTAGTCACAGCAGTGACTAAAAGATAATCTTGACTGACTAAAATAATAATCTTGTGCACGAGTGAGACTATCTCAAAGGTCTGTAATAGCCAAGCCTGGGGAGCAAGCACACATCTTCAAATTTACGAAAATACTGCTCAACTGCTTTCCAAAGATATTGGACCAACCTGCTCTCCACCAGAAGCCTATGAGCATTCTCATTTCTCCACGTTGGGCATCACCTAGCTTTGGCATACTCATTTTTTTGCAACCTTTTGCCAATCTGGTGGTTTAGAAACGATGTTTGTTGATACTTCAATGTTTATTTCCCTGACTGCCAAGGAGTCTCAGCCTCTCTCCTTTTTATGGGCTCTTTTGGTCACCTCTTGGGAATCAACTGTGCATATCTGCTATTTTTCTGCTGGATTGTTTGACTAATTTTTTTTGTCAGTTTGCTCCTAAAAGGTTTCATATCATCTTTATATTATATATTACATACATATATGGAAATATAATATAACATATATAATACATGAAAATATTATGCATTTTTATATATTTGCTTGCATATAGGATCTTCCAGTAATTATTTAAACTGATTTATGAAGATATTGTTCACATATCATATAATTCAGTGATTTTTTTTTTTAAATACAATTTTGGAACATTTTCACAACCTCATAAAGAATCCCCAAGCTCTCTATCACTCTTCTTCCCTATCCCCTAGCCCTAAGCAGCCAGCCACTGATTCACCTTCTGCTCTGCAAATGGGCCTATTGTTGACACTTCATATGAATGAAATTATAAAATATCTGGTCTTTTGTGACTGGTATCTTTCATTTAGCATATTTTCAAGGTTTATAAATCATGTTCTGGTACATATCAGGACTTCATTCTTTTATGACTGAATAATATTCCACTACACTCCATTTTTCTTACTCATTCATCAGCTAAAGTAGTGTTCAAAGAAAAATGTAATTGAAATTGGAATTATTTTTTGGTACTAGGGATTGAACCCAGGGGCGCTTAACCACTGAGCCACATCCCCAGCACCCCCTTCTTCTTTTTTTTTTTTGAGACAAAGTCTCACTAAGTTGCTCAGGGCCTCCCTAAATTGTTGAGGCTGGCATCAAACTTACAATCCTTCTACCTCAGCTTCCTGAGCTGTGGGGATTACAGCCTATGCCATGGCACCCAGTGGAAATTGTTATATTTGTTTATTTATTTAGGATGTTTTAAAATTTGTTTTAATTAGTTATACATGACAGTAGATGCACTTTGATACATCATATATAATGGAGTATAACTTCTCATTCTTCTGGCTGTACATGGTGTAGAATTACACCCTGTTTAGTTATATATGCACACAGGGTAATAATGTCTGATTCTGACTCATTCTCCTATCCTCCCTACCTCCATACCCCATCCCTTCCCTTCACTCCCCTCTACCTAATCTAAAGTAACTTTGTTCTTCCCTAGCCACACCCCCATTGTGAATTAGCATCCACATATCAGAGAAAACATTTGGCTTTTAGTTTTGGGGGATTGGCTTATTTCATTTAGCATGATATTCTCCAGCTCCATTCATTTACCAGAAAATGCCATGATTTCATTCTTCTTTAAAGCTGAGTAATGTTCCATTATATGTATTTCACATTTTCTTTATCCATTCATCTGTTGAAGGGCACTTAGGTTGGTTCCATAGTTTAGCCATTGTGGATTGAGCTGCTATAAACATTGATGTGGCTGTGTCACTGTAATCTGCTGATTTAAGTCTTTTGGGTACAAACTGAGAAGTGGGAAGGCAGGGTCAAATGTGGTTCCACTTCAAGTTTTCTGAGGAAGGAAATTGTTTTTAATAGCATCTAATGTCTGCTCATCTGTCTGACTGTCCTTCTCCCACACATCATCAGGAAAAGTTTTTCTACCCAAATATGAAAGAAAGGCTTTGAACTGTAGGCTGCTGGTGAGGCTTCTCCATTCTAGTCCCCATAATTCAAGAGACAGAGACCCTCAATACTTGATGGAGCCCATGAGACAAGAGCATCAGTATCACCAGCAAGTGGTTAGACGTTCTGCAGTCTCTGCCCAGACTGGTCTGGATCAGGCCTTCCAGGAGAACAGATGACTCTTGTGCTCATTCCAGTTTGGAAGGCCCTGCTCTGTCCCGCCATTTCTCACTCTGACCCACCCATATTGAGGTGGCCTGGAAGTCTTTGTAAACAATGCCAATGATCTGTTTGTAGAGATTCTGGTTTCCCTGGTCTATAGGAACAGCTCTCGGGCCCAATGTGTTTTTGGGGCTCCCAGGTAACGCCATTGAACAACCAGACCTGAGAACCCCAAATGCAAACATCTTTTTGGACCCATCTCAACTTTTTTTTGTAAACCAGTTTTAGGAACATTTAGTCTACATGTGTTGAGCTACCAGATTTGCAATGTGTTTATCTAAACTGACTTAATGACATTCTAGGAAAGGTCCCTTTTCTTAGGAATTGGGGTATGACAGTGGCCAGTTTCACCTTCTTTCCCTGACCTCCCTCGGAGTGGGTGCTCAGAGCTCTGTTGTCAAAGATCCTGTGGTTCCAAGGAAACACAGCTGAAACCCTGTGAAGGGTGGCTTGCCTCGGATGTGCCAGGGTTTTGTTTTTGGGGTTCATTTTTAGTTTCCTGTTTACAAATTTGCTCTACAAGGAATGGCTACTACCTTCAGCAGTGTTTACCCAAACAATTTCTTCCTTGCTCCCGACAGCCGATTAAATACAATAAGAACAAACATCTTGGGTGGACACCAGCGTCTGTCTCTTTTTAAATAAACCCAATCCTGATCTTATCTTTGCTAAGGAAGCTGTGGCTGCAACAAGCAAGTCTATTTCTGCTCCGTTCTCATCTCTCAGGATTTCCTTCCCTGTATCGGCTTCCTAATGCATGATCCTGTCCCCTGTCAGGTTATCATGGTGATAACTGCAAGACCATCTCATGGAAGGGACTGAGAGATTGACATCTGCTTCTCATATCCAAAAGAGGTTCTGCCATTTTCCCATGTGTGTGTGTGTGGGGGGGGGTGCGAGGAGGGTCTGTGTCCCCTTGTCATTTATAGTCCTGCCCTACATCTAACCTAGATGGCATAGTGGCAATGCCCTACCATCATGGTTGAGGCCTCTTTTTGGAGTTCAAGGAAACAGGCAAAGAGGACGTGCGTGTTCCACGTGTCCTGTGTTATCTGACTCAGACACCAGAAGGTGCGAGACCTTCTGCATTTTCTGACTCCCACGTTTTCAGCCACCTCAGAGCTTATGTCGCCCTGACTTGTGGAAGAGAGTGGCCACGTAAGAATCAAAGGCCCCCCAGGTTCCTGAAATCCACACCAGGCAGGGCGCTTACAGGTGTCAAATAGCCTCTTGGGTTCTCTCCAGGTGCAGCTGAATTACTGAACTGCTGAATGGATCTATTTCTATCAGACTGGGCCAGGGAACCCTGCTAGTTCTCCCATGTTTGCAGCACTTGCCTGATTCCAAATCTGGGACATTTCCTTCTCACTTAAAGCAGATTCCTTGGAGGGTTTTAACCCCATAGAGTTCTCAAGCCTGGAAAATTCAAGATAGGAGACTCAGGTTGGGAGAGTTGAGACCTCCTTTGACCCAGCAGTTCAAAGCTATTTCTAGGGTGGCAGGTCTGGGACCAACAGAAGCCAGCAGGGCTTGCTCAATGTCGTATCTTGGGCCTGCCATAGGCAATTTCTTTTGTTTTTGATCTTTGCTGAAGCCCTTGGTTTAATTGGCTGGTCGGCTGCCTCTCTGATCACATTACAGATCTGCACCTGTGCAGTCTGGGTGTCCTTTGTAAATAACAGCCTGTTCTTTCAGCTTCCTTACCCTGCCTTTTAATTTTTTTTTTAAACTGGTTCCCTTCTTTTAAATTAGAACTCCAATAAATAATTCAGTGACCTGGGTGATGCCGCTCCCTCCTGCAGGAGGGAGCGCTCTGATGGTGTTGATTGGCGATCTCCACCCAAGGCTTTTGGGCTGTTTGCAACAAGATTTGTGTTGCAAATCTCTAGAATAACCGATCCCAACTTCTAAGAAGTCTCTGATGTCCCCTGCAAACGGCAGCCCCCGTGTTCCCGCAGATGCTCCGTCGACAGGGATTTGATGTGAACAGCGTTTCTTTCAACTTAAGTACATGTATCTGCAGAAGAGTGCGTGTTCTTGTCGGTTCAGAGAGCTTCTCCAACAGCAGGCGTGTGTGTGTGTGTGTGTGTGTGTGTGTGTGTGTGTGTGAGAGAGAGAGAGAGAGAGTGTAAGAGTGTAATTTTGAGGCAAGGACTCCCTAAGTTGCTAAGGCTGGCCTTGAACTTGTATCCTCCTACCTCAGTCTCCTGAGTAACTAGGTGTATACCATCTAGCAGGTGTGCACAGGTGAGTACCGCCATGCCTGGCTAAAGGGCATATTTAAAAAGCTCTCAACAAATATGAGAAAATTGTCTATGAGTCATATAAAAGCACCCAGTTTACTGCTCATCTATCTGACACTTAACAGTGTCTTGGAAAAATAAGACTTTGCCCATTTAATAGGTGAAAATGCTATCTTGGTATTTTAATTTGTGTTTAATTATCAGTTAATAGAGGGTTCAGAGATAAGAGGGTTTAGAAAAGGAAGATGTTTACTTGCAAGACATAAGAGGCTCTCAGAAGGAATTGCTCACCCAATAAAAAACACAATAGGGCACACCTGGAATCCCAGCTACTCAGAAAGCTGATGAAGGAGGATCACAAGTTCAAGGTTACCTGGGCAATTTAGTGAGACCCTGTCTCAAAATGAAATTTGAAAAAGAACCTGAGGGTCTAGCTCAATGGCAGAGCATGAGTGAGTTCTATTCCCAGTACCGTGAAAATAACACAACAGGTCATTAAAGTCAAATATCGCAAAATTACTGAGGTACTGAATTTAAAGTTGATGTGTTCATGACAGAAAACCATTAATTTTCTTACAGGGTTATCATTTCTACAAAGGTCGTGGCTCGTCTTCAGAGAGCAGCATTGCAAAAGTCAGGGATAAAGTTGCTAGCATTCAGCACTCAGAAACTTACAGGAAATGCTCAGAAGTTCATCAATTTAGGGGTAGAATTTGCGTTCAAAGCATCTGCTTTCCTCTACCCCTAGGACTTAAAGGAGGCAAGACTCAGTTTTGCTTGCACATGACATTCCATGAGTAGAAAGAATGGTATATTTCTTCTTATATGACTCTATGTCATATAAGACCTGATTGATTTTATTGGGGTTTATCTTTTGCTTATTGGATTTTTACCTGTTATGTTAAAATTATTTTGCAAAAAAATATTTCCTTGTTTCATCTGTTTCATTTGCCTATTTTTTGGAGGGGGGCTGGTGATTGAACTCAGGGGCACTAGACCATTGAGCCGTATCCCCAGCCCTATTTTGTATTTTATTTAGAGATGGGCTCTCACTGAGTTGCTTAGCACCTTGCTTTTGCTGAGGCTGCCTTTGAACTCTCGATCCTCCTGACTCAGCCTCCCGAGCAGCTGGGATTACAGGCATGCACCACCTAGACTGGCTCCTTTGCCTTTTGATTTGGTTTATGGTATTCTTATCACAGCTACCTCTTTTACTTTTATATAGTCAAATCTACTGAATATTCTACCCATGATTTCTGATTCAGTATCATGCTTAGAAGTCCTTTTAATGTTTTTTTATAGGCAGCTCACAGAATGGGAGAAAATATTTGCAAATCATATAACTGATAAAGGATTAATACCTGGAATATATGATCATTGATTCTTAGATGATCGCTCTCTACAACTCCGTGGCAGCAACCCCCAAACAACTTGATTTTTAAAATGGGCAGTGGATTTGAATAGATATTTCTCCAAAGATATACAAAGGGCTAACACACAAGAGAATATGCTTAATTAATATTACTAACCATTAATAATGCAAATCAAATCTACTATGAGATCCCACATCACACCCATAGAGTAAAAAGTTTCTCTCCCTTTTTCTCTCTCAAAACCCATATAACAACAAGTGTTGGTGAGGATAGGAAGAAATTAGAACTATTGGACATTGCTGGTGAGAATGTGCAAGGTGCAGCCCCTGTAGAACACAGTACCACGTTCCTAAAAAAATTAAAAATGGAATTACCATATGATCTAATAATTCCACTTCTAGGCATATACACAAAGGAATAAAAAGCAAGCTCTTGAACAGATATTTGTACATCTATATTCATTGGGCATTATTTATAATATCCAAAGACAGAAGCAGCCCCAGGGTTTACCAAGAGATGAATAAACAAAATGTGGTATGTACAGACAATGGAATATTATTTAACCTTCAAAAGGAAGGAAATCTTTGAAGACATTAAACTTGAAGAGACATAAAACTCAAAGACATTATGTTAAATAAAATGAGCCAGACTGAAAAAGGACAAATGCTGTATGATTCAGCTTATAATAAGGTACCTAGAGTAGCCAAATTCATTGAGACAGAAAGCTGGAGGGTGGCTGCCAAGGCTGAGAGGAAGGGGAAGAATGGGAAGTTTCAGGTTTGCAAGATGAAAAGCTCTGGAGGTGGTTGGTGGTGCTGTTTGCATGACTATGTGAATGAACCTCAATGCCACTGAGCTGTGCGTCTCAAAGTGGGTTAAGATGGTAAACTTTACATCATGTTTATCTTCCCACATTAAAAAAAATATCGCTTGTATTTTCTAATACTTTATAATTGTAATATGTGACTTTCAGAACTATAGAGACTGAACATCATCATCCATTTCTAGTCACATCGAAGTTGACTCACTTTTGGCGGGAGGTTTGGTGGTTGGGGGCCTGGTGACAACCAAACCAAGGGTGAGTTAGAAATGGGGACAGGTTGCCTTAGGCTACCTGTCCTGGTTTTTACAGTTGTGGAACAAATTGCCCTAAAACTTAGTCACTTCACTAATAGCCATTTTACTGCATCTGGCAGATTCTGTGGGCTGGGAATTCATAGGCTCCGGTTGGGCAGCTCCTCAGTCTCTTGTGACGTTGACCTGGGTGGCTCAGTGGAGTGTGGCTAGTCTGGACGTCCAAGATGTTTTTACTCACCTCTGCTGACATGTTTGGATGGTTGGACTTGGCTGGACCCGTTGACTGGAGAATCTCACGTGACCTAGTCGGAGAGTGGTCTTGGGTGGTCAGATTTCCTTCATGGTAGTGAGCATCCCAAGGGTACCACATAGAAGCTACCTGGCTTTTCTGACCTAGGCTTGGAAGTCACATTGTGTTGCCTCCTCTGCCTGTTGTTGACGACAACATCGGTTCAGCTGAGATTCAATGGGAGAGGAGAGGAATATTGTATGCCACCTCAAGTCTCATTGTGGAGAGTATGTGGGATAGGATATTGCTGTAGCCATCTTTGGAAAACACTTTCTATTCTACCGTTGCGAAGAGGGAGGGACAGAGAGAGAAAGAGAGGATTTATTATTCAAGTGCAAAAGACTAGCCTGGCAGGATGGCCCATATCTGTAATCCCAGTGGCTCAAGAGGCTGAGGCAGGAGGGTCGTGAGTTCATAGACAGCCTCAGCAAAAGCAAGGCGCTAAGCAACTCAGTGAGACCCTGTCTCTAAGTAAAATACAAAACAGGGCTGGGGATGTGGCTCAGTCGTCCAGTGCCCCTGAGTTCAATCCCTGATATCCAAAAAGACAAAAAAAAAAAAAAAAAAGCAAAAGTCTAGAATTAGGAAAGCCCTGGAAGGGAAGCAGGGTGGGACCAGGGACTCTGCCTCTGACCTCCCCATACGTCCGCCTTCCTGCAGGCTCAGTTTCCCTGGGTCTTCCTAGCTTTCCCCTGTCCTCCATTCCTTCCCACCACCTGGACTACTAGGGCCTCTCCCGCCTGTCTGCAACTTTCCCCAGAGTGTGTGAGTTCAAACTCCTGAGACTGACTGGCTCAGCTCAGATTTCTCAGCAACCTTTGGTCCAATCAGCGGAAGGAGTAGCCTGGTTCTCACACCTGGCTACACAATTGGATCCCCTGGGCAGCTTTCTAGAAAGTATTCAAGGCCTGGGTCCACCTCCTGGACTCTTTGGTTCGAGGTTTGAGACAGAGCAGGGGGGTAGCTTTAGATGAGTGGTGTCCATATTTCTCCCATGTTCAGGGTCCTTTGCTGTCGCTATGAGGCCCTGGAAGTGGCCAGAAGGTATGGACAGCAAGCTTGCCAAGGGAATATCAGTCACCAGACAGGGAGAGAAAAACAGGCTTTTCTTGTTTTGGAGCTTGTGTGTGACTGTGGTTGTCTTTTCCACAAATCTCAAAGAATGTGTAAGCGAGAAGAGTCCTCCAAGACAATCGAACTTACCTTATTCACTGATAGATGTAGACTAGGGTGACCAATTTGTTTTGGTTTGCCTGGAACTGTCCCAACTATTACGTTGAATGTCCCTCCACCCAACTGCTTCCCAGGGACGTCCCCCAGTCCCAGGTAAACCCAGAAGGTTTGGAAACTCCATACCCATCCACACTTATTCCCCATTCTTCCTGCCCCCATCTGCCGGCAGTATTCATCTACTTCCTGTCTCTGTGAATTTGCATATTCTGGACATATAAATGGAATCCTGCAATATGTGTCCCTTTGTATCTGGCTTATTTCAGATAGAATCATGTTGTTTTTTGTTGTTGTTTGTTTGTTTGGCTTTTATTTTTAATTTTTTTTCTAGCATCCTGTTTTAAGGTTCTTCATGTCCTAGCATGTATAAGTCCTTTATTTCCTTTTATTTCCTGAATGGTATTTCATTGTCTGGCTATCCCATATTTCATCAGTGGATGGACGTTTGGGTTGTTTCCATTTTTTGGCAATTATGCAAAATGCTGCTAGGAACATCTGTGTAGGTTTTGTGTGAACATGTGTTTTCAATTCTCTTGGCAATAAGGAATAAGGAATTGCCGGGTCCTGTGGTGATTCTATGTTTAACATTTGAGGGACAGCCAGGCTTTTCCAAAGCGGCCACATCATTTTACATTTCTGCCAGTATCAGTGAAGGTTCCCATTCTCCACATCCTTGCCCAAACCATCCATCTTTCTTCTTTGAGCCATCCTGGTGGGTGTGAGGTAGTACCTCCTTGTGGTTTCAGTTTTCATTTTCCCTGATGACTGATTATATTGAGCATTTTTTCATGTGCTTATTGGCCTTTTGAATATTTTTTGAGGAATTGTATATTCGGTTACTTTGCTCTTTTTTTTTTAATTGAGCCATCTTTTTACCCTGAGTTTTTGTTTGTTTTTTTGTTTTATTTTTTTTGTCGTACCAGGGATTGAACCCAGGGGTGCTTAACCACTGAGCCACATCCCTAACCCTTTTTATTTTCCATTTTGAGATAGAGTCTCCCTAAATTGTCTAGGGCCTTGATAAATTGCTGAGGCTGGCTTTGAACTTGTGATCCTCCTGCCTCAGCCTCCTGAGCTGCTGGGATTACAGATGTGTAATGCCTGGCTACCATAGTATTTTCAATACTATAGCTTTATAATAATTTTTGAAAAAAAAGGAAGTCCTCCAACTTAGCTCTTCCTTTTCAAGATTGTGTGGTTATTCTGGGTCTCCTGGATTTTCATATGACTTTCTTTTATTATTTCTTATTACTGTTGGCTTTATTTTACATTTTTAAATTAATCTTTTTAAATATATATTTTTTAGTTGTAGATGAACACAATACCTTTATTCTATTCATTTATTTTTATGTGGTGCTGAGGATCGAATCCAGTGACTTACTTATGCTAGACAAGCACTCCACCACTGAGCCACAACCCCAGCTCCTTAAATTAAATTTTAAAAATTAACATATTAATAATTATGAATTTTAATTGACCAATTAAATAATATATATTTATAATCAAAATATGGAATGAATAAGGCTAATTAACCTATCCATTTGATTTTGGGGGAGGGGTACTGGGGATTGAACTCAGGGGCACTCAACCACTGAGCCCCATCCCCAGCCCTATTTGTGTATTTTATTTAGAGACAGGGTCTCACTAAGTTGCTTAGTGCCTTGCTTTCGCTGAGACTGGCTTTGAACTTTCTATCCTCCTGCTTCAGCCTCCCAAGCCGATGGGATTACAGGTGTGTGCCACCACGCCTGGCTGTCCATTTGATTTTTAAGATCAGCTCATGCATTTCTATGAAAAAAAAAAAAATGTTCCTTCTTCTATTTTTTTGAAGTTTGTGAAGAATTGGTATTCATTCTTTTTCAAATACATAATACTAGGATTTTTATAAGGACGTCATTGAATCTGTAGACCAATTTGGGAAATATTTCCATCTTAACAACATTAAGTCTTCCAATTCATGAACATGGGATGTCTTTCCATTTTCTTAGATCATCATCAATTTTTTAATCGTGTTTTATAATTTGAGTATACCATTCTTATACTTATTAAAGGTATTTCTTATTATTTTATTCTTTTTGATACTTGTATAAATGGAATTTTAAAAATTGATTTCATTTTCAGATTTTTCATTGCAAATCTGTAAAAATACAATTGATTTTTTGTATATTGATTTTATATCCTGAAACTTCGCTGAACTTGTTTATTGTTTTAATAATGTTTAGTGGATACTTTATGATTTTACATACAAACTCACATTACCTGCAAATAGATGACACATAATGTACTTCTTTTGTTCCAATTTGAATGTCTTTTCTTTCGTTTTCTTGCCTCATTAGCTTGTCAGCTAGTTAAACATTGAATAGAAATAGTGAGAGCTGACATTCTTATCATTGCTTCTGGTTTAGGAAACACATTCTGTCTTTCATGGTAAAATACGATGCTAGTCATGGGATATTTTTGTAGATGCTCTTTATCAGGTTTAGGAGGTTCCCTTCTAGTGTTAATTAATTAAGTGTTTTTTTTTTTTGTATATATATATATATATATATATATATATATATATATATATATAGTGGGATGAGCCTTTATTTTTATTTATTTATTTTTATGTGGTGCTGAGAATCGAACCCAGTGCCTCACACATGCTAGGCAAGCACTCTACCACTGAGTCCCAACCCAGCCCCTTGGTTTTGATTTTAATCATGAAAGGGTGTTGGATTTTGTGAAATTCTTCCTTTTTGTCTATTGAGATGACTTGTGGCTTTTCCCCCTTTATTCTATTCATGGGGTGTATTTTTTTTTAAATATTTACTTCTTAGTTTTCGGTGGACACAACATCTTTATTTTATTTTTATGTGGTGCTGAGGATCGAACCCAGCACCCCGCGCATGCCAGGCGAGCTCGCTACCGCTTGAGCCACATCCCCAGCCCTCATGGGGTGTATTATATTGATTGATTTTCATGTGTCACCAGCCTTGCATTTGTGGGATAAATCCTCTTTGGTCTTCTTATATGTTGTTGGATTATGTTTACTAGTATTTGGTTGAAGGGTTTTGACTCTATATTCAAGAAAGAAATTGATTTGTAGGTTTTTCTTGAGATATCTCTGTGGCTTTGGTATCTACCAAAAGTAATACTGCTGTCATACAATGAGCAGAGAAATGTTCCCTCTTCTAGTTTTTGGAAGTTTGTGAGAATTGGTCTTCATTCTTTTTCAAATGTTTGGTCGAATTTACTAATAAAACCATCTGGATCTGGGATTTTGTGGCTAGTTATTTGGCTCCTAATTCAGTCTCTTCATTTCTCTTCATGGCATCTGTTTTGCATGGTTTCATAATACTGTATCAGGTAGAGTTCTAGTTCCTCAATTTCTTTTGGGAGGATTAGACAGGAAGCTAAGGAGAAAGGCTAGATTCCCTCACTCATGGAAGTATTCTCTCATAACTATTGAGCACCTCTGGTTGTGCTCTAAGATAGGCCCAAGGCCATTGAGTCAAACCAGCTGGCCACAGGAACTACCCTGAGGACCAAGGAGTAGATCAAGTGCTTTCAGATGTAAGAGGCGATCCAGCAGCCCTCACCAGTGTCTGGGTCTTTCTTAGTTCCAGAGAACAATGCCTTGGAGTTCTCTTGCACTTGGCAGGTTACAAAATTCTTTCGTTTATAAAATCTCATTCTGGTTGATCTTTAAAATCAACAAAGTTCATTATCCCAAGGTCAGAAAGGGTCAGTATGAAGGGCCTCTCCTATACCTCTCTACTCAAGGCACTAGGAGATACAGAAATGGCAAGGTTCATCAGGCATAGTGGTGCATTCCTGTAATCCCAGCTCCTAGACAGGCTGAGGCAGGAGGATCACAAGTTTCAGGCCAGCCTTGGCAACTTAGCCAGACCCTATCTCAAAATGTAATAAAAATGGGTGGGGTCATGGCTCAGTGGTAAAACACTTGCCTAGCATACATAAGACCCTGGGTTCAATATGCAGTAACACAGTTTTTTGTTGTTGTTGTTGTTTTGTTTTTTTTAAGGAACAAAGAAAGGAAGAAGGAAGGGCAATGTTCTTGCTGTCAAGGAGCTTTAAGTTTGAGACAGAAAGAGACAGGAAGCCAGAGAGGTATTATTGTGTATAGTGCACATTCATTGGAATGAGGCAGAGGTGAAGGAAGCTCAGAAAAGGCCTCACCGTAGACTTGATCCATAATAACCTATAGCTGGGAGCAACCTGGCCATTAGCCCAGGAAGTCCCAAAGTTCCTTTAGAATTAGGGTGGCCATATCCTAGTTTTCCAGAATGATCCAAGTTTACTTAAGTGTCAGTGGTACCCTGTTTTACTCTCAAAACACCTGCTTGGTATGTGCATAGTTTCAAAGTATTTCCCCCGAAGAATGTTATAATTACAAAGTCATGTTATAGAGGAGGAATCGGACAGACTCTTAAACCCAGTGACCAAGGTTAGGATTATCAGTAATAATACACAAATGGACAACATTGTACCGAGCAGCACTTTTTTTGTGAAAAAATACATAAACTGAAGCTGATCAAAAAGACCAAGGAACTATTCTAGATTAAAGAAAAACAACAATTAAATGCTACAGGTGCATAGTTTGTTTTCTGCTGCTATAACATAACACTACAGACCACATAAAGAGCAGAGACTATGTCTTACAGTTCTGGAGGCTGGGAAGTCCCACACCAAGTTTCTTGCTTCCGGTGAGGTCCTTCCTGATGCATTATAACAGGGTGAAGGACATCACACAGCAAGACAGAGTAAGTGTGCCAGCTTGGATCTCTCTTCCTCTTCTTATAAAGCCATCAGGAACTATGTGCCCCCCCCCATTACCTCCCAAAGACCCCCACTTCCAAATACCATCTACATATGAATTGGGGATAAAGTTTCCAATACAGGAATTTGGGGGGACACATTCAAACCATCGCAGAATGGTAAGGGATTTGATCTTGGATGGAAAAGAAAGTACATTAACTGGTCATGTGGTAAACTCTGAATGAAGTCTTTGGCTTAGAAACTATACGGTTATCAATGTGGAATGTTTGGGGGTTTAGGAAATACATAAAGAAGTATTTGTTTCTTTTTTTTTAATTTTTTTTATTGGTTGTTCAAAACATTATAAAGCTATTGACATATCATATTTCATACATTAGATTCAAGTTGGTTATGAACTCCCAATTTTACCCCAAATACAGATTGCAGAATCACATCGGTTACACATCCACATTTTTACATAATGCCCTATTAGTAACTGTTGTATTCTGCTACCTTTCCTATCCTCTACTATACCCCCTCCCTCCCCTCCCATCTTCTCTCTCTACCCCATCCACTGTAATTCATTTCTCTCCTTGTTTATTTTCCCATTCCCCTCACAACCTCTTATATGTAATTTTGTATAACAATGAGGGTCTCCCTCCATTACCATGCAATTTCCCTTTTCTCTCCCTTTCCATCCCACCTCATGTATCTGTTTAATGTTAATCTTTTCTTCCTGCTCTTCCTCCCTGCTCTGTTCTTAGTTGCTCTCATTATATCAAAGAAGACATTTGGTATTTGTTTTTTAGGGATTGGCTACCTTCACTAAGCATAATCTGCTCTAGTGCCATCCATTTCCCTGCAAATTCTATGATTTTGTCATTTTTTAGTGCTGCGTAATACTCCATGGTGTATAAATGCCACATTTTTTTTTTTTATCCATTCATCTATTGAAGGGCATCTGGGTTGGTTCCACAGTCTAGCAATTGTGAATTGTGCTGCTATGAACATCAATGTAGCAGTATCCCTGTAGTACGCTCTTTTAAGGACTTCAGGGAATAGTCCAAGAAGGGCAATAGCTGGGTCAAATGGTGGTTCCATTCCCAGCTTTCCCAGGAATCTCCATACTGCTTTCCAGATTGGCCGCACCAGTTTGCAGTCCCACCAGCAATGTACAAGTGTACCCTTTTCCCCACATCCTCTCCAGCCCTTGTTGTTGTTTGACTTCATAATGGCTGCCAATCTTACTGGAGTGAGATGGTATCTTAGGGTGGTTTTGATTTGCATTTCTCTGAAGAAGTATTTGGAGGTTTTAAAAGATGCCACAGCCAGGCACGGTGGCGCACACCTGTAATCCCAGCAACTCGGGAGGCTGAGGCGGGAAGACCATGAATTCAAAGCCAGCCTCAGAATTTAGTGAGGCCCTTAAGCAGCTTAGCAAGACCCTGCCTCCAAATAAAACAAAAACAGGGCTGGATGTGGCTCAGTGGTTAAGTCCCCCTGGGTTCAATCCCCAGGACCAAAAAATAAATAAAAAGTGCCACAGTCTGAATGATAATGATGTGGTCTCCTGTTCTAGAACCCAGAGAGAACCCGGCTCTCTCCACTCCCAGCCTGTGGACTTTCACCATCAACTAGCCCAGGCAGCCACTCAGTGACTCCACCACGGAGAGAGTGTTCAGATAAACGAGGGGCTGCTTGCCTTGGGACGCACAGGCCTTCTTGGGCACAGTGCCACCCCGTCTGCCGTGACACCTAGGAGCTGCCTCTGTTCTCTTGGCACCTTCATTACCTTAAGCTTGAGAGGCTCAGCTTTTCCCAACAGTCCGAAGCAAGATTCTCTAACAGAAGACAAAACCAAACAGGAAAGAGGTCAGTCCTTCTTGTGGTCATTTCAGTTCCCCTGTTGTGGGGGCCGAGGCCTCCTCAGAGCCAATTCTCTGGCCATGTCCTATATTTGTCGTTACCTGCAGCTTCTCACCTGCATTGTGGCTCTCTAAAAATAAGTTAATCCTCTAGGGCCAGAGCAAGGTATGCGGACATCTCTGGCAGGCAAATAATTTGGTATTCTCTCAAAATGATATTCTTTAAATATTTGCTTAGGGAGCAGAAGGAAATGATTTTCTTCTCATAAACGAGCAGAATTTGCCTCACCAAATGTACTCTGCCGGCGATTTCAGAGTGGGTGGACTTAAAATTCCTCATTCTCTCTTCAGTTTTCTTCTGAGATTTTTCGGAACCCAATATTTATTTATTTTGGTACCGGGGGTTGAACTCATGGGCACTTGACCACTGAGCCACATCCCCAGCCCTATTTTTTATTTTATTTAGAGACAGGGTTTCACTGAGTTGCTTAGCTCCTGGCTGTTGCTGAGGCTGGCTTTGAACTCGCAATCCTCTTGCCTCAGCCTCCTGGTACCCTGGGATTACAGGCATGCACCATAACATTTATTTCTTCATTTTTTAAATGTTTTTTTCTCTCTTCTTCCCTTTTCCTTCCCTAACAAGATTAGGGAGTCAGTGTTATCTTTTCTCCCCCTAGTTAACTGCCCTTGAACACACCCACTGTAGGAAGGAGATGTCTGCTAAGGATCTGGGAAGCGAATGTCTCCCAAATTAACAAGTGAATCCTGACAGCCATCTGGCTGCCCTGGAACCCCTTTCTGGAATGTAACCCTTGAAAAATTCCTTTAACCCGCACCTGTTCCTCCTGATTGGGAGAGTCAAAGCCTTTGGGACAGGAGTCCCCTGTGTTTCTCCTTTGCTAGCACAACAATAAACCTTTTTACTTTTTCTTAAAACCCTGTCTTTGTTATTAAATTGGCATCGATTGGCATTGGGGACAGGGACGGAGCTTTGGGTTCCACTATGAACCTATCTTTGAAAACTGTGGAGACTTGTTCAATGTATGGATACATTTAAAATGCATATAAATGGGGTCCAGCATGGCAGCACATGTCCACTCAGGAGGCTGAGGCTGGAGGATCAGATTTGAAGCCAGCTTGAGCTACTTAGTCAAACCCCATTCAAAATTAAAAAAAAAAAAATTAAAAAGGCTAGAGATGTAGCACCGTGGTAGAATGCTTACCTAACATGTTTTAATCCCTGAGTTCAATCCCTGGCAACACACACACACACACACACACACACACACACACACAGCATATAAATGGTAATTCAATTTAGCTCCATCAGAGTTACCTGGAGAAAACAGATTCCTGGAGCCCACCGGAAGGGAGAGATCCAACAAGTCTTTATGGGGCCTGAGCTCCTACATTTGTAGCAGGTCCCCTAGGATGCTGGGGACTGGAGGAAGCTGCTGGTCACTGAAGCATACTGAGTAGCACTATTTTAGATCTCCCTCCATTTTTTAAAAAATCTTTTTTTTTAAACAATGTCTTTATTTATTTATTTTTCTGTGGTGCTGAGGATTGAACCCAGTGCCTCACACGTGCGGGGCAAGCGCTCTCACTGAGCTGCAGCCCCAGCCCCTCCCTCTATTTTTAAAGTTTCATCTTTTGACATCACGTTTTCAAGATCTGTCCATATGTTATGTGTGCCCTCAGTTCATTGCTTTTGGCAGGCCCAAGAATTCCATGGTTTGCTTCTCTTTAACAGTTTGCTTTCTACTCTCTGAGGGATGGACACCTAGGTTGCTTCCAAGCCCTCTATCACAGGATGCTGCAATGAACGTTCTTCTCCGTATTCTTGGGGTCCATACCCAGGAGTAGTAAATGCTGAGCTATCAAGAACATACTTGGACATCTAATTTTTTAAAAGTATTTCCAGACTATTTTCTTTCCAAGTTGAAAAGGGGTCCATTAACTTGTTAGGAGACATAAGGGCTTTAAAATCAGACAATAAAATAAATAAATCTGTCAGACCCTGTAAACAAGATGACAAGCAATATTTGGTTTAAGAATTTTACCTGACCAATACTGCAAAAATACCGGGCAGTGGGACCGTGAGGAGTATACACACTCATGCCACACACACACACACACACACACACACTCACAGAGGTGCACACACCATAGCCCCAGGGCACAGCCTGGATCAGCATAAGCAGGAACCATTTTATTTCCCTGTCTTACTTCATGGAATGCTACCCCCACTCATAAATCAGAGGCCCCTTTGTTCTGGCTGGGAGTTCTGCTCTGTGAACTACCTGGAACCGGAAGCTCCACTGTTGGGAGGATACTCCCAACTCCCTTCAGGCTCAACCAGAAGCTTTGTGCCTGTGGCCCATTGTCTGCGATTATCTGATCTCACTCACTAGGATTTGCTTTCCTGTTGTTACCTGATTCTCTCAACAATGAACATAAAAATAGAATATTCTCCACTAGCCCAGGCTGTAAAATTACCAACAAAGTATTTAGCAGCTGTCTTTGTGGACCTTGGAAAATTTTTTCAAGGTCATCTTTTTGACATAACTGAAGGTAAATTGGACATTGCATTCAGATGGCCAAATTTCCCTTTCTAAAGGGGTGAAGCAAGGATTAGCTGGGTACCCAATGACCCTAAAGTAGGAGAAATGACAAATTTAAGAAAAAATTGTTATAATCACAGCCTTCAATTATAATCAATATTAAATGATTTCAACAGATTAGAATGTCAAGATGTAACCAACAGAATAAAAGGAAATGACCACTGCTTTTGAGTACAAAATAAATAAACCTGCATGGGTACAGAATGACAGGTGCCTGGCCTTGTCCCAGTTTGTGTGAAAGATGGCTTATTGTGGAAACCAAAGAAGATAACAGCTTTAGGCTACACAAGTGGGATAAGAGAGTGCAGGTCATGAGAAATAAAACAACCCCCACCCCCACCCTGCCACTCTGCACGTGTGTAGCTCATTTTGGGTACTGTAAGTTCAGTGAGCAGGAATGGGGCCAGCTCGCCCTCTCCTAAGTTCTGGATGAGTGCCTGGTCCAAGGCAGGTGCTCAGTGCATAGTTGTTAAAGGGATGAAGAAATACAACATTCAACACAGGCACTCCACTTTCAGAGGGAACATTGAAAATGAAGATCCATCTTTTTAAAATATTGATACATAAAAATTATTCATGTTTATGGGGTACCCCATAATGTTTTTGTTTATTTTTTAATATTGTTTTAGTTGTCAATGGACCTTTATTTATTTATATACAGTGCTGAGAATCGAACCCAGTGCCTCACACATGCTAGGCAAGCACTCTACCACTGTGCTGTGACCCCGGCCCGCCCCCCATAATGTTTTTATACACATATATACATTGTATGATGTTCAAATCATGTTAATCATATTTATCTCTTCAAACATACATTTATCTTTTTTTGTGAAATATTCAAAATCCTTACTTCCAGCTTTTTTTTTTTATTTTTATTTTTTGGTGACAGGGTTTTGTTAAGTTGCTTAGGGCCTCACTCATTCAAGGCCAGCTGAGGTTCGCCTTGAATATGTGATCCTCCTGCCTCAGTCTCCTGAGCCGCTGGAATTACAGGTATGTAGCACCATACCCAGCTATTCCAGTGTGTGTGTGGTTCTGGGGATTGAACCTAGGACCTTGTACCTATGAGGCAAGCACTCTACCAACTGAGCTATGTCCCCAGCCCAGCTTTTTGGAAATATACAGTACATTTTTTTTTGATCACAGAAGTTGGATCTTTATTATATAAATACGATTCAATAGAATGAATTCTTTTTTTTTTTATTTGAATTCCTTTCTGAATTTTATTTCTTTTTTTTTAAATTTTTTATTGTTGGCTGTTCAAAACATTACATAGTTCTTGATATATCATATTTCACACTTTGATTCAAGTGGGTTATGAGCTCCCATTTTTACCCCATATACAGATTGCAGAATCACATCAGTTACACATCCATTGATTTACATATAACTAGAATCAACAAATGGGACTTACTCAAACTAAAAAGTTTTTTCTCAGCAAAAGAAACAATAAGAGAGGTAAATAGAGAGCCTACATCCTGGGAACAAATCTTTACTCTTCACACTTCAGATAGAGCCCTAATATCCAGAGTATACAAAGAACTCAAAAAATTAGACAATAAGAGAACAAACAACCCAATCAACAAATGGGCCAAGGACCTGAACAGACACTTCTCAGAGGAGGACATACAATCAATCAAAACATGAAAAAATGCTCACCATCTCTAGCAGTCAGAGAAATGCAAATCAAAACCACCCTAAGATACCATCTCTCTCCAGTTAGATTGGCAGCCATTATGAAGTCAAACAACAACAAGTGCTGGCGAGGATGTGGGGAAAAGGGTACACTTGTACATTGCTGGTGGGACTGCAAATTGGTGCAGCCAATTTGGAAAGCAGTATGGAGATTTCTTGGAAAGCTCGGAATGGAGCCACCATTTGACCCAGCTATTCCCCTTCTCGGTCTATTCCCTAAAGACCTAAAAAGAGCATGCTACAGGGACACTGCTACATCGATGTTCATAGCAGCACAATTCACAATAGCAAGACTGTGGAACCAACCTAGATGCCCTTCAATAGATGAATGGATAAAAAAAATGTGGCATTTATACACAATGGAGTATTACTCTGCATTAAAAAATGACAAAATCATAGAATTTACAGGGAAATGGATGGCATTAGAGCAGATTATGCTAAGTGAAGCTAGCCAATCCCTAAAAAACAAATGCCAAATGTCTTCTTTGATATAAGGAGAGTAACTAAGAACAGAGTAGGGTCGAAGAGCATGAGAAGAAGATTAACATTAAACAGGGATGAGAGGTGGGAGGGAAAGGGAGAGAGAAGGGAAATTGCATGGAAATGGAAGGAGACCCTCAGAGTTATACAAAAGTACATACATTATTTTTTTTAATATTTATTTTTTAGTTGTAAATGGACATAATATCTTTATTTCAGTTTTATGTGATGCTGAGGATTGAACCCAGGGCCTCCCATGTGCTAGGCAAGCTCTCTACCACTGAGCTAGAACCCCAGCCCGACATTATTGTTTTTTATAGACACCCTACTGTGAGCCAGAACACCAGACATTATGTCTTCCAGGGAACCCTAGCTATACCTATGGACCAAACTTTCCAGCCCCTTCCCACTCGGGAAACTACCATTCCACTCTCTACTTAAAATGCAAATCCATCTTGAGGAGGACCCTCAGCATGGTATGGGATCTGAGTTTGGAGATGCAACAGGGAGCCTGGGCTGAATGGGTGGGATGGACTTGATAGTAATCTTAAAATATCCAGAGGGCCGTAGGGGCAAAGGAGTAGAATTGTAGATCTTGGTCTGGAGCCCAGAAATGCACTCATGAGTGAGAGACAGGCAGGTTCAGGTCTAATGTAATCCCCTTCTCACAGGGATATCTGTCCAGCCAACAAGATGAACAGTCTTGCACAACCGTATATTCTCTTTCACTGAAGGGTTCCAGCAGCACTTGATGGGTCACTAATTCTACTTAGTGAAGAATTTTATGTTCCCTAAAATTGTGTGTCTTGGGTTTCCTTAAATACAGGAAAACATTAAGAAGAAAACAAAACAAAAATGGTCCACCATCCATCACCTAGGAAAACACCCAAGATTAAAAATGTAAAAGCGTTAACAGTTCTGAAAACTTATTTTAAATTCTGCTTTGTTGAAGCTGGAATTGGGAAATTGAAGGCTGTGATTTTCAGCTGGATTCAGTTCATGGAAGGGCTTGAATATCTGCCCTCCCTACCCCCTAGCTAGATTTTATTCAGGTGGTCTCAAGTGGCTTCTTACTTTTTCGAGCCAAGGCTGGCATTCAAAATGGGATGCGTTCAACCAAAGAGTTGTTCTGAGAAACACAAGTGAGTTGCTTACTGCCATCAGCAACCATAAAGCTTGCAACTTCGCACCTTCCCACAGCAGTAACTCCAAAGAGAAATGGATCCCATTTATTGTTAAAGCGGCTGGCTTTGCTTCTTGCAACATAAATCTCCACCACTTCCACCTAAACCTCTAGCTCTATTGCCAGAATTGGGTCTGTAAAGTAATACAAGTTCTCCCTTGGGATGGCAGCGGGGAGCTCAATTTATCAGGGCCCTGGGCATGTTCCTTGTCATCCCACGGAGGAGGGGAAGCACCGTTGCTAGGCGTGATTCCTCCAGGACAGCAGGCCTCAAGGTCAGGGCTTCTTGCCTGTGGTGGACAGCTCTTGGTCTGTCAGTTCGGGACAGCCTCCTTCTGGCTGTACCTCTGGCTCCCATCCTGCCTCCCATTTCTGTGCAGCGCTGCCTTCTTTCAGATCTCACCCCCTCGGCCACAGCCATTAGTGACGGTAGGCCCCTGACCCAAAATGAACAAGATCCAACCCAAATTGGGCCAATGGCAAAAAGGCCATCCCTGTTGGATGATGGAGCTGAGAGGGGAGGCTGGGATTGTTGATGGCCATGTCTGACCTGCCTGGCAGAAACCCACCGGAAGGAAATGAAGACAGTACACGATAGGGAAGATTGTGTTTCCAGAAAATGGCCACAGAAATATTTTTCATCATCTCTATGCTTTTCTAGAACTGAGCCACTTCCCATGAAGAGGTGGAGTCTTAAGACGGTCCCCACCACTGGAAACTGTGAGCCTTTGTAGCTGTCTCCACCAACAGGAAGGGCGGAAGGGATACTATCTGGCTTCTGATGACCGCCCATAAGAGGCAGTTGGTTTCCTTCTGGCTCCCTAGGATGCTTGTCCTTGGAGTCCCCCTCTCACGCTATTAGTGACTATAGGGAGAGACCCATACAGACACCTCCAGCTCACCGTCCAGGGGATCTTCTAGTTGACAGCACCTGTTTGCCAACCTGATTGAACCATCTTAGAAGCAGATCTCCACCCCTAACTTGAGACTCAATACTACATGGAGCAGAGATGAGCCTTCCCTTCCCTGCCAAACCCTCCCCAAGTTGCAGAGCACAGAGACTGTTGTGATTTAAGCCACTTCATTCTGGGGTGTTCATCATGCAGCAATATATAGCTGTACACTTGGGAAGATGCAGAGTCCTGACGACTTTCCAATCCAAGCTGCCTTGTCACTGAGGTTCAGGAGCACTTTCTTGCAATAATGAGAGTCTTGGAAAATTCCCTTTGGCCTCATACCAGTGGGACTGTGTCACTTGTCATCAGTTAACACTGGTGGTCCTGATTAAGGAAGATAACAAGGTTGCTTGACACTTTCAGGTCCTGGTACAGTACCTGGGATGCTAACTTAAGAGCTACTGAATTTCCAGATGAATAAAATTGCTCTGGTCTCACCTTCATAAAAATCTGTAATAAGGGTTGGGGTTGTGTCTCAGTAGTAGAGCCTTTGCCTCACAGGCTCTGGGTTCAATTCTCAGCACCCCATTGTAAATAAATGAATAAAATAAAGGTCCATCAACAACTAAAAAAAAATATTTTTAAAAAATCTGTAATAAGAGTACCAGTGTTAATTTTGTCATATAATGTCATTCTAAAAATTCAGCTATCATCTAATTTTATTATCATCTCATATTTTTTAAAAATGATATTTGAGGCTGGGGCTGTAGCTCAGCCGTAGAGCACTTGCCTAGCATGCATGAGGCCCTGGGTCCCATCCCCAGCACCAAGGGTGCCCCCCACCCGGCCCCCACCACGTACACGTACACACAAAATTTTTAAACATTCAAAATATAGGAAAGAAACAAAGTGAAAGAGAATACTTTGAACTGAATACATTTTCCTGATGCAGTGGTGCAGGCCTATAATCCTAGCAACTTGGGAGGTTGAGACAGGAGGACCTCAAGTCCAAGTTTGAGGCCAACCTTGGCAACTTAGTGAGTCTCTGTTTCAAAATGAAAAAATAAAAAGGGCTGGGGATGGATGTGGCTCAGTGGTAGAGCACCCCTAGGTTCAATCCCCAGTGTCACAAAAAAAAAAAGAGTAGATTTTGTGTCATACATAATTTGTCATTGACTTTTCCTCTTTTCACTATGGTATAGTGAAAACTTTATCATGGATGAGCGTTGGCCCCTGATACCTTGATATCGAGAAGTTTTTTAAGAGACGAAGTAGGGGTGCAAAGTTGAAAACAGCACAGTCTACCCTCAAAGAATTGTTTAAAGACTCCTGGGACAGTGGATACAGAGGAGGTTGGCTTGGCCTGGCTGGCCCTTCCCAGTAGCCCAGAACTGTCCTCCTACGGAGACACCTCGATGTTCATTGAGGGCCTCATCTCAGGAAGCAGTATTAAATAACGGGAGCTCTGGGGACTAGAGAGCAGAAGGGACCCGGGTTTAAAACTCCGTGTCCATCACATTCTTTACTGAGCTTGTGCCATTTACTTGTCAGTTTCTTGGACTATTAGAAATACCTTCAGTTGAATTTCCCAGAGGCAGACCCTGAGACTGGGATTCACGTGAAAGTGACCCATCAGGAAATATTCACAGGAGAAAGTCGTGGGGGAGTGGGCACTAGATAGGGGACAAAGAAGAGGGAAAAGGCCAAGCTAAAGTACAAATCAAACACACCTCACAGAGGGTCATTTCGACTCTGTTCCATGGGCAGCTGTGGGGGCAGGAGGGGAGCTGACTAAGGACTACTGGGGGAGGGTGGTATGGACACTGCCAGGTGTTTACAACTAGGCTCCTGGCAGCTCAAGAGCCATTCTAAGGACAAAGAAACCAAAGTGACGCAGGCTGGCTAGGGAGCCTGTGCAGGGAAGAGATCAAGGAACCCGTGGGGCTATAGAATTCTACAGCACCAACTGGGGGCCCATGACAGTACCACTGCTCATGTTGTGCCTGGCTCTGGGTAATTTAAAGGGAAGGCAGGGCAAGAAATCAAGGAGGAGAGTAGGAAGAAGGAGACCTCCTATGGAGGGCTAATGTTCCAGTAGGCAGTCACTCTGAAAGGGAAGAAAACTTCGCTTCTTTTCTTTTCCTTTTTCTTTTTATTTTTTTTAAGAGAGAGAGAGAATTTTTAATATTTATTTTTCAGTTTTTGGCGGACACAACATCTTTCTTTGTATATGGTGCTGAGGATCGAACCCGGGCCGCATGCATGCCAGGCAAGCGCGCTACCACTTGAGCCACATCCCCAGCCCTCTTTTCTTTTTAAATAAATATTTTTAGTTGTAGATGGACACTTTACTTTTATTTTATTTATTTATTTTTATGTGGTGCTGGGGATCGAACCCAGTGCCTCATGCATGTTAGGCAAGCGCTCCACCACTGAGCCACAACCCCAGTCGTCAGACTTACTTCTGTACAGTTTGTGACCAAAACATAAATCTGAGGGTAAGCAACCCGGGCTGAGTCAAACATTCTCTCCAGGGTCGAACAGAATACTTCCTCCTTGCACTCTGGAAAAAGGATTCCAAATATGCCCATCTCTTGACTTCTTTTGGTGGGTCTGCATCACACAGAGAAGAAAGTGTCACAGAAAGAAAGTCATACAGAGACCCAGGACACTGGCATCAATTGAGCAGAGCCACGCGTGCCTGGCCAGGTACCACGGCTGTTAATTCAGAACCCACTGAGGGGTGATGGTGATTTAAGAAAAACACAAACATTTAGAGAGAAAGGCAGAATCAGTTGAGAAACTGAACTCTGAGAACAGTGACCCAGAGCTGGTTCCATGTGTTTATTATATAGATTTTATCATCAAAAGGTTGTTGGTGAGAAAGTTTCTGCAAAGCAGGCAGACTTGAAGGTCACAGCGCTGACAGGACACTATGGTCATCTTGCTATGCTCAGAATCCTCTATCCCTAGGAGTCAGTGTCTGCGTTTCAAGGTCAGAACTGATAACTCTGAGCGTTTGCCCTGAGCAACCAAGCTGCCCAAATCGCCATAGCAACTGGGAAATGTTAACCCTGTGCTTTTTTTTTTGCACAGGGGAATCCCAGCACAAGCGTACCACAACTATGAGGCTATCAGACACCTCAATCCACAGCACTGTTTCCCACAGCCAGGCCAGTGGACAATCTGATATTTGTGAAAAGAAGTATAGGAGGAGACCTTGAAACAGCTGGGAGTCACAAGGAGGGGTTTCCCATGGGGTGTTTTACCAGGACTGTTAACAGAACAAACCCTGCCAAACTTTGTCACTTCAGACCACAATTTTATTATGCTCTTGGATTGTAGCATCTGGAATTTGGAAAGGACATAATGTGGATGGTTCGCCTCTGCTCCACAATGTGAGGGAATTCAACTTGATGGCTGGGACCTGGAATCAACTGAAAACTCTCCTACTCACATGGATGGTGATTGATTCTGGCAATTGATTCTGGCTCTACAGCTGGGCTTTTGACCAGAAACCCTCCCTGTATGTGACTACTTGGGCCTCCTGACAACATGATGGCTAAGTTCCAAGAACGAGAGTCCCAAGAGACCCGGGCAGAAATGTATTGTCTTTTATTATAATATTTGTATTCATACATTATAATGGTACATCACAGTGGGATCCACTGTGACTGTTCATACATTCACATAACATAATTTTCCCTTTTCTTCTCCTCTTCCCTCCCCCTTGTCTCCTTCCTCTACTCTCTTGGTCTCTCTTCTATTTATTTATTTTTAAATTGGTGCAATATAACTACACATAAAAATGGAATTCATTGTGATATATTCAGACACTCACATAGCACAGTTTGGTCAATTTCATTCCCCAGTGTACCTTCCTGTTTCTTCCCCTGCTCCCTCCCTTTAATCCTTTACCTCTACTCTGTAGTTCTCCCTTCTATTTTCATAAAACTCCTTTCTTTAATTCCTCTATTTCCCCCTAGTTTCTGCATATGAGAGAAAACATCCAGCCCTTGACTTTCTGAGTGTGACTTATTTCACATAGTATGATGTTCTTCAGTTCCATCCATTTACCAACAAATGACATATTGCATTCTTCTCTATGTGGTATATAAACCACATTTTTATCCATTTGTCTGTTGACAGACACCTAGGCTGATTCCATAACCTGGCTATTGTGAATTGTGCTTCTACAAACAATGATGTTCCTGTTCACTACATTATGAGGAATTTAGATCTTTTGGATAGATACCAAGGGGTAGGATAGCTGGGTCATATGGTGGTTCCATTCCTAATCTTTTGAGAAGTCTCCATATTGCTTTCCTGCATGGTTGAACCAATTTGCAACATCGTCTTAGTGCTCCTTTCTCCCCCCATCCTCACCAGCATTTATTACATTGTCTTTTGTAAGCTGACCTTGGAAGTCTTGCAGTGTCGTTTCCATACGGAGACAAGTTCACCTAAATTCAAGAGGAGGGAAAATGGATTCAAACTCTCAATGGGAGGAGTTTTAAAATCGCATTGTAAGAGGATAATGTGGGGGATATTTTGGGCATTTTGAGGAAAAAAAAAAAGAAAAAAAGATATGCTATAGGTGTCCTGTAGCTAACCAGACTCTACAGGAATAGTGTCTCAAGTTCAAATAATTTGGGGGGAATTCACCATACATCAGCATGTTAAAGGCTTTTCAGGATCCAATAGCAAATAAATCATATGCTTAGCACATTCCCAGTTTCTTTTCTGCTTCACACGAGTATGCAGAACTCACTAGCAGAGATCTGCCTGGACCAAGTCAGCCCTTTCATGAAGCCCTTGACCTGAGTTTGGGCAAGAGAGAGACCAAATTCTGTCCTTCTCCTTCTGACCCCAATAATACCTAATGAACTGGAAAGAGATGTGTTCTTTGAAAAACACACTGTACTGATGATCAATTTATTGCTTCTTTAAAGCACCTCTCTTTGAAGTTGAGCATGATGTTAGTTAAGCTTTCCCTATAGAGGACACTGGAGGGACAGACACTGCATAAAGAAGAGACTGTCGTTTCCAGAGTGAACTGGGGGTCAATTCCCTGGGACTCAGGGCCTCCATCAGGGCCTACCCCAGCCACGGGCCCAGAGCACAGGCCCTCTGCAACACTGCAGCTGAGACTGGCACTAACCTTTCCTTGCCCTCACAGCACAGAAACCAAAGCCTGCGGCATCCCACTTGCCGGATCCCAGGCTGCGCTCCAAGGGTAGATTACACTTTCCTACAGCTGCAGGACAGCAGGCTTTGGTCTGGCAGGACCCGCAACTTCTCTGCTACTTAGAGGGCTGAACTACACCAAGCCCAAGATTGGAAGCACTTCCAAGTGTGACCCCCCTTGGGTATTCTCCCTCAGCCCTAGGGTACAGTATTAGTCAGTTATTTCACCCCTGTGACTAAAAGACCTGACCGGCACAATCGCAGAGGAAGAAAGGTTTATTTGAGGGCAGAAGTTTCAGAGGTCTTAGTCTATAAAAGGCCAGCTCTGTTCCTCAGAGCTCCAGGTGAGGCAGAATATCATGGTGGAAGAGTTTGGCAGAGAAAAGCAGCTCACATGATGATCAGAAAGGAGAGAGAGAGAGAGAGAGAGAGAGAGAGAGAGAGAGAGAGAGAGAGAGAGAGAGAGACTGATTCCATTGCCAAATACAAGTATATACCCCAAAGCCATGCCCCCAATGCCCCACCTTCTCCAGCCACACCCCACCTGCCTTCAGTTACCACACAATCCTATCAGGTGATTAATTCACTGCCTGGGTTAAGGCTCTCGAAATCATTCTCATAATCATTTCTGCACCTTCTTGCATTGTCTCACCTGTGAGCTTTTGGGGAACACTTCACATCTAAACCACAACAGGGGGATGGGGTTGTGGCTCAACGGAGAGTGCTCGCCTAGCATGTGCAAGGCCCTGGGTTCGATCCTCGGCACCACATAAAAATAAATAAAAATAAAGGTATTGTGTCCAAATACAACTAAAAAATAAATATTAAAAAAAAACACAACAGATACCATATTGAGTTTCCTTATTTCTTTCTGTTACTTTTGTATCATGGTTCATACTTCTTTTAACCTATCGGGTGATTCTTTCTCCTAGTTGGACCTAAACTGCAACTTGATATTGCAGTTCACTGGTACAAAAATGGAAAGATCAAGAAAGAATAGTTAGGGTGTTCAGTTCTGATTAATAATAATAATAATAATTAATAATAATAAACAGTAATAAGTTTTAAATAATATGAGGCTCTCCTGCCAGCAATTTGTGTTAAGAGTGTTTAATAGCAAATTTTTATTTTTCAAGCAATCTGTTGTAACCTGGTTCATACTTTAATTCATGGGTCTGAAAATGGTTGAATCAGATCTCATTAGAAACAGAATGTATCAGCACTGGAATGTGGTTCAGTGGTAAAGCATGTGCTTACCATGCACAAAGCCCTGGGTTCAATCCCCAGTAACCTCCCCACCCTAAGTTAAGGATCTGTGTATTTTTATTAAACTTTCTATGTGTGAAAAATAAATAAATGAGTGAATTAGATCACTAAAATAGCAAGGAAACCACTGGCCTTGGGAGAGTGTATATCAGGGCCCAGATGATGTCGCCATGGAAGACTTTCTTTCTATGCTGAGACATTCTCAACTGCACCAGTTATCCTTCAACCAGCAGCAGCAGGCTCTCTCCATGTATGGCAGTAAAATATGCTTCCTGTCCTACTAGTTCTGATTGGGTTAAGTTCATTTTGCTGAACCAATCAGGTGGCCCAGCTGGTAACTGAAGCCCATCAGGGTCCATCCCTGAAACTGGATGTGGGATCAGTTCCATCTAAACCACAGCTGAGAATGATGGATGGTTTCCCAAAGAAAATTCACAGCAATGCTTTGAAGAGGGAAGAGATGCTGAGCAGCTTCTCCTCCTCCTCCTCCTCCTCCTCCTCCTCCTCCTCCTCCTCCTCCTCCTCCTTCTTCTTCATGGCAAGTGTCATCTAAAAAAAAAAAAAAAAAAGCCTGGCACAGTGGCACACAGGAGGCTGAGGCAGGAGGATTACAAGTTCAAAACCAGCCTCAGCAACTTAGCGAGACCTTGTCTCAAATTGAAAAAAAAAAAAAAAAACAATAAAGGACTAGGGATGTGGCTCAGTGGTTAAGCACCCCTGGATTTAATCCCCAGTATGAAAAATAAAATAAAATAAAAAAGTGTGAGAAGAACACAAAACAGAAGGATCATGCCCATTAAAAGGAAGAATTTCTGGTTTCAGCTTAATTTCTAATAATTTGAAGAATTTCTGGTTTCAACTTAACTTTCTAGCAGTTTAATTCCACCTTAAGGAAGAAAAAAACTGGTACAGTAATATGAAATGTGGGGAAAAGATTTCAGAATGCCAGTTCTGACAATCCCAGGAATCCAACATATTAGCATTCTTAAATATTTTTGAGGGCTGGGATGTAGCTCAGTGGTAGAATGCTTGCCTAGCATGCATGAAGTCCTGGGTTCAATTTCTAGCACTGCAAAAAATAAATGCATTTGAAAACCTAAATTATTCATAAGGCCACCCCTACCCTGTTTGATGTCTTTGTGTAAAAAAAGGCAATCTTGATCCAAGTCACTTTACTGCCAACAAATGATTATATTTATCTAGATCTGAAATGCTAACAATATCATTAAAAAGAGGTTGATGGTAACTCCTTTGTGCAGTGCACAACTGGTATCACAGCATATAAAATACCAGTGCTTTCAAATGGGTTCAAAATGCAAAGGAGTATGAATAGTATCTCTTCTTCCTGTCCCTGGTTGCCCTGAGCAGAGGCAGTGTACACAGGGAATTTGAGCCTCCTAAGATGTTTTCTTGTTCAGTTTTACCTTTTGAGTTTGGAGAATATAGGGAGAAGGAAAGGGATTTAGAGAAAGTTTCACATTAGATAAACTTTTTTTTTTTTTGTACCCGGGATTGAACTCAGGGGCGTTTATCTACTGAGCCACATCCCCAACTCTTTTTATATTTTATTTAGAGACAGGGTCTTGCTGAGTTGCTTAGGGCCTTGCTAAGTTGCTGAGGCTGGCTTTGAACTCCCAATCCTCCTGCCTCAGCTTCTAAGCCCCTAGGATTACAGGTGTGCACCACTGCGCCTGGCCCCAGAGAAACTTTCTTTCTAGCTGGGGGCAAGCCACAACTCATTTTTTTAACTGCATATTGGAGGGCACACTGATAATATGCTTCTGACAGTAACTCTTGGGCCCAATTTCTTTTGTCTACTTAAAAAACTTATAATTATGTGATTGTTAATACATACTAATGAGCGGGACATCTTTCCAGACTGCAGTGTGAACACCATCCTCCTTGGTTCTGCACATTTCCATGCAGAAATTATCACCTGCCCTTAGAATATTCAGACATTCTTATGACTACTTTGACCACCACAGGGCTGCTGGTCTCCAGGCTTAAATTTCACATGAGCGCCAATCTCGCTCCTTTCTGCACTGTTAAACAATCAGCTTTCTAAAGAGCCAATGTAACCATGTCTTTCTCATGCAAAATGTGCTTCAAAATTTTCCTACCCTTTTAAGGATAAAATCCATACTTCGCATAGTATGTAAGTGTCCTCATCAAAGTATGATTTTCAAAATCTAAAAATAAGACTTTCATAGAAGTAGAGAATAAAATGTTAAAACTTATTGAATTCATTAATTAGTGAGGGAATCAATAAGAAAGTAAAGCTGATTCAAGGAATGCTTTAGAAACGGAGGTCTGAGGTTTCTATAGTACTTTTTTTTTTTTTTTTTTTCTTTTTTGAGATGGGTTCTTACTGTGTTGCCCAGGCTGGTCTTGAATTGTTGGGCTCAAGTGATCCTCCAGCCTCAGTATCCAGAGGGCTTGCAGATGTCTACCACTGCACCTGGCTTTCTATGGTACTTTAAAAAATTTTTTTTATTTGTTCTTTTTAGTTACACATGACAGTAGAGTGTATTTTGACATATTATGCATACACAGAGTATAACCTCCCATTTTTGTGGTGAACATGATGTGGAGCTACTCTGGTCATGTATTCACACAGGAATATAGGAAAGTAATCTCCAATTCATTCTACTTTCTTTCTATGGGACTTTTTTGAGAAACAAAATTAAGTTTATCAAATGGGATACAAAGCTGGTTACCTGGCAATGAAACTGTAGCCTTCGGAATTATCTTTTCCACCAGGCAGAAATTATCTTCACCGTTGCTAGATACGAGTCTACTAATTTACATGGAATTTCAAGAAGTCTGGGTCCTTCACAGGAAATAGTGGACTCTCACATTGGCACAGCCACCTAGAGAATCAACCTGGCTGTGCCTGTTACCTGATGCTTCATTGTGATTTGGGTAGCCTATGAAGCCATCCTCTTGGTGATCCAATTTCTAATTTCTCTATGATCCCCCCCCCAAAACTTTCTGCATCATCTGACTCTCACATACTTTGCAGGCTCATTTCCTGACACTCGGACTCTAGGAAAACAAATGGGTGGGCCATATCTAGTACATGAGGCTCTCATCAGGACCTCTTCCTGCTGTGCTCCTTCTTCCTGAGCACCCTCCTCTCTCTGCCCCATTCCAGCCCCTTCTCCCCTCACTTAACTTCATTAATATTTGCTTGATTCCTAAAGGGAGTCAGACTCAGCCCAATGATCACCTGATCTGAGACTTCACCTAATCTGATTATCCTACTCCCTCCACCTGATCCCTGACTCCCATCTGGTTGGGGTTGGAGCCTCTCCCTCTGCACCTCACATGCCTCTGTGTTCCTTTGCCTTAACAATGGGAACAGTTACAGAACTGCCATTGTGACCTGGACACTGTGCTAAATGGTGTATTTAGATGATTTCATTGAACCCTGCCAACAACCCCATGACTTGGGTGCTACTAATAATCCAATTTCTGGTGGGGAGATTGAGGCACAGAGAGATTGAGGAGCTGAGTCAAGGTCACACAGCTCATGAATGGTTACATGATTCTAAACCCAGGCAGTCCAAAGCCAGAGTCATGGACTCACTTATCGCCTTGCACTGAGAACAGTGGTCACTTGTTTCTATCCTGGCCAGACTATGGGATCTTGAGGGGAAAATTCACATCCCTTCCTAGGTTCCCAGGGCTCTGTATTGCTTGGGGGTTGTTAACTCTTTGTCAACTAAAAGCAAAGGCTATTGTTCTAGGTCAACCTTGCAATCTTCCTAGGTAGAGAGCAGCTGTGCTCCTGAGGTACCATCACGAAGGGGGAGACTATTAGGATGAAGGCTGTCTGCATGAACCATGATGCTCCTTCTCATGCACAATGTCTGTTTGTCCAAGTTCTTTTCTGAAAAACTCAGGTGCCCTGGTCACCTGAAAATTCAATTATTTTACAATTGGGTCACAATGCTCTGGTAAGACAGTACAGTTTATAATTGCATTACAATCTAGGGTCAAACATTTGCTATTGAAAATACTTCTTGGCCAGGTGTGGTGGCGCACACCTGTAATCCCAGTGGTTGGGGAGACTGAGGTAGGAGGATCATGAGTTCAAAGCCAGCCTCAGCAACAGCAAGGCGCTAAGTAACTCAGTGAAACCCTGTCTCTAAATAACATACAAAATAGGGCTGGGGATGTGGCTCAATGGTCAAGTGCCCCTGAGTTCAATCCCCAGTACCAAAAAGGAAAAGAAAAGAAAGAGAGAAAATACTTCTTAAATTATACTACGTTGGCAATTCCATTTTTATAAACTACAAAAACGGTTAAAACTAACTTATGTAGATCAAGATTGTGATAGTGATGACCCGGGGCAGGGGTGACTAGAAGGGACATGAAGGTGCTTCCAGGAGGTGAAAAAGTTTTAGTTCCTGACTTGGGTGCTGCCACACAGATGTGACCATTCTTCGCAGTGTAGACTGTGAATTGTGCACATTTCTGTACGTACATTGTACTTCTATTTTTAAGTTAATTATACAAGATATGGATGGAGGATCAGTATATGTGTTCTTTTCGTACAATTTTCTAAAAAATACTGCTAAGTGTTGCAAGGAAGTGGTACCTGGAGTTATCAGCTTAAATGCTCTCAGGGCTGAGTGGCAGACAGAAGGCAAGGGAGGGGTAGAACCAGCAAGGTGGGCAAACACCTGTCTGGGGTGGCCTCAAGTCAGCTGACTCTACATGGAGATTCAAACTGTCGACCTGTTGGAACACGGGCACACTTGGCCAGCCCTTTCAAGTGAATCTTTGGAAGAAGAGCTCCACACCTTTATATGGAATCTCCAAATTGTTAAATATGAGCAATCCATTTTTTTAAAAATATATATTTTTTAGTTGTAGAAGCACACAATACCTTTACTTTGTTTATTTTTGTGGTGCTTGGAATTGAACACAGTGCCTCTCGCATTATAGGCAAGCGCTCTACCACTGAGCGTAACTCCAGCCCAGCAATCCATTTTTAAAAAGCATTCAAACACTGTCGCAACAAAATGAAGCACATCTGTGAACCAAATCCTGCCTGTTGACTGTGAATTTATGACCATGACAGTAAACTGAGATCAAGTAATACATGGAGTTTGACTTTTGCTCTGTTTTGCAGTAAACATCGTCTAACTTCTGGAACAGGACTAATGGCTAAATAGCATTACACAATCTGTCACAGTGAAGCCATTAGCCAGGGACAGTGACCCTCCCCTTATGAATGTGAGGCCCTGTCTCCCTGATAATGTTCTCACTATGAACAGCAGTGGGGTAGTAGGTGCTGTTTCTACTCCTCCCAGGTCACTTAGAGAGCTGGCCCTTCCTTAGCTGCTGTTGACTTGATTTAAAAAGTCACAGCTTCCTACCTGCTCCAGAGAACTGCCCCTGAGCCACTTTGTGCACAGATACCTTTGGGCTGTGTGAGCCGAATTAAATGATAGAGGAGTATACCAGCCCAGCCCCTCACCTCCAGGGGGGAAAGTCCCTCTCCAGGGTGCCCCCTCCTCCTGGAGACCAGACTGAGGCTGGATTTAGGCAGAACTTCCATCTTCATCTAGCTTCAGTCCCTGGTCCTAACCTCTGTCCTTTAGCCCCCTAACAGGTGTTCCCTGAGATCACAGCACTCAGGAAACAAGTCACTTGCTCAACAAATCGCTTTGCACAGTCATCCCCATCTCAGACCCTGCTTTTGGGGAACACAACTGAGACAAGATGTCTAGGATGAGGAGTTGTTTGGAAGAACCAGGTCTCAGACTGAGCCCTCAGGGGCTGGATGACCTGAAAGCAGATACCTAACCTGTTTGAGACCCAGTTTCTTTCTTTTTCAATATTTTTTTAGTTGTAGATGCAAGGAAGTGGTACATTTATTTTATTTTATTTTTAATGTGGTGCTGGGGATTGAACCCAGTGCCTCAAGCATGCTAGGCAAGGGCTCTACCACAGAGCCACAAGCCCAGCTGCCCCCGTCTTGGCCCATTTTCTTTATGGGTTTATCCATTGGTTCAACCCATGTATATCGAGCTCTTCACGGGACCTACCTACAGGATGGTTAAGAAGATGCACTGAATTCAAACATGGAAGCCCAGTGCAGACTGAGGGGCTCTAGAATGTAACGGATAGTTTAAAGTCACACTCCCACGTCCCCATGGTGGCACCCGATGCCACAACTCCGAGGTTCATGCTCTTTTCTCTTCCACTGTAGCTCCTGGAGGTGAGAAAAGGACTGTTCATTCTTCCACCATAGGAACAATTGTATTTCTCCAAATCTAAAATCTCATCGACCTTAACATACATTATTATTTGGTGTAGAATTAAGAAGAAAAAATATCCTGTCAACTAAACTGAGACAATGATTCCTTACCACTTGGAAATTTTATTTTATTCTAATCGAAAAGGCTCTTTTAGACTCATTTTTTTCCCATTTTATTTTGAAAGTTTTCACACACACACACACACACACACACAAAAGGAAATAATTTTTTTTTAGAGAGAGAGAGAGGGAGAGAGAATTTTTTTTTTGAGAGAGAGAATTTTGATATTTATTTTATTTAGTTTTCGGCAGACACAACATCTTTGTTTGTATGTGGTGCTGAGGATCGAACCCGGGCCGCACGCATGCCAGGCGAGCGCGCTACCACTTGAGCCACATCCCCAGCCCAAAAGGAAATAATTTTACACCCACATATTCACAACCTTGTTTTCAAAGTATTTTTGTATATGGTGAGAGGTAAGGCAGAAGATTTATTTTTTTCCTTAAGGGTACCTATTGTTCTAGTTCCATTTGTTGAAAGGTTTTCATTTACATATTTAATCACTTTGGCTTATTTTGTAAACTTATTTAGATGTACTTTATCATATATTCCTCTTGCATACAAAATAAAATATATTGGTTAATACATATGTAATGTATATATTTTATACATATCATATTGTTCTCTAATACCTCAAGGGTATCTCATGTTCAGGATCTCAAAAGAGAGTGCTCCATTATTGTCTCAAGATTTTTTTCTAATGTTTTGAAATTCATTTTGTGAATTTTAACATTGGTGATTTCTAGATCTGACCATAATGGTCAATGGAAGGTTTTCAGACAATAACAAAAAACTCACCTTCCTTCTCCAAATGCTTCTTAAATGATCTGTGGATAGCTATGGTTTGAATATGTCTTTCCAAAAGCATATACTAGAAACATAATCCCCAATGTACCAGGGATGGGAGGTGGGGCCTAATTCGAGGTATTTAGGTTATGAGAACTGAACCCTCAAGGAAGGATTAATGCTAATTATAAAAAGGCTTGAGGCTGAGAGTTCTATCTGCTGTACTCACTTGCTCATGCATGCTCCCCCTTTGCCCTTCTTTGATGGGGTGATGGAGTCAGAAGGCCCTTACCAGATGTGAGCCCTTCAATCTTAGACTTCCCAGTCTCCAGACTGTCAGCCAATATATTTTTATTCATTATAAATGACCCAGTCTGAGATACTCTGTTATAGCAGCACAAAGTAGACTAAGTCATTGACCCAAACATTAAGTGATAGCAGTTAACCAGTTTTACAACAGGAATTATAATTAAATTCACTAATGTGTACAGGGTAATAACTGTGATCTAGACAATAGTGGTTTTGAGACACCATTAGCTATCTCTTTATTTCTTGATGTCAAAACGTGAGGGGAAAAGAATCCTGTATTGTATACCCAGCGCCCACGACAATCCATACTACCAGGTGGTCTTCAGTAAATATTTCTTAAATAAATAAAATGATTTTGTATCTTAAAGATTTTTTGACTTGCTACTTTCCCCTGGTAATTCTGGCTTATAAAAATACTATTGTATGTTTGCAGTCCCTGAACCACATGCTTAATTATTATAAAACTGCATTGTGGTAAAACCTACATTACCATATTATTCATTTTCTTGGTTTTGCTAAATTCAACCTCAAGAGGGAAGAGAATGATGTGCCAAATGAAGGCATTTCCTACATAAACTAAATAAAACACAGAGCTTTTGAGGAACTCATGTTAAATATGGCCTCAAAGGCAGGCTTATATGTTACAGTTAAAATATTGGCAACGTAAGTTTTTATGATTGTTATAGATGCTGCTGATTGCTGTTGGAAGTTTTTAAATAGTACTTTAAAGAAAAGTTTATTTTCAATCTCATTTCCACTAAATATAAACACGTTTTGTCTACCAATGCAATTTGCTAAATTCAGCATATTTACACTGAGATGACACAGAATGTAAACTGACATGTAGTTCCTCAAAGCATATTAAATGCCGGGGCTGGGGTTGTAGCTCAGAGGTGGAGGCTCGCCTGGCATGCATGAGGCACTGGGTTAGATCCTCAGCACCACATAAAGTAAAACAAAGACACTGTGTTCACCTATAACTAAAAAATAAATATTAAAAAAATTTAAAGATTTTTTGACTTGCTACTTTGAACTCTCAGCCTCAAGCCCTTAAAATAAAAAGCATATTAAATGTTATGCATTGACATCTATTCAGGCCTGTGACTGGATGTCAGGTTACTTACAACAATAAAAGCCGTTCTTAGGTCTTTTTAGATAGTTTGTAGGATAATTTTATTTGGATATAAAAGAATTCATATTCTGGTCATATTCACAGCAGGATTTTCACCAAATGACATGGTCTTTCAAAAAGAAACAATTTCATCAGTGTTTGGACAGTTTACTGCAGTTATGTCAGATGTAACTACTGGGGGAAGCTGGGTTTGGGGTCTCTGGGGTCCTTCTGTACTATTTTGATAATTCCTTTGAGGACTATAATCGTTTCAATTTTTTTCTTTTTTGGTACTTGGGATTAAACCCACGGGCTCTTAACCACTGAAGCACATCTGTAGCCGTTTAAAAAAATACATTTTATTTAGAGACAGGGTCTTACTGAGTTGCTTAGGTCCTTGCTAAATTGCTGAAGCTGGCTTTGAACTAGCAATCCTCCTGCCTCAGCCTCCCGAGCTACTGGGATTATATGCATGTGCCATCACACCCAACAATAAATTTTTTTAAATGATCTTTTGAATCATTGGATTTTAGGATTATGACTAGAAAGTGATTTATATACCATGGATGAGCAAAGGGGAAGTAGACCTGTGGGGAAAAAATACCTTGCCTTGTGTTGTGAGAGCATGTATGAGTGTGCACAAAACGCATTGATTTAAAAGTTTACAGATTTCTTTTTTAAAATCCTCTTAAATATAAAAAGAAAATGATAGTAACTTCTAGAAAGTAGAATAGGGGAAAAAATTTTTACTTACTTTTTGGGGAGTGGGTGCTGGGGATTGAACCCAGGATTGCTTAACTACTGAGCCACATTCCCAGCCCTTTTTATTGTTTATTTGGTGACAGGGTTTTGTTAAGTGTCTTAGGGCCTTACTAAATTGCTAAGGCTGGCCTCAAAGTTGAGATCTTCCTGTCTCAGCCTCCCAAGTCTCTGGGATAACAGGCGTGCAACCCCACACCCAACACTTTGTTGTTTTTTTTTTTGGACACAATACCTTTATTTTATTTACTGATTTTTATGTGGTGCTAAGGATCAAACCCAGGGCCTCGTACGTGCTAGGCGAGTGCTCTACTGCTGAGCCACAACCCCAGCTCCCAACACTTACATTTAAAAAAAATTTTTTTGATAGAATGTTAAATTTTGAGAGTAAAAAATTTTAAATTTTCACAGTAACATTTCCTTAAAAAGTTACAGACTCATATTACCTAGTGAAATGTTCCTGAATGTCAGTTGTTATCAGAGGGAAATCTTATTCCATTTTCAGTGGGTTCAAGATTTATATTTTGGGAATCATTTTAGCTTGGGAAAATTCATAAATCAAAATTATTATTTCTACTTCTCTGCTAAATATAAGTGAACTGCATGGTATTGACACTGAGTCTTACCACGCATTTCCCCAAGGGTGCTAGACTTTTTCCATACAAGATTAGATAGTGATTATAATTCCATGAAGAATCACTTTTACATTTCCAAGATCAAATACATCATTCTACAGCCACAGGCAAGTCACACACTATAAATCATTTTATCTTACTAGCACATGAAAGTACTATAAATATTGAAAGATTTTAATACGTTTTTTCATTTTGAGAGAGATTGCATTTTCCAAACTTTGGTTATGCAGTAGCGAATCCCATTCAGTAAAAAGATTCTGGCATCATTTCTGATGTTGGGTCATAATCATCTCCTTCTCCATTTTTCTCTGCTTGGAATCTTCTTATAACTAAATCACTCAACCAGATACATCACTCAACCAGAGTTGAGTGTCAGCAAGAAGGGTTTCAAGTTAAGGCACTCCTTATTCCCCATACTAATAGTGGTCAATTACTGATGAGCTAATAGGCTGAAGAACAATTCAGTAACTAGAATGAGATCATTAAGATAGGGCTTAATCAATATATCTCAATGGGAAATATCAGTCCTCTTGTGACTGGCTGGTAATCCTTTTTTTTTTTAAGAGAGAGAGAGAATTTTTAAATATTTATTTATTTATTTTTAGTTTTCGGCGGACACAACATCTTTGTTTGTATGTGGTACTGAGGATCAAACCCGGGCCGCACGCATGCCAGGCAAGCGTGCTACCGCTTGAGTCACATCCCCAGCCCCTGGCTGGTAATCCTTTAGGAAACTTTTCCTGAGTGTCTACTATGTTTCATATTTTGGTCTAAGCATTGAGATAAAAAGAAAAAGACAAAAAGAAAAAAGATAGAAAGATAAGATAAAAAGAAAAAAAATTACCAGGGCTCCACCTCTCAAGGAAGCCATAATCCCCATAGGGAGACACCTAGCACCTGCACTATAATAAGGGCAACAGGTAATTTATTCCCAAGGTAGAAGAGTCTTGAGAGTCAGAATGGACATTATTAATATGATACCTAAACCAGACATGTCAACTCAGATTGCCTGGCTCTAATGAAAGTTTAGATGATGTGCTATGGGAACAAAAAAAGAAGAAGCTGTCTGGGAAAAGTAAAACAACTAAAAGGAAAATTAGCAATCATTTCAGATCCCTGTACTTTAAAAAAAAATTATGTGCAAGCCGGGTGTGGTGGTAACCAGTGGCTCAGGAGGCTGAGGCAGGAGGATTGGAAATTCAAAGCCAACCTCAGCAAAAGTGAGGTGCTAAACAACTCAGAGAGACCCTGTCTCTATATAGAATACAAAATAGGGCTGGGGATGGGTCTCAGTGATCAAGTGCTCATGAGTTCAATCTCTGGCCACCCAGCCCCAAAAAATCATGTGCAATTAAGTTATTTTACTTGCAAAGAACCTTTATTCAAGTGACCCTTGTATAAAAGGCACTTTTTAAAGTATGGTTGTCCATTGTACTTTTTGAAAGTCACATGGGTGCTTAGGTACACGGAGAAGGTTAAAGATAATTTTGTTCCTGGAACAAGTATGTCACAGATATATTCATTTAATATCAAAAGTTAATAAGTCAGTTCTAATGGAGTACTTATTTGAAGGCTCCCATCCAAAGCTCTTTTTTTTTTTTTTTTACCCATTGCTATTCCCAGGACTGCTAAATACTTTAATCTTAGCCACAGAAGATAATTATATATGCTTGTCTGGCTTAAGGAGTAAATTAATTTTGCATGTAATTCTCCCCAAAGATCTATATGACAAGCAATTCTATTCTACATTTTTTCCCCATAATAGCAATAAATAGCACAAGATATATATGAAACCATGCCTTGCTGTGGTTTAAATGTCAAACGACTTTAAACTTACTTGCTTAGATATTTCCAGTACAAAAAGCCAGAGTTTTTCTGGAGGCGCTTACTTAGAAGCCTATAAACTTAAATTTTCCACATGCATCTTTAATGGCTGTGCCCGTCAACAAATTTGTTTTCCCAAGTCAGCTGCTCAGGATCAGGTGGGCACACACGTTCTGTGTACAGAGTCATTCAGAGGGAGCAAAGTCTTGTTTGCTATCCAAACAGGCTACTCTATCGGGGCAGGTTAGAAATGACAATGTGTAGCAAATTCCCAAACAGTAGGTGCATTGTGAAAAAACACAAAGACCACACAATATGTGATATTTTGACAAATATGAGCTGGCATCAGTCTGGGTGCAGGATCCAGAATGCCAGAAAGAACTGTTGGGTTCAGGTTCTAACTTTGAATACCCACCCATCCCAGTCATTCCTGTCCCTGTGAATTGAAGATTTTCATTCCATGGTCTCTAAGAATCCTGTCCCACTGTATGACCTCAAGATAATGCGTCATATATGACCTCAAGATAATGCGTCATTGAGATCAGCTGATACAAGCAATTTTCAAAGGAGATTCCAGGCTTAACGAGATAGCACAAGGACATCACATGACAAAGGGTACAGAGGGAGGTGACAAAAGAGGAAATGCTATAATCCCTATGTGGACACACAGGGCTTTGCCCTGGACTGTGAGTCCTCAGGGTTGGTCTTCTCTGGGACACTTTAAAGTATAAAGACTCAAGGTAAGAAGACCTCAGAGGTTACCTACAACATCACTTCCCAACAAATAATGATTAGTACACCCAAATAATAATTATAATGGCAACTAACTAATTTAAGAAAGTCAACCCAGGTTTTGTGAGGTTAGGCACTTTTGCAGTTTTGAGGGCCCTCTTTAAGAAAGAGAATTCACGGGCTGGGGTTGTAGCTCAGTGGTTGAGCACTTGCCTAGTATGTGTGAGGCACTGGGTTCGATCCTCAGTACCACATATAAATAAGTAAAATAAAGGTATTGTGTCCATCTACAGCTAAAAAAAAATATTAAAAAAAAGAAAGAGAATTCATGATTATAAATAGGTTTAAAGAAAAGAAAAGTGAGGACATAGAAAAGGTCCCTGATGAGGCCTTTGGAAGGGCCTTTTAATTGAGGAGCTTCTGGCTTCAGCACATGGCTTCATAGTGAGTTCCCCTCTGACCACACATTTAATAAATACTTGCTTCACAGATGAATGCAGAGTGAAAACAAAGTCCAGCATTCCTAGGTCCCAGGAACCATGCTGAGTACTTTACAGGTATAAACTCACTTGGTGCTCCCAAGGACACTGTGAAATCAAAAGTGCTAACAAGTTGGTGACAACTGGTGTCTGTTTACAAAGCTTTCTGGTAGGGCTTAATATAATTCTGACAATAGCACAAGCAGGCAGGTGTACTTATTAAAGTCCTTGGTTTCCAAGTGAGGAAGTCAGGGCACAGAGAAGTTAAGTGTCAGTTGCTGATGGTCACATAGCTCGGATTCAAAGCCAGGCAGGCAGGCTGGCTTTAAAACCTATGCTCTGGTCATACTGTTGCCTCCCCGAGAAGTCTCAGAGAGATCCAGTGGCGAGCGGGATTTAGAAGAGGTCAACTTTTGTTCATGCCTGAAGTCAGCCCAAACTTCTCTGGCATGAGCTTATGGTATATAGTTCTTGAGTACCCCAAATACTGACCGCTTAGCCAGCAGGAGGGACAAATACTTCTCAGCCCACTCTTTTGAGAACCCAGATACAGTTGAAACATCAGAAAAAGGAAGAACTGAGTTGAATTACTCCAAAAACCTCTTAGAAAAAGTGTGTGTGTGTGGGGGCGGGGGAGTCAGGTGTTTTTCCATTTAGAAGATGGTGGATTTCAGGGTGTGAAGGGAATTATCCTCATGGCTATCTCTCCTCACTGTCCCCTCACCCCTAATGAGCCTATTCAAAGTCCAGCCTAGTGACAGAAGATTTCTCCCAGTGAAGCTGCTTAACATAAACATAATTTAAAGGAAATTCAAATAGATTTTGGTCAGACCCCATTAGCACAACCACCACCAAAAACAAAACAAAGCAAAAGAAATCTTGCTCTTGTGATCACTGGGCTTGGCTAGCAAAGTCTATCAAAGTGTCTACACATGGCCTCTGCCATCATTTGGATATTAACTGTCCCCCAGAGGCCCATGTATTAAAGTCTTGGTCGTTGGCTTAGGACTTATTGGAAAGTGGTGGAAACATTTAGGAGGTGGGGTCTAGTAGAAGGTTTGAAGCCAAAGAGGATTGTGGGATACCAATCTCTTTCTCTCTTTGCTTCCCAGCCACTATGAGGTAAGCAGCTGTGCTCCATCAGATGCCATCCATCAAGATGTTCTGCCCTGCCACAGGCCCAAAAGCAATAGAGCCAAGCAAATACAGACTGAAACTGCTGAAATTACAAGGCAATATAGACTTTTCCTCCTTATAATTTAATTATCTCAGGCATTTTGTTATAGTAACAGAAAGCTGACTAGCAGAACCTCTTCATGTGGCTTGGGCTTCCTCAAACATGAGGGTCTCACAGTGAGACTTCTTACATGACAGTTCAGGGCTTCAAGAGCAAGCAGGCATTACAACAAATAAGGTAAAAAGCTGCTTCCCTTTTTAGGATCTAGCTTCAGAAGTTTCATTTCCACCCACATTCAAGGGTGCAATATACACAAGAAAACACTGACTTTGCATCTGGATGATAGGAGTATCAAAGAATTTGCAGCCCTGTTAAAACCACTGCTAGAGTGAAAAACAAAATTTTCCCTAATGAATGCCTCAGTTTAGCCACTAGTTCATTGGGATGACCTAAAAAATATAATCTAGACCCTGAGATTTGTATCACCCTTTAAATTTTACGAATTGATTGTGTCATGTGTGAAGATTAGATGGGTATTTCTGTCCTTATTTTATAACAAAGGAAACTAAAGCAGGTTAGGGACTTAAGCAACTTGCCCAAAGCTACATAGACATCTTATTCTCATCTCCTGAGCCCAAGTCAAGGGCTCTCTTCAGTAAATACTGGCTTTGCCTATAGCAAATAGCCTAGGCTGGGTTGCAGAGGTGCCAAATTACTTTTCAAAACCATCTTTCCTAACAATCAAAGTTTAATTCCTTTGGGTTGGAAGGCATTTGGTCCTGTGCTTGAGTGATGGTAGATTGTTGCAGGATCCCTATGCAAATGCAGATGGCATAAATGTCCTCCCTCCAGAAGGCCTAATTTAAGGCACAGCTTTCCTGAGCAGCAGCAGGGGGTTCAAAGGCCATGGAAGAAAAGACTTACTATGAACCTGTGGCTATGCCGGCTATTTTACACCCTGTATTTCATTTAATGCTTATAGAGATACCACACATTATCTCTCACATGCTCTTCTACAATTTGACATTGTCACTCCTCCCTCAGGAGTTGTGAGTCTAATTCCTTTACTCTTGAATCTGACCCAGTTTTGTGACTCACTTACAACCAAAGAATGTGAAAAAAAAAAAAAAATGAAGCCATGTGATTTCTCAGACCAGGATAGGAAAGACCATGCTGCTTCTATGTGGTTCTCTTGACACGGTGGCTCTGGGATAAGCCAGTGATCATGTAAGAAGTCCAGTTCCCTTAAGACTGCCATGCTGGATGGGCCACACACAGGTCCCCCACTCAGGAGTTCCAGCTGTCTCTACCAAGTGGCCAGACATGAGTGGCGCCATCTTGGATCCTCCAGACTAGTCCATCTGCCAGCTGAGCAAACTCACCCGACACTGGGAGGATCAGTAAACCACCCAGCCGAGTTCTGCTCAAATTCCTGACCCACAGAATCTGTGAGATAAAATAAAAGGGTGACTGTTTAAGCCATTACCTGCTGAGTAGTTTGTTAAGCAGCAGTAGTATTGGAACACACATGTCTTTATTTTCTATAATCCTTATGAGAACCATAGTTATTTTTGGATTAGGAAACCAAGAAACAAGAAGTTAAATAACTTGGCCGGCACAGCCCAGCTGGTAACTGAGGTGATAACCCAGATCCTTCTGGGCAATCTGCTCTTTTTACTGCTGCATACTGCTTCTGGAGAGTGAGAGGAAACCTGGATAAAGTGCACAGAGTGCCCAGAAGCACAGCTTCCCTCATGCTTTTTGTCTGAGCCAGGCTGATTCCAAGATATTTAATTATAAAACCAAATACCTCTTGCAGGGTTCTAGGGCCGGACTCCAGCAGCCACTACTGTGGTGCCTTCAGTCTCAGGAAAGCCTTGGAGAAAGCTGTTTGTTTGTTCATTTACTCTACCTCCCTGGGTTTCATAAACGACAGGAAGCAGCTGGGGAGAGAGCCTAGGAGTTGCAATGTCACTTTAAGATACTGGTTCAAGTCCCCTTTACTACCCTCCCACAGGCTAACTTCCCACATCAGTTAATGGCAATTCCATCCTTCCTGATGTTCAGAACAAAAGCCTGAAGTCCTTGTCAACTTTCTTTCAAACCCTGCCTCTAATCCATCAGCAAGTCCTGTTGGCTCTATCTTGAAAATCTGCCCAGAATCTAACCAGTTCTAACCTTCTCCACTGCAACTGCCAGATTCCAGCCGCCATCTTTGTTCATCTGGATTATTGCACTGGGCTCCTCATTGTGCTCTGGGCCTCCCGCCCCACACCCCAATCTATTCTGTGACTCAAATACAATCTATGTCTGAATGGTTCCTTCCCCTACTTAAAATGTTCCAATAGGGGCTGCAGTTGTGGCTCAGTGGCAGAGCACTTGCCTAGCATGTGTGAGGCACTGGGTTCGATCCTCAGCACCACATAAAAATAAATGAATAAAATAAAGGTCCATCAATATCTAAAAAAAATAAAATAAAAACCAAAATGTTCCAATAGCTTCCTCTCCTCGTTCAGAAGCAATTCCAAGGCCCTCACTGTGGTCTAGAAGACCCTACGGGCTCTGGCCTCAACACTTGTCTGATGGTATCCATCAGAGCTCTCCCACTTGTTCACTCCCCTTCAGCCATAATAATGCCTTTTCTGACCCTGGGATGCTTCTCCTCAGAGTCTTTACTCTTGCTTCTCTCTGCGTTGAAGACTTTCTCAAGTCTCCCCACAGGTGCAAACTCCATCACGCCTTTCAGGTCTTGGTGTAGATGCTGCCATTTCTGAGTCCTTCCCTAGTCATCCTAGATAACAGCACACGTCTCCTCTACCCCTTCGTCCTTGTTCAGATCTGTCTTTCTTCAAACTCTTATCCACATTTGTGATCTATTCTCTACCTCCCCTTCAGTGTAGAGGAATTTGGTCTTTTTTTTCCCCTGCTCTATCCCCATATCTACCCCAGTAGTTAGTGTGTAATAGATACAATAGTTATCAAATGTTGTTGAATAAATTAAGTTACACAGACTCGCTTGAAAAATCTGATGACAGCAAAGACCTTCTGCTTAGATAAATGTCTGGACATGCACAGTTTCACAGATAATTTCTGGGGGTTCCCAGGTCTCCAGTATCCATGCAGATTAAAGTTATCCCAGTTATCCTATAATCCCAGCAACTCAGGAGCCCAAAACAGGAGAATTGCAAGTTTGAGGTCAACTTGGGTAACTTAATGAAACCCAATCTCAAAATTTTAAAATAAAAAGGACTGAGGATAGAGTTCAGTGGTAGAGCATCCCTGGGTTCATTGTCCAGCACCCTCTCACCACACACACACACACATACACACACAATGAAACTGTGCTTTCAATCAATAATTTCAAAACCATAAAATCTTAGACTTGGATGTCTATTTAGACTTCATTTAGACTAGAGTCACTAGTTAGATCATTCACACATCTATTCAACCAACATTTATGGAGCGCCAGTTGTGTGTCAGACTCTTGAGTTAATCTCTAGAGGAAAAGAGGTCTCAGGTACTCCTCAGTTCAGATAAAAGACCACAAAGCAAGTGCCTAACACTAATAAGATACATTCAAAACCAGAGGGTCAGACGTGGTCCAATTAAGGCCTAACTAAGGGATGCCATGACTGACTGTGCTAGGTGGTTCAAGGGAGAACTCACAGAGAAGAACAGGTTTGAATTAGGCTTTGAAGCATGAGTACAAATTTGTTCAGGGAGAAAAGGTGGTCAGGCAAAAGACCAACAAACACCACAGCATCCACAAAGAGAAAGCTATGCATTTAGTTTTAAAATTCTTCTTTAGCTGGGCATGGCGGTGCCTGCCTGTAATCCCAACAACTGGAGGCTGAGGCAGGAGGATGGCAACTCTGAGGTCAGCCTCAGCACTTTAATGAGATCCTATCTCAAAATAAAAGATAGAAATGGCTGGGATCGTAGCTCAGTGGTCAAGTTACTGGGTTAAATCCTCAGTACAAAACAAACTTCAACATTGAGACAGATTTCCCTTCGTACCTATCAGGATGTCAAAAGGAGGTGAGAATAACCCTGACCAACTTGAACCAATGTGACTCCAGCTGTGGAGCTAGGGGTGGGCTCAGACTCATTCTCCCAGCACAGCCCCCATGGAGTCACATAGATGCTGCAGAAGCATCCTCCAAGTTCATCCTCGACTTCAGGACATGGTTCAGGAAGATCAGCAGAACTGTGGTACAGTGTCCTCATTCCAGGAGGCTGCTCATTTGAGTCAGCTCTGGGAAGACGACCAAGATCCTTGTTCTTGTCTTCTATCTCTGACTGTCATACTTCTCCAGTCACTGATTGCTGGAGGTCCCCCCCCTCCCTCCTACAGATGTAAGTACTTCGGTTTTGAGTTTCAGCATCTGCTATAAACTCATTTTAGGAAACGTGATTCTTTCCCAAGAAAAGAAAAAATGAGTGAATAGGGGAGGTTGAGAGGTGACATTGAAAAGCCAGAACCGGGCTGATGGTGAACATTCAGGGGAGAGCGTGGACCCTCTCCTACCAAGCTAATTTTGAAGGTAATAAAGCCAAGGAGCCTCATCCCCTGGCAAAGGCTCCCTGGCCATAAAAGGATGATTGTTCCTCAGTAGCTTTCAATTATTTCCCTCTGATGCTATCTGGTGAAAGAAAACAGGAGCCTGCTGGATGGGCTCTTGCAGTGCCTTTCAGCTTAGCAGGTCACAGCAGGGGCCAAGCATAAATTGAGTTGCCCAAAAGGCTAAGACCTTAAGCAAAATCGAAAACTTCCCCCGGTGGAGACATCTGATCAATAACAAATGGACATGAAGGTGAGCATCAGAAAACCTAATATTTATTTTTCCTTCCCCTGCCTTCAGAAAGTAGTTTGGAAGAGAGAGAGAGAAGAGCAGGCTGACACCTAGAGGTGTGACTCTGAAGAGAGAAATCAGGGGGAGAAATAACCATGGAGTCTCCGGATCAATATAAATTCGTGTGGGGATGCAAGTGGAATCTTTAGAGCTGTATTTTAGCCTGGAGCTATTTACATTCCTTAAGCCTAAATTAAATTGCACCATAGTACGATTGCCTCCATGGAATTCACTATCCTAATAGAAATGGGATTTTCAATACTGACTCTCCTAGGTAACCCCCTCACTCCCTGTCAGCGTAGGTAGTTAGGAGAGGGAGGCACAGAATAGGGCACGTGGGAAAGGAAGACCCTTAAGGCCACAGTTCTCAAATATTGCTGCCTAGTACAGTCAGCGAGGGAGCTCTTAAAAGATCCATACACAGACTCTACTTAAGACCAATTAAATCAGTCCCTGGAGGTGGGACCTGGCTTCACTATTTTAAAAGACTCCCCAGGTGACTCCAAAGTGAAACCAAGGGACTGGGGATATAGCTCAGTTGGTAGAGTGCTTGCTTTGTGTACATGAGGCCCTGGGTTCAATCCCCAGGACACCCCCCCCACACACACACACACACGCACATAAAAAGTGCAACACAAAAAGTGCAACAAACACAAAAACTGCAACAAAGATAGAGACAAGGGTCTTATAAAGCAGCACTTCTCAAATTCTGATCTGCAAAGGAAATACCTGGGAGTCTTGTTATAATGCAGAGTCTAGTTCCCCTGGTCTGGGGTGGGGCCAGAGGGGCTGTATCTCTAACAAGCTCCCAGGTGAGGCTGATGGCACTCCTCTGTGGACCCCTCTTCAGTTAGCAGATCTTCAGGGTTTTCATCAGAAAGGAGTGGAGACACTGACCAATCACAGAGCAGAGCAAATAGCTTTTCAGGACATGAAGTCCCTGTTTAGACTCTTCAGAAAGGGTCTCCTTTGCTGTTAAAATATACTGCAAACATCTTACCATCACCTGAGCAACTTTGTATAACACACCAAAAAGTCGTGGTTCTGGGATGGGGCTAGGACCTGAGTAGTTCTTGATATTCCCCAGGTAATACTCATACCCAGTCAGGGTTGAGGACCCCAGACCTAAGTCACCTGCTCCTGCCATTTCTGTGGGAAGGAGCTCTCCCAAGTCCACGGGTTACTGTGAACCGCCCACTGCTGATTGGGTGAGGGACAATGTCAGGGGCTAGAAGGAAATTCTCCTTCAAAGAATAGCCTGACAGCCCCCTGGGAGACATCCTGCCTGGGAGACATCCTGCAGCTACCTATCTCCCTGGAACATCCTGCGGTTATCAGGATCATCAGACATCTTGCAGCTGGCAGTTTTACCACCCACATCCAGCAACTGCTGATTAGAGAGCTTCCCTATCCCCAGCATATAAATACCCCTGTGTGAACAATAAAAGTTTGCAGTTTGATCAGAACTCCTGTCTTGCTGTCATCCTTCGTGTCTCTTGTCCCTTCATTCCTCCCTACCTAGGTTCTCGGCCCTGTGTCCTGCCGGTCGGGACAGGACAAGGTGGGCTTAAGCTGTAACACTCCACTCTGAGATGTGAGGTTTGAAGTGCAGATTCCAGCTCCATCTGGCTGTCCTTGTCAACTCAGGAAATCTGTAGTGGGGAACTGAGGACTACCATTTTCTCCTCAACAGACCAAATGCAGAGAAAGTTGGTCTCTTGAAAGAAACCAGCAAAACCAAGCAGTACTTAGCAGTCAGGGGTCTCCAGGTCTCCCACCCACCTGGGGGCTGTGCAGGACAGTGAGTGAGAACCCAGGTTATCACAGCCTGTGTTTCTAGAAAACAGCTTCCAGGCTGGGGTCTTCATGCAACTGTCCCTGCAACCTGGAAGGGCTAACGTGACCAACAACCTTAAATCTCAAGTCATTGAGGAAAAACCTCTCAAAATTCAGTTAAGCATAGCTCTTCTGTGTCATCACCAACAGACACCTTCTCCTTGAAAATTCGTGAAAAATGAGAAGATATTGTGCAAGTATCAAGAAGAAAAGTGTTCAAACTGGTTCTATTTGTAGAGGAATGATCCGCCTTGGATTTCTGCAGCTGTGACTTCTAAATCTGGGCCCTCTGTCGACTTTGGGTGTATAATTGCTTGTCTTGCCTGTTTTCTCCCATATAAAATGGAACAAAGTACCAATCTGATCAGATCGCTCTGAAGAGTAACTAATAAAAGGGTTATATGAATCATGATACAGATGTTGTAGAAATGCCTTTTGTGAATGAGTCACTTTCTGCAAGAGGTGTTGCCATAAGATAGTAAAAAAGAGGCCTTTGGAACAGATGTGTTGAAATCCTAGCCTATCCACCTAGCTAGATCTTAGACAAATTAACTTAACCATTCTGAGCCTCAGATTCTTTATTGCCAGTTCTGGCTAATGATACCTACTTGCAGAATTTTTGTAAGAGCTGAATGAGGTCATGTGTGAAGACTCTGGGTATATAGTAGGTACTCCAAGGTGTATTTCCCTTCCCTTCATAACCTCAGTCTTAGTATGTGGTAGATTAGTTGAGATATATTCTTTTTTACAGTATAAACAAAGATTACCCCTCCTCCCCAAACAACAATAACGAAAGTCACATAAGTGGTTTTTTTTTTTTTTTTTCCAATGTCTTTCTCATACAACAATCTGAGCATAAGGAATCCAGGCTGATGAGATATTTCTGGCAATAGGCATCCAGAATCTTTCTGTCTCATTATCCTGCCATTTAGAATATGTGGCTTCCAAATCATATTGTGACATGGTGATTTTCAGGTTGCAGAAAGGAGAGAAGGGACGATGGGAACAATCTCCCTAACTGTGAGGATGTGGCCTGTGAGTTCTCAAATCACTGAGCTGAGTGTGATGTAAGCTCAGAAGCCACACTTTGGGGGCTGAAGTCCCAGCTCTGCCACTTACTACTTGGCCAAGTACTTAATGTACTTACCACTTGGCCAAGTCACTTAATGTCTTTGTGCCTCTGGTTCCTATTACCTATAAAGTTATTGTGAAAATTAAACAGGCTAAGACATCTAAAGCACTTAAGATAGTTACCTGGCACATATATGAGAGAGTAAGCTATTATTTTTTTTTATTTGTTTAACCACATGGCTACACCTAAATGTGAGGGGGTGGGGTCAAGAGAAATGTCTTTAACCAGGTGGCATTGTGTTGAGCTAGAACTTTAGGGTGTGTGTGTGTGTGTGTGTGTGTGTTTGTGCGTGCGTGTAGGGGACGGGTGATTGAACCCAGGAGTGCTTTACCATTGAGCTACATCCCCAGTCCTTTTTATTTGTTTTGAGGCAGGGTCTTGCTAAGTTGCCCAGGCTGGCCTTGAACTTGTGATCTTCTTGCCTCAGCCACCCCAGTCGCTGGGATTACAGATGTGTACCACCACACCCAGTTTAGAATTCTATTCTTGTAGGAGGGGAGAGGGGGCATTAAGAGGCAACTGGAGTCTCTGCTGTGTCTTAAAAACCTACGTGCATTCCTCCTTGTGTGATGGGGTGAATGTGAACCATTCCTAAAGATGGGAAAGAAGAAAAAAAGTACTCCTATGTGAAGCTCTGTCTCAATTGTCCTTAGGGACTGTTCAGAGGCCCCACAATTCTCTGCTTTTGTGAAAAGTAGCATTTCTTTTCACCCTATTCTCTCCCCAGGTCTCTCTGAATGTTTGCCATCTGCCAGGTGCTATGGACACAGGCTAGTGTCCATGGTGAGCTCTTCTCTCTGGCCGGGTTGTCACTGTGATATGTTCAAGGCCCTCACAGGCAAGATGCCAGGATTCCCCACTTGAAAAGCATAGAACCCATTAAGGGGGTTCCCTTGCTCCTTTTCCATCAGCCCCACACTGGGAGTGGTGCCAGGAGATCTAACTGGCTTTTCTGGTTGCAGATGCACCAGGTCAAGGAAGGGGAGGATCTCAAGTGCAGTTTGTCAACCAGTAATTAACCTGTTGCTAATATTACTGCAGCTTGTGTAACTGAGTTCTTGCTAGACGGACCCAGGGCTTCAACTCAGCTCCCAAAGCAAGCACATGCTGGGGACCCAAGGAAAAACTGCTTTCCAGTGAATTGCATTTGTACCAGAGGATAAAAATAAATAAACAAACAAATAAAAGAGAGGGGAGTGATTCTTGGCCTTATAAACAAATAGGCGAGAGAATTTCTAGAACAACCTTATCATACACTTTACCTTTAATTTTCCAGCAACTCTTCAAGAATGTGTAACTAGGGGCTGGGGTTGTAGCTCAGTGGTAGAGCACTTGCCTAGCATGAGTGAGGCACTGGGTTCGATCCTCAGCACTGCATAAATATAAGTAGATAAAATAAAGGTATTGTGCCATCTTAAAAAAAAAAAAAAAGAATGTATTACTAAATCTTTTTGTACCCAGTTGGTGTTTTATTGGTGTTTCTTGGTGATGACTCCTTTGGAAAAAGACACTAACAACCTTTAAATTCCTCCACTCCATCTTCCCCCAAATTATTAATTGACCATATACAAACATTTAAATATTTGTTGGCTCCTGGGGCTCAAAAAACCCTCCAATTATTTCTTTCTAAAGCAAAGTACTTAGTAAGCAGATATAACCACTCTGTGAATTGTTTGTTTAATTGTTCCTTTTGGAGAATACCTTCAGGTGAGTATGTTATGGGTATAATTATTCTGCTTTTTCATCTCTGCTGTCCAATTTTTTCAGTGAGTTTCTGATTGTATTTTGGAATTATCTCGGCACTTCTTTGGGTGTAGTCAGCTTTGGGAGGACAGGTATTTGCTCATCCAGTACCTTGGGCAGAAGAATTCACACGTGGGCGCCTAATGAATGCTAATTAACAAAGATGTTTTTTTAAAAAAAAGAAACAAAGATGTTAGCATCAGAAATTTCAAATTCACCCGTTTTAAGTTCCTATAAAAGAACCCAGAGGGGCTGGGGTTGTGGCTCAGCGGTAGAGTGCTCGCCTAACATGGGTGAGGCCCTGGGTTCGATCCTCAGCACCACATAAAAATAAATTAATAAAAAAAAATAGATATTGTGTTCAACTACAACAAAAAATGAAAAAATATTTAGAAAAAAAAGAACTCAGAATTCTTGTCATTGCTACAAATAAAGTCTGTAGGTTTGGGCCCCTGGAAGCTCAATGAAATATCATTGACAAGCACAAGGTATTTTTATCAGCCATGTCTTCTGACTGGATGGATTGATTTCTTCATGTCTTGTAGAACTTCTAGGGTGGCTCCTCTAAACTCAGCTGATATTGTCTCTGAAATCTGTGTCCATCTCACTAGGGACTCATCTTCAGATGTGGTTCATTCATGAGTCTCAGACTGCTTGTGATTCATGCCATCTGTTTCCTCTTTTGAATGTGATAAACGAACCCCTGGAAGATGTGGTTCAGGAAAACTTGACCTTCCTTCAACACATCTCCGTATTTTTCTGCTCTTCAATCTGGCTTGTGGGTCAAGTTGGCCACCCTATAGGAGAAAGTTAACTGGTATCCTCCCTTTTCTTATTGGTCTTTGTTTTTGTGGGTGCCAATTTCTTTTTCTACCTATTTGTCAAAGTAATTGCTGAAAAAAAAATGTAGGGAGTCTGCAGAACAAATGAGATTCAAGTGTGTCACCCCTCTAAGAAGACTGTAATATAATCTGCACCCCTTCCTCTATCTCAACCAGAGTGAGTGAGCATGGTGAGACCTCAAGCTGCCTGAAGTCTTCTCAATGGGATTTCTCCATGTCTTCTCCTCTGCCAAGCACAGTGTAGTGAATGTGTGTGGGAAAACAGAGAAGGGGCAGTGAAGGCCCATTATATTCTACACCAGAATCAAGAAGCATTGAAACTCCCTTCAGCAGCATTTCTCAGAAAACACTCTGGCCTGCAGCTTCTGGTTAGAGGGGTTGTGTCCTCCTCCAGGGATTTCCTTCTCTATCCCCTTGTTCTTTGCTTAGCTAACTTTGAATGACCCTTGAGAACAGTGTAAATATCTGTTCCCCGAAGTCACTGTTCACGAGGCCCTATCTTGCCACCCTCCTCCTGTGCTTGAGCCCCAGTCCACCTCTGTCTCCCACCTCTTGATGAAATACTCACCAGGGAAGAGACAGTGTCTTCCTGAGCCGTGTATTCCAGTAGTGAATGGTACAGCTTGGTAAATAAATGCCAAGCCCCTGAATGCAGCTAAGAACTCTGAGGAGTCTCTCTTCCTTACTGAGATCAAGAACTCTTAAGATTTTTTTTCCTGTGCTGGAAATTGAACCAGGGCCTCATGCATGCACTCTCACTGAGCCACACTCCCAGCCCTAGAAGGTTTTTTAAAATTTATTTTTAATTGACATATAGCAATTGCACATATCAATGGGTTACAGCGTGACATTTCGATACATGAATACAATGTGTAATAAATAGATAGGGTAATTGGCTTAGCTCTGGATGTTATTTCTTTGTACTGAGAACATTCAAAATCCTCTCTACTAGCTATTTTGAAATATTCAATTACTTGCTTTCAACTGTTCTATCGAACATTAGATATTTGTCCTCCTATCCAACTGCATCCCTATACCATTTAACCATCTTCTCTCCACCTGCCCCCAAACCCTTTGTAGGCTCTGCTGACCACTGTTCTGTTCTTTACTTCTATGGGATCAACGTTTTAGCTTCCACATACATGTAAGTCTTTCTGTGCCTGACTTAGTTCACTTAACATAATATCCTCTAGTTCTAAACATGTTGCTATAAGTAACAGAATTTTATTCTTTTTTTGTGGTGATTAATATTTTATTGTGTGTGTGTGTGTATTTATATATATATGCCATATTTTTCTTATCCTTTCATCAGCTGAGGGACACTTAGGTTGTTTCCATTTCTTGGCTGTTATGAACATGAGAGTGAAGTTGTTTCTTTGACATACTGACTTCATTTCCTTTGGAAATAAACCAGATAGTAGGATTATTAGATCAGAGGACAGATCTAATTCTAGTTTTTTGAAGAACATCCATATTGTTTTCCATAATAACTGTACTAATTTACATTCCCACTGACAGTGGGAGTCCCCTTTCTCTGCACCCTCACTGCTTTATAAATTATTATTGTTGTTGTTGTTATTATTATTATTATTTTATTTGTTTGTTTGTTTGGTATTGGGGATTGAACTCAGAGCCACATCCTCAGCCCTATTCTGTATTTTATTCAGAGACAGTTTTTCACTGAGTTGCTTAGCGCCTCGCTTTTGCTGAGGTTGGTTTTGAACTCATGATCCTCCTGTCTCAGCCTCCTGAGCCACTGGGATTACAGGCGTGTGCCACTGTGCCCTGATATTTTTTTGTTTTTTGATAACAACCATGGGGTGAGATGGTATTTCATTGTGGGTTTGATTTGCATTATCCTGATGATCATGAATCGTGAACATTTTTCCTTATACTTGTTAGTCCTATGTATATTTTCTTTTGAGAAATGAAATGTTTGTTTAGGTCATGTGCCCATTTTTAAATCAGATTAGGTGGAGTCTCTTTTTGATGCCATGTTTGAATTCCTTATATGTTCAGGATATTAATTCCTCATTGAATGAACAGTTTGCAAATATTTTCTACTGTTCTTCAATCTGTGTCCTTTTCTATGTGGAATCATTTTAGTCTGATGTAATCCCATTTGTCAGTTTTTGCTTTTGTGACCTATGTTTTTGGGGTCAAATTCAAAACTTTTGCCCAGACCAATGTCCTCAAGCATTTCCCCTGTTTTTTGTTTTGTTTTGTTTTTTCCCAGTAGTTTCAGGTCTTGCATTTAAGTCTTTGATCTATTCTGAGTTGAATTTTATGTATGGCAAGACATAGAGGTCCAAGTTTATTTTTTTCAAATCAGTGATTAATAAAATTATTCAAAGAGTTAAGATAGTGGTTGGCACAAAACAGGCCAACAATAAATTAGGTTATTATGTCCTGGTTACGTCTTCTGAGAATCCCTACTTCTAATCTAATTCTTAGCATCCCTCCATAATTTCCCAATCTTAACCCTCTTCTGCCTTTAGCACATCCCATTTTACTACCACTCTCTTCCGTATTTCTTCCCGCTATTCTGCTCTTGGGTTGTCCTGTGTATGTAAACTCTGTGTCCTCTGAGGTCTCTGGAGACCCTCACAGGGGAAGCCAGGGGTCCGAGGGACCCAGGCAGGAAAAAGAGGGACTTTACTCTGTATCTTAATCAGAGGGTGCCACATTTTATTTGACCCACTTATAGTTTTTAAAATAATGAATTAGTTGCCAGGATTTAAAAATCAGGATTTCTGGCAATACCAGGTCCCAACTCCTGTATGGTAATAAACAAGATTGAGGGGCTAGGGTTGTAGTTCAGTGGTAGAGCACTTGACTAGCACGTGTGAGGAACTGGGTTCGATCCTCAATACCACATAAAAATAAATAAATAAAATAAAGATATTATGTCCATCTACAATTAAAAATATTTTTTTTTTAAAAAAAGATGAAATCAAGCAGAAACCAAGATAGTCCTTGTAGAGTATCCGTGCTCCAGTCTACCACAGAACCCACCACTCCCTATTACTCCCCCAACTGAGTTTGTTGAGGGTTAATTGCATAATATTCCCAAATTCCCCAGATGTTAGTCTCCTATGGAAAGAGAAAAGAGAAATATTTCTTCTCCCTGTCTCAAACCAACGTGGAAAAATGACAGCGAAACCCAGGAGGTCATACGTTTCATGAAAAAAAAAAGGGGAGTGAATGTTTTCTTTTCTGTAGAAAGTAAGGAAATCACCACGAAGTTAACATGTAAGCATGGAAGTGTCTGGTTCAGAAGAATACAGTATAAAAGGCCCCTCGGAAACCAATCTGAGTCTAGTCCTTCATTATCTTATTTGTCAAACTTTGTGTTCTTTAAGATTTAAGATCTCTGGTCAAAGTGATAGAACCTCTTGAAACCTAAACAAACCCCAAACCCAAAAGTTCATTGCCCAATGGGTTTGGGTCCCATCTCTGCCTGTTTTCAAACGGAGGCACCCTAGACTAACTGGTGGCTTTTGTGATTGGAGAAGGAAGAACACTCTTACTTCTTAGACAATGTCCTGGTTTCCCGCAGGACAAATACTAATAGTTGTGGGGTGGATAAACCACAGAATTCAATGTGCTTGGAGATGTGAACTATAATTGTGATTGGAAGTATACTTTTTTAAAAAAATAAAGGCATGATTTTATTGAGGTTGAATACATAGAATGTAATTGCTCACATGCAGTTTAAGGCAGTTTTGAACAAGAACAGCAAGGAAAACAAAATCAGGCAAAAACATTAAACATGACTTAGAAAGTTTGGAGGGCTGGACGTGGTGGCACATGCCATAATCCCAGTGACTTGGGAGGCTGAGACAGGAGGTACTCAAGTTCAAAGCCAGCCTCAGCAATGGCAAGGCACTAAGCAACTCAGTGAGATCCTATCTCTAATTAAAATACAAAATAGGGCTGGGGATGTGGCTCAGTGGTCAAGTGCCCCTGAGCTCAATCCCCGGTACCAAAAGAAAAGAAAAGGTAAATAGACATACATAAAACCAATGACTTCTAAACAAAGAAGAAAACTAATGGAGAGTAAATCACAGAAAAGGTGGCATTTGAAATGGGCAGGGAAGGGTGCTGATTCTGAACTGTGTGTGAAGGTAGGAGGCTGTCTAGGCAGAAAAAAACTGGTTATGGACATAAAGTGGTCAATATGTAATTGGGTCTAGAATGGGAAGCTTTCTTCAGTAATTGAGAAAAAGGATTGGGAGAGATAGGTTGAATTACCTTATAAGAGCCCTTACACTATATACTTAGCCTGGGGTTTCAGGACAGTAGTAATACTTCATTTTGTTTATTTATTTAATGTGGTGCTGGGGATCAAACCTAGTGCCTCACGCATGCTAGGCAAGCTCTCTACCACTGAGCCCCAGCCCCAGCCCTTAGGATAGTAATTCTTGTAGGAAGGTAAAGAGTGGACTGAAAGATATTGAAGGAATGAACCCCAATCAGGCGGGTTCTAGGTGGAAGATGAGCACCTAAATTTAAGCAGCATTTCAAAAGTAGCAGGCCACTTCTAAGCAACCATGTATGATCACTTCTCTGCCATTCTGTAACCTCAAAAGCTGAAAACCAAAAAGTGTTTGTTTGTTTGTTTGTTAAGTTTTCAGAAGATAGAGTTGGTAGAAAAACCTGAACTGATGTGAAGCTATTTATCATTTTTGTTCTCTCTCTTGGTGCATTAAAAAATGAGCACACTTCCAGAGGTAGTATCTATTGTCCCTCTCTTTGAAACTGGGCTAGCCTTGTCTTTGGTTTTGGCCAACAGAATATGGCAGAAATGATGCTGTGTAGTTTGAAGATCTGGACCTTAAGAAACCTGCAGCGTCTGCTTTTGCATTTATAGAAAGTTCCCTTTAATAGCCAACTCTGCAGAAGTCCCATATTCACAGAGAGAAAGGTTAGTCAGAAGGACTCTGAAATACCTGAATGGAAGTGAAGCCTTTTTGGACTTTCTAGTCCTGCCTAGCCATCAGCTGAAAGCAGCTGAGTAAATGCCTCCAGTCAATACCAGATAGAGCTAAAGAACCTGCCAGCCAAGCTCAGCCCAAATTCCTGGCCACAGATTCCTGAGCAAATAAAGCACTTATTTTACACTACTCATGTTTGGGAACATTTGTTACAGTGCAATAAACAACCCAAATAGACTGTCATTGATACATTTTCACTGCAGAAAATTAGTGTATTTGATTAGAGTGCTGCTCCAGACCTCACTATGGATGCATGGTATGGTATGTGTGCATTTTATCCTTCTAAGTTAAAGAAAAATCTGAATTCTGAAATCCATCTGGCCCCCAGGGTTTTTGGAAGGGATTATCCTTTGCATTATGAAAACAATTGTCTATACTTCTTTTTGTGTTACACACTCACTAAGTGTCAAGCATGTTGCCGGTCATTTCATGTATCTCTGATTTTCCCCCAAATGCATTAGCATTTCTCTAAGCTAGTAGCTCTCAAGCTTCACTTTGCATTAGTGTCTTTTGAAGGACTTATTCCCACACAGCTTCCTGAATCTATACTCAAAGGCTCTGATTCAGTGGGTCTGAGGTGAAGCCTGAGAACCTGTGTTTCTGGCAAGTTTCCAGGGTCGCTGAAGCTGTAGGTCCAGGGACCAGACGTTGAGACCTACTGCTCTAGGAAGAGCCCTATATTTAATAGTTTTATTGTGTTTACCCCCTAGCCCAAGGTGCTTATCCAGTGTACATGGACGGGATGGCTCCAAATGTTCATCTGTACCATGCTTCTGAAGCCCTTTACTCTGAGATCCACCTGGCTAGGCCCCAGACTTAAAAGAAACTAATTTCTTGTTTTTCTAGTTTGTCTTTTGTAAGTTCCTTCACTGTTGATTAAACATTGTGGATAAAATGTCTTTCTGATCTCTTTTTAACTTGTCTTGGACCAGATCAACGGGTATGTCTTCACTGAATTCAAAGCTCTTATTTGTGACCAAAGATTATTTCCTTTCCCTTTGGTGGTTTCAGAAGTTTTTTGTTATCCGTTCACAAAACAAGAGGGGCTACAGACAAGACACCTTTTAGGCCGGAGTCCGTCCGTCTAGGCCTGTCGTTTTTACAGAAGCCACAACTGAGGCCCAGAAAAGTGAAGCTATTTGCTTTTTGACCTACCGCCAACAAACACAAGTACCCTGCCTGAGTCAGGTCTAATCTGACCTGCACAAGCCGCCACACTGAGGCGTCCTCATCCCCTCCCCCATCCCCCAGGACAGAGCAGCCGATTTGTCACAGTAAACTTCATTTTGCACAAACCACACCTTTCAGGCTTTTTGGGAAACATTTTCCCCCAAGGGTGATGGGTCGGTCACATTGATTCATCTTGAACCAGGAACCCCAAACATCTCCCCCCTCCCATCTCCGGCCCAGGCGACCGATCCCTGCTGGAGAGCGCCTGGAAGCGTCTTGCTCTCCAAGGCCAGCGATTAAGTTGGTTCCTCAAATTGTTCGCGACAGGAGGGGCAGGAAATAACACCGCGCTCCAGTGGCTGCCGCAGCGGGAGGGGGGAAAGGGACTCCCAGGCAGTCCTGGCGGCCTGGCATCGATCTCGGGTCTAAGGTCCGACCGGGTCATAATTCCAGCCACTCTTCCCCCAGTTCCAGTCACCACCCACCCCCTGCCTCGGTCATTCTTCAAAGGGTTGAGTCCCTGAAGGCCTGGGTTTCCCTGAGGGGCCCCGGATGCCCCCGGGACCCGGCCAGGTGGAAGGAAACAGGTCAGCGGCCGCGGCCGCCCGAGGAAGGCGGAGCCTGGCAGGCTGGAGCCTAGAGGGCAGGCGGCTGGGACCCCGGCCCTCGCCTCCGCGCGGCTCACGGGAATGCTGGCCCAGCTGCACTGAAAGCGACTCTCTCGGTCGCTAGGTGTCCCGCAACAGGTGAAGAGGCCGCGCGCCCGCGACGCCTCGGCGGGGCGGTCCCTCTCCAGCCCGCCTCCCGCCCGCCCCTCTCCACGCCCCCTCCCCTCCTCCGGGCCTCCGCCGCCTTCCTCGGCCGCCGGGCGGCCTCCCCTCGCTCGATCTCCTCCTCCTGGGCCCCCGCGCCGCCCCGGAGCCCGCGCGCGGAGCTGCGGAGGGCGCTGCGCACTTGCGGGACACGCGTGGCTCCTGGATTGGCCCCGAGGGCGCCTCCGGAGCGCCCAGCTCCCAGCTCCAGCCGCGCTCCCCTCCCGCTCGCCGGTGTCCCCGGGGCACTGGGCCGCGCGTCAACCCCCGGACGCGCTGGGGGTCCCCGGGGACCGGCCAGCCCGATCCGGGCGCGACGATGGAGGAGCCGCAGCGTGCTCGCTCGCACACGGTCACCACCACCACCAGCTCCTTCGCCGAGAACTTCTCCACCACCAGCAGCAGCTTCGCCTACGATCGAGAGTTCCTCCGCACTGTGCCCGGGCTTCTCATCGTGGCCGAGATCGTGAGTGCCAGCGGGCCGGGGGCGGGGGAGGCAGACGGACCCGGCGCGTTGGCACCCGCTGTGCTTCTCCAATGGAACCTGCTCAGATCCTCGGGCAGGCTTTGGGGAACTCTTTTTTTTTTTTTTTTTTTTTTAACTCAGCCTCTATTCTTCGCAAAATGCAAAACTCAGAAGGAGATCCTTTCAACCTCTTGGGGAGAGAGAGGGTGGTGACTCTCACGATGTCTGGAGGGGGGAAGAAATCTAGTTTGCTGGGCACTCTCAGTGGAGATGATCTGTGCTGGGAGCAGGATGCCTGGTTCAAGTTTGTGTTGCATGTCAGGGACACTTGGTGCCTCCTTCACCTGATTTCCACGTGGATAGCCTCCTTCCTTAAAGTAAAACTTTCCTAAGATTGGGGGGGGGGTAGTGTGTGTGTGGGGGCTTTTCCTTTTTCTAATATCTCCCTGGTAAGTAAAAATGAAGTGAATGGGGTTGGGGGGTGGATAATCACTGGGTAAAATCTGAGAGTATCAACCTCTTTGAGAATTAAAGGGCCTCCTGTCTGGTGCTGTGCACATCCTGGTGCGGGCTCAGAAGGTCCTGCCAACAGGTGACAGGACATGTATTTGCTCCCCTCCATTGTTACACATGGAGACTGAGGACAAGTGATCTCCCCAGAAGTCCCAGCCAATCCTTCATGGCTGAGAAAGGACTGGAGCCCTGTTAACAGCTAGCAGTGGTCATTTACTGAGTCTGCCCCCTGTGCCAGGGTTATCAAATCCCTTAGATGCCTTAGAGATCTCATGTCGTCCACACAACAACCCTCAAGGTAAAGGTGGCTTTAATTAAACCCATTTTACATGTGAAGAAACTGAGGCCTAAGAGAGGAAGTCAACTATGCCTGTGGAGGGTGGAGCTGGAATGCAGACTCAGGCCAGCCTTTTTCCTGGTCTCTGTTCTTAACCGCTAAGGGGCATTCCTTCCATTTGTCTGGCCAGTACTCCTTCTGCTATCTCAGAGACTTGTTTAAACACTGTGGAATTCAGAACTGAGCCTGTGTGAAAGCTAGAAAGTAGACATATACAGTCCTGGACAGTCCCTTTGAGAAACCTTTGGTGAAACCTGTGTACATCAAAGAGCTTGCTTGCTCCTCCAGCGGCTCAAACCCTATCCTAGAGCTAGGGAATCCATCTCCCAAGTGTTCCAGTGCACAGAAAGTTTGAGTGATGTTGGCTTAGCCCTCCCAACTGATTTCCTGGCTGGTACTAAAGACTCGGGAGACCCAATAAAAAGCTGAAAATATTGGAATCACCTTACAGGGCCTGACTTTACAAAGTTCAACAAATATTTGCAGTGAGAGTGAAGGAGCTGGCAGTCGCCTTGCTTGAGCAGGGCAAACAGAAGCTAACACGATGGAGTTGGGGCTTCTATTATGGGGTGGGTTTCAATCAGGCATGAAATAAAATGCCTCTTCGTTTTCTGACAACAAGCTCAGATATGCTCTCTGTGCCATACTTTTTCAGACAATATGAAAGTGAAGGAAGAAATGTAAATGGCCCACAATCCCATTACTAGAAGTAACCATTGTTGACATGTTGGCATGTATCCTTTTAGATTTCAGTGAGGTTTTTTTTGGGTACTGGGGATTGAACTCAGGGGCACTAAACCACTGAGCCACATCCCCAGCCCTATTTTGTATTTTATTTAGAGACAGGGTCTCACTGAGTTGCTTAGCGCCTTGCCGTTGCTGAGGCTGGCTTTGAACTCGCGATCCTCCTGTCTCAGCCTCCTGAGCCACTGGGATTACAGGTATGTGCCACCGTGCCTGGCATTTCGGGGAGCTTTTTGAAAAAGGTGGAAAAACCATGTCACCCTTATTACTGCTGTAGGCGAGTTATTTATTTATTTATCTATCTATTTATTTATTGGTACCGGGGATCAAACCCAGAGGCACTTAACCAGTGAGTCACATCCCCAGCCCTTTTTTTATATTTTATTTAGAGATAGGGTCTCATTGAGTTGCTTAGAGCCTTACTAAGTTGCTGAGGCTGGCTTTGAATTCAAGGTCCTCCTGCCTCAGCCTCCCAAACCATGCCCTTGCTCCACGGCACCTGGCTGAGTTTTTATTTTTGACAGAGATAATTATGGACATGTTTCAGAATCAAACAGTACTACAGGCAGAAATCTTTTCCTCGCTCTCCATTCCTAGAGACAACCATATTCAAGACTCTCAGCGCTCTGAGTAATGTGTCTCTAAGCTTAGAGTTTTCCCCCAGCTTGCCTGCATTGTCCCACCGCCTTTCTGCTCTGAAAGCTGAAGCCTTCACTGTCTCAGACCACCTCCAATTACATAATACCCTTCCTGTCTCCCAGGACGGTCATCAGGTGATTTGGTTTGGACCAACAGCCACTACTGACTCATGATACCATGAACACTTCAGAGCTGAGCCACAGAGTAACCTTGAGCACTTTTCCTGCCCAATTTCTTGCTTTCTTTGGTGTTAGTAATGCCCTTTTCACATTTCTTATTTCCCCACATATTTAGTCACCGATTTAATTGGAGTTGTCCAAATCTCTGGCTAGAAAGAGCCCACTGTATTCTATCAGGGTTATCCTGACCTGCCTGACCCCCGGGCCTCTGACCTGCTCTCACTTGTCTGGTGACTGCACCGTCACGTGAAGTTCTGTGCTCTCTGTCTCGGGTTGGAGGCTGTACCTCTTCTGGTCAGTGTCCTACTCTGATTTGCTTTACCTGCAGGAGGTGAGCAGCTCATAGTTACCTAAGAAATGATGCAAGTGGAAATTGAGATTTTCATCTTTCAGAATTCTACTGTTACACATAATTTGACTGTTAGACTGGAAATAGTTGATCTTCAGAATTTTAAAAGTATTCTATAGTCCTTTAGCTGTTCTGATTAAAAAAAAAAATTTATTTCAATTCACCTCTGCTCACCACATTGGAAACCTATAGAATATTCCTTCTCCTCAGAGATCTGAGTTATCAGTGATGTGTTTTCTTCCCTTATACTGGGGACTTAGTGTGTTCTCCCAAATAAGGAAAACTCATGTAAGTTTAAGGAGATTTAAAAAAAATTTGTTTTTCTTTCCACTTTTCATTTCTTTTCAAAACTCTTTTTATACTTATTTTTTCTATCATGTGGTTTTTGCAATTTTTCTTACTGATTGTGACCTGCTATTTGTACCTATGATGCCATGAACATTTTTCAGATCTCTGTTTTCTTGCATTGTTAGTTTTCTCGTTCTTTTCTTTTTAATATTTATTCTTAAGTTTTAGGTGGACACAATATCTTTATTTTACATTTATGTAAATCTGGGTGCTGAGGATCGAATCCAGTGTCTCGTGCATGCTGGGCGAGCACTCTACCACTGAGCCCCAGCCCCAGCCCGCATCGTTAGTTTTCTATCATAAGGAAGTACCATATTTGATTTCCTTGGTCCTCTTAAGACAAATACGTTTCTAAATTTTACTAATATAAGCAATGCTGCAGCTGCTGTCCTTCTTTGTCTATCTTTCTGGGCTTGCACAATGGTTTTCTTGAGGAAAAGTTCCTTAAAGTAAAATCATTGGGTCAAAAGGTATGCAAATTTAAGGATTATGTGACATATTCTGCAGTTTTACTGGTCAAAATTGTCATCAGCAGTGTGCACTTTTTAAAAAAAAAATTACTTTTTTTTTTTTTTTATTAAACGAACTCTTAACATTCAGAATGCTGAAGAGCCCCTGAAATGATATACTATGTTTTGATTCTAAGATTTTTTAAATTCATGATTTGACATTTGGATCAGGATGTAGCTTCAAATTGATGGTTTCTTGGATATTATGAATTATGGTACCACTGATTCTTTATCTGGAGGGGTATATGTGTATTTCTAACTATCACTGTCCCTTTTCTGAGATTATGCTAAACCCAAACGCAGAAAAATGCTACTTTTCCAGCCCTGTAAAAATATTGAGATGAAGAATTACTGAGATCCTGACTTCTGCTTGGATCCGAGGAAATGAAATAATAGAACAAAACACAATATTTCCCCAAATCACTTGTCAAAATTGCTTTCTGGGCTGGGGTTGTAGCTCAGTGGTCAAGCGCTTGCATAGCATGTGTGAGGCACTGGGTTCAATCCTCAGCTCCACATAAAAACAGATACATAAAATAAAGGTATTGTGTCCATCTATAACTAAAAAAAAATATTTAAAAAAATTGCTTGCCCTGGCCTTCTTGCGGGGGTGAGTGGCAGTAGCTATGCCTACTAAGACACTTAAGGCTATGCCAGTGTAACACCGTGTTGAAACCAAATCATGGCAGTTTCCTTCCTTTTAAAGTTTTATAACAAGCTAGAAGCAATCCAGTACTTGACCTGTGAATTGTAGGATGCTGTGATCTCATACCTATTACAAGTACTTGAAGAATAAAAGTGATTTATAAGAAGCTGAGTTAATTGCACCCTTCCTGTATTGGTGACTTTAAAATGAATTATAGCATCCACATAATAATGTTAGGTCACCTTTTATTTACTTACTGTCATGAGCAGACTTGGTTGGGGAAGGACAAATAGGGTTAACTGAGAACTGTAATCGAAATTGCTATCTTGTTCCTTTTTTAAAAAAGTAGTGAACGTGGCTTCCGTTTCACAAAAGCAATATCCAGACTTTGTAGGAAAATTGGAAAAATACAGGTAAGAAAAAAAAAATCAAAAAATGAATTCTTGCTCCCACAGTGGTTTCTCAAGGGCACAGTCTAGAAGTGGGTAGGGTCCTGAAGTTGTTTTGGTTATTGTACCACCTGGGCTTTATACTGGTGTTTAGTGCCCTGGGGAGTAGAACTATTAAATGTCCTGAAATGTATGGAACAGTCTCCAACAACACAGAATCCCTTCACCAAATTCCAGTAGCCGTTGGTTCACTGTTCATTGTTGGGGAACTGAGTGAACCATTGTTTACCCTTTGGAGTAAAGTGTTCCAAAATTTCTTAAGTAATTTTATATTATTAACCAATACGTTTTGGGAGAAAAAAAATATTCTTATTGTTTCTTGCCATGACCGTCTGTGCTGGTATCTGCCATTTGTCCCCAGATCCATTCTCCACCTGTTCTCTACCTGGGAGGCTGACCTGCTGGACTCTCAAGGACTCCCCACCCTCTGACATGCCTCTTGCTTCATTCATTGGTGTCCCCAGCAGGAGGTTCTGGGGGAAAAGAAAGCAAATTCTGGGTACCCATTCCCCAGGAGTCCTCCTTGCTGGGTCTCAGCAGGTTAGCTGTGTCCCTCCATGAAAGGTGGGCTATCTGGCTGCTGTTTTCTCTGGCACTGATCACTGTCCACTCCCGCTCTGCTTACTGTTTCCAGATACTGTGCTATCACTTGTGGTTTTCCTGCATCCTGCTTTACAGATAGCACCTTTATTAAACTCTGCTCGGATTACCTAATGTGAGTGTGCCTGGTTTCCTGCTGAGACCTGACCTATTGCATTTCTTATCAATGATTAATTTCTTAACGACATTCTTAATGGCCACGTAGTATTCCAGAAATATCTAGGCTCCAACTATTCAATGTGTGTTTATTTCCTTTTCCTAATAGCCGTGTAATAAATATCCATTAAGCTAAATCTTCCTGGACGTCTGATATTTTCTCAGGATCAAACTTAGAATTGATAAAAAGCGTCAATGAATCTTTTTTTTTTTTTTTTTAAGTTTTTTAGCTGTAGTTGGACACAGTACCTTTATTTTACTTATTTTATGTGGTGCTGAGGATCGAACCCAGTGCCTTGCATGTGCTAGGCAAGAACTCTGCTGCTGAGCCACAACCCCAACCACCAATGAATCTTCTTTAAAGCCAAGTTTATTAGATATGCAGTAAAATTTACACTTTTTGGTGTAAAGTTCTATGAGTTTGGCTGTGTGTGTTTTTAAAAAAAACAGCGTCGTTGAGATATGATTCATATATAAAGCTGACTTTTTTTAAGGTCTACAGTTTAAGGAATTTTAGGTTATTCATAAGAGTGTACAGCTATTACCACTATTCAATTTTAGAACTTTGCCTGAAAAAAAAAAAATCCCCTCTTAGCAATCACCCCCCATTCCTCCCTTTCCTCAGCCTTTAGTAATCATTAACCTGCTTTCTCTGGACATTTCATGTAAATGGAATTCTACACTATGTGGCCCTTTCTGTCTGGCTTCTTTAAGAACCATCCATCCATATATAGAATTCATAAGCACATTATTCCTTATGTTGTCAAATAATATTCCATTGTATTTATATGTTTATTTTTTCATTCATCAGTTGATGGACATTTGGGATTCCATATTTTGACTAGTGCGAATAATGCTGGGATGAATTTTCATGTATAGGTTTTTGTGTGGACATTTATTTTTGGTTTTCTTGGGCATTTGGCTGGAAATGGAATTACTGGGTTACATGGTGACTCTGTTGAACATTTTGAGGCACTGCTAGACTGTTTCCAAAGTGGAAATCAGCAACAGAATGTTCTGGATTCTCTGCATCCTCACCAAGACTTACATTCTATATTTGATTCATGTCATCCTAGGGGCTATGCAGGGGTGTCTCATTGTGGTTTTGGTTTACATTTCCATCGAGACTAATGATGCTGAGCAATCTTCATGTGTCTATGGAGCATTCGTGTGTCTTCTTTAGAGAAATGTCTATTCACATCCTTTGCCAGTTTTGGGACTGGGGTTGTGGCTCAGTGGTAGAGCACTTGCCTGTCACATGTGAGGCACTGGGTTTGATCCTCAGCACCACATAAAAATAAGTAAATAAAATAAAGGTACTGTGTCCATCTATAAGTAAAATATATATATATATATATTATATATTATATACAATATATAATACATATACATATTTATAATATATAAATATATATGTATGTATTTTTTAACAAACCCTTTGCCGGTTTAAAAATATGATTAATTTGGCTTTTAGGGCAGAGTTGTATGAGTTCTATACATATTCTGGTACAAATTCCTTTTCAGCTATATGATTAGAAAATATTTTTCTCCCATTCTGTGGGTTGTCTTTTCAATGAAGTTCTTGATAGTGTCCTTTAAAGTGCAAAAGTCCTTAATTTTGATAAAGTTCAATTTATGTGTTTCTTATTTTGTTTGGGTTTTTGATATCATATCTAAGAAGACTTTGCCTAATCTACAGTCATGAAGATTTACTCCTGTATTTTCTTCTAAAAGTTTTATAGTTTTAGGTCTTACATTTATGTTCATTTTGAACTTGTTTTGTGATCTATGGTTCATTTTGAACTCGCTTTTGTGTATGATGTGAGGTAGAGTTTAACTTCAGTCTTTTAAATGCAGATATCTAATTTTCCCAGTACCATTTATTTTTTTTTTTTACCATTGAATTTTCTTGGCATCCTTATTGAAAATAAAGTGACCATAAATATAAGGATTTATTTCTGAATTTTCAGTATATTTGATTGTCTATATGTATACCCTTATACCAGTACCACCCTGTATTGATGACTGTAGCTTTGTGCTAAGTTTGAAATCAGAAATCGAAATCCTTCAAATTTATTCTTCTTGTCTAAGATAATTTTAACTATTGTGGGTCCCATGCATTTCTACATGAATTAGGATCAACTTTTAATAACTGTAAAAACATAAAAAGGCAACTTACAATTTCAATGTGGCTTATGTTGAATCTATAGACCAATGTGGCAAAAATTGCCATTTTCACAAAATGATCTCCCAATTCATGAACATGGGATGTCTTTCCTATTATTTAGGTCTTCTCTAATTTCTTTCAATAGTATTTTGTGTTTTTAGCATATGTGTCTTGAGCTTCTCTTATTAAATTTATTCCTAAGTATTTTATTATTTTTGTTGCTATTGCAAATGGAATTATTCTCTTAATTTCTTTTCCAGATTATTTAGTACTAGATTATTGAAATCCAGTTGAGTTCTACATCCTTGATATTGTATTCTACAACTTTTCTGATATTTGTTAGTTGTAATATATTGTTTTTGTATGTGTGGTTTGTCATATGTTTTTATTGTTTCTGATATTTCAGCCAAGTTGTACAAAAATGTTGTGTCAATTTGCATTTCCTCTCGTGGTGTTTCATGAGTAACAGGATTTGTTTCTGCAGACCCACACTTTCTTTTGATATTTGCCAATTAGAGATGAGAGAGATTCAAAATAATAAAAACTCATTTGGCCTGGGAACCTGCCAATCAGAGAGAACACCAGCCATAAACAATATTCAGGGGAGCGTGGACATGTGAAAAAGAACAAATTGTTTTTGTTTGCATTTCTGTGATTATTGAAGGAAGTTGTACATTTTAAATATGCTTATTAGCTATTTCTTTCTATTTTGGGTAACTTCTTGCTTTTTCTTCTACCTACTTAAAAAAGGAGGGATATTTCTTTCTTTAAAAAACATTTTTAAAGATATAAAAGAGGAAGAATCCCTTAATGAAAATTACTACCTGGGAGGGAAATAATAATGAATTGGGTGTGTGTTTGAATGGGGATTTTTGCTTGCTTGCTTGCTTGCTTTTTCTTTTCTTTTGTATCTGGGATTCAACCAGAGGTGCTTAACCACTGAGCAACGTCCCCAGCCCTTTTTATATTTTATTTTGAGACAGAGACTCACTAAGTTGCTTAGGGCCTTGCTGGATTGCTGAGGCTGGCTTTGAACTTGTGATCCTCCTGCCTCAACCTCCCAAGCAACTGCCGTTACAGGCATGAGCCATCATGCCTGGCTGGGATGCTTGCTTTCTAACTCTTTATTTTTATTTATGATTTAATTTAATTTTTTTTTTTGGTGTCGCTGAGGAATGAATCCAGGATCCTATGCATGCAAGGCAAGCACTCTACCAACTGAGCTATATCCCCAGTCCCTATGATTTAATTTTTTAAGAATGAAGATAAATTTTTGCTTAAATGTAATTGAAGAAACTTAAAATATAAAATGTACGTTATAAAAATAAGTTTCAGGTCACTTAAATAGTCTCTTTCATTCCCTCCCTCATTTATGTGAAGTATCTTAATATTTTTCCACATTATTTTCTTGCATACATTTCCTGTATGTTATGGTTATTAATTTTCTCATCTGTTACCTGCTATTAATGTCATCATGCCATGTTTCATCAAAGAAAGTTTTTAATTTGTTTGAAGTCTTAACTTTCTTTAGCTTTCTGAGCTTTAACTTGCTTAAACAGGGCTTCCCCATGATTATACAAATATTTGAAGAAATTATAGGAGACAAAAATTTTATGTTAAGAATACTTACATACTTAAATTGTCAGACATTCTCTTTGTGTAATATAACAATTTTACATTTCTTCCCAACTGGATATTCAGGTGTCTCGCTATGAATCAATTATATTCCCCTATGTGCATAAATATTTCTTGACTCTCTTTTGTTTTATTTTTAAGTCAATTCCAGACCTCTTTAATTATAGTTGTATTGTGCATTTTAATACCCACTAGGGTAAGTCATACAAGTTTATTTCTTTTTCTGTTCTTGTATATTACACTAACACTTGTGGCTTTTAGAGTCAGCATTCCTTAAATTTCATTACAACTTGGATTGTAGACATGTTACATTTATAATTTAATTTTAAAAGTTATCTTCCTGGTATTTTACCATCTAAGAATAGTGTCTCCATTTATACAGGTCCTCTTATTTTCTTAAAATTCTTAGTTGTTTTTATTTTTCCAGTAAGTAAAAGTTTTTATTTTCCAGGTAAGTCTTGTGCATGCCTTCCTTGATTTAATTATTTTTCATTGTTGATGAATGATATTTATAAAAAATGAATTTGGTTTATAAAATTTTGATTACTTGTGATATATAAAAGCTATAGACTATTATTTTTTGTAGTGCTGGGGATGGAACCCAGGGCCTCATGCATGCGAGGCAAGTGCTCTGCCACCAAGCTATATCCCCAGCCCTTTTATTTTGAGACAGGGACTTGCTAAGTTGCCCAGGCCACCCTTGAATTTTTGATCCTTTTGCCTCCACCTCCTGAGTAGCTGGGATTGCAGGTGTGCACCATAGAACCTGGCTGAAAGCTATTTGTTTTTTAATTTTGATCTTGTGTGTAGCCATCTTATTTGAATTATTCTCATAATTTTTATTATTTTTTATTTCATAAATAAAAGTAATATCTGTAAATACGGTTGTTTCACTTTCTTTTTATACTTTTACTTTTTCATCATTGTATGAGTTAAGACTTCTAGGATAATGTTGGATAATAAGGATATCCTTGGTTGACTCATAATTTTAATTGGATGTTTCCACTGTGTTATGGTTTAGATCTCAGTATATCCCAAAGGCTCATGTGTTGAAGGTTGGTCCCCAAAGCAGCAATGTTCAGAGGTGAGGATTTTTAGAAATGATTGGATAAGGAGAACTCTTATTTCATCAATGGATTAATCCATTGAGGGATTCATAACAGTGGAGATAGTAGATACTGTAGGATTTGGAATCTAGTTGAAGCAGGTCTTCCCCTAAGGGATTCTCTCTTGTCCCCAGGCCCTCTCTCTCTGCCTTCCAGCCACCATGCAATGAGCAGTTTTGTCCTACCACATGCTGCTGCCATAATGTTCTTCTCATCTCAGTACAGAACCATGAAGCCAGCCAACCATGGACTAAACCTCTGAAAACATGAGTCAAAATAAGTCTTTCTCCCTCTATGTTGTTTTCTCAAGAATTTTGTGTCAGCAACAAAAAATTGATTAACACACACTGTTAAAATGATAGTGCAGTTTTAGCTTCAGGGTCTGATAGGTCTTCTTCCTTGATTTAAGGAAGGGAAGTTCAATTGTGTACTCATTTTAATCAGGAATGTGATCTGTGACTGTGAATGGAAATGGAAAAAGGAGTTTGGATTTGGATGGGGGTAGCTTTTTATTGAGGTGATTGTATGGGGTATTGTTTTCTTTGGTTTGCCAATGTAGTGAGTTATATTAGGAAACCTAATGTTGAAACACTTTTGCTCTCTTGGGATAATCAATATTTAGTTATTCATTATACACCACATACCATTTAGTCAATGACAAACTGCATATACAATGGTGGTCCCATAGTTTATATTGTCTAGTGACATTTTGGTCATCTTGATTTGTGTAACTGTACATCATAATGATTGCACAATAACAAAATCATATAATGAAGCATTTCTCATAATGTATCCCCACTGTTAAAATAGCACATGACTGTAATGTATTCTTTTAATAGACTATTGGATTTAAAATGTCTTTTTTTTTTTTTAACTCTTGGATTTGAGTTTTTAATATGATATCTGGGGATATCGTGTCTTTTAGTTTCCTTTGCTGTGTTCTTTATCAGCTCTATTCATAGTGGGGTTGGGAGGGGGAGCATGGGAGGATTAGATGAACTCTAGATAGGGCAAAAGGGTGGGAGGGGAAGGGAGGAGTCATAGGGGTAAAAAAAAATGGTGGAATGCGATGGATATCATTACCCTGAGTACCTGTATGAAGACACGATTGGTGTGAATATACTTTATATACAACCAGAGATATGAAAAATTGTGTTCAATATATGTAATGGAAATTGTAATGCATTCTGCTGTCATATATATAACAAACAAGAATAAAAAAATAAATTTAAAAAATCACCTTATCAGCTCTTTTGGAGCACTTATCTATGTTTTCTTCCTGTTGTTTTTTTTTCAATTGAGATGAGATTTACATAACAAAGTCAATCAGTTTAAAATGAACAATCAAATGACATTTAGTCTATTTCCAGTGTTGTAAAGTTGCCACTTCTAATTCCAAAATATTTTACCTCCTCCAAAAGGAGATACTTTATTTATTTATTTATTTTTAAACCTTCTTTGTCATCTTGTTATTTGTACATCTTCTATGTCATACGTTCATATAGCTAGATTTTACTTCTATACCCAATCTGGGAACTTGTCTTTCAGTATGAAAATTTGACACATTTATAATTATTGTATTTTGGGTTTTTTTGGGGGGGGGAGGGAGAGGGGTACCAGGGATTGAGCTCAGGTATGCTCGACCACTGAGCCACATCCCCAGCCCTGTTTTGTATTTTATTAGAGACAGGGTCTCACTGAGTTGCTTAGTGCCTCGCTGAATTGCTCAGGCTGCCTTTGAACTTGCGACCCTCCTGCCTCTGCCTCCAGAGCCACTGGGATTACAGGTGTGCGCCACCATGCCCGGCTTAATTATTGTAATGGGTTATTTGGAATTCTGAGTTTTCCTTATTTTCTCTTCTAGTAATTGAAAGTTATTTGTTTGGAGTTACTCTGTAATTTCTGTCTACGTTTAAATTCATATTTTTTAACTACTTAGAGAATTAATCAAGATGTATGGCTGTATTACTACATTCAAAAGAACACTGTCTCTCCCTTGTCCATTTCTAGTCATGTACCTTGTGTTAGCCAATATTTTTCCCCTGGACTATTTTTTTTTTTTTTTAAGTTGGAAACCCCTTGCTTGTCATTAGTTTGACACCAAATGCCCCCCAGGAATCCCTTATTGCTCCAGATTGTGGTTGCTCTTTCTAGCTTTCAACACTATTAGGTATTTTAAATTTCTTCAAAATCATTTTAGTGAGATTTGGGGAGAATAAAGAAGTCAACATACAGACGTAGTCAGCTATAGAGAAGTTCTACTGTTTTGTTACATACAGATAGTTTTAATGTATATAAAGAATATTGACCTTTTGTTTTTATGAATATGTTTCCATTTTGTCATCCCTTAATTTTCTTTTTCGTAATTGTACCCATAAACCGAAGTTTATCTTCAGATCTATCAGCCTCATTTTCCCCTAACATTTGGTGTCATGCTTACTAGCAAAGCTAAGTATAGTTGATGAAATTGATCATACATTCATATTTATGTATATTTTTCTTGTGGTACTTAAAAATATTTGCTGTGGCTTAAATGTGTCCTCTGAAGTTCATTTGTTGAAAACTTTATCCCCAATGCAATAGTGTTAAGAAATGGGACCTTTAAGAGATAAGTAGGTCATGGAGACTCTTGTCTTCAAAAATATTATTGAGGGGCTAGGGATGTGGCTCAAGTGGTAGCGCGCTCACCTGGCATGCGTGAGGCACTGGGTTCGATCCTCAGCACCACATTAAAAAAAAAAAAAGATATTGTGTTCATCCAAAAAACTAATATAAATAAATAAATGTATGTTATTGAGTAAGTAGATTCATGATTAAAGAATGAGTTTGGCCCCCTTACCTTCTTTTACTCAGGAGAGTGAACTCTTGCCTTTAACCTTCATCCATGAGATGACCCCAAAAGAAGACCCTTGCCAGCCAGGCATGGTGGCACACCCTATAATCCCAGCAGCTCAAAAGGCTGAGGCAGGAGGATCACAAGTTCAAGATCAGCCTCAACAACTAAAGTGAGGCCCTAAGTAACTTAGCAAGACTCTGTCTCAAAACAAAAAAAATAAAATAAGGCTGGAAATATGGCTTAGTACTTGAACACCCCTGGGTTTAATCCCTGGTACCAAAACAAACAAACAAAAAAAGAAGGCCCTTGCCAGATATAGGTCCCTCAACCTTGGACTTCCCAGCCTCCAGAACTGCAAAAACCAAATCTCTGTTCTTTGTAAATTGTCCAGTCTCAAGTATTATGGTATAGTTGGCATAAAATGAACTAAGGTAATATTTAACCTTAGTACTGAAATTTATTTTAGCAGAAGTTGCAAAGTTGGGTTCTAACTTTGTTTTCAAATATCTACTCAGTTATCGCAACATTTTATGTAGATAAATCCATTCTTCATTTACTGATCTAGATTGCTTCCTCCTTTTTTCCCCATTTACTTACTTTTTATATCTGCTTGGGTTAAATCCTATACCGTGTTTTGTTGTTTTACTATATCTGCAGCTTTAGAAATCATTTGAACATCTCATAGGGTAATCTACCCCAGCTGTGATTTTTCAAAGTTTCTTCCTAATTTTCACATGTTTATTCTTCAAGTTGACTGTTAGGATTTTTTTAAAGTCATTCACAGCTGTGTCCCCTGTCCGTTGTCAAATTATATTGGCTTTTTATAAAATGCTTGGGCTACTCTAGTTGCTAGGAGGGAAACTCCTCATCTGTTTCCTGCCCCATATTACCTTAGTTTTGGTTGTTTTTCAAGGTCTTTCCCAGTCTAAAATGCTATGAGTTTTAAAGTGAAAATTCACAATAATATCTTGTTTATTCAGTCATCAAAAATGTGGAATATTTATCAGATGCCAGAGTCTGTGTCTTTTGACACTTAGACCATAGAGAGAAATTTCATCTATTTGTATTTAAACAAATGATCAATGATAAGATGTAGGACATGAAAAAAAATATATGCTTAGGGAGATGTTGAATCATAGTAAGGGGGAAAAAAAAAAACAAAAAACCTCAGGTTTTTAAATTTGAGCTGAAATTCAAGAGGGCACTTATTCTTTCCAGGCCTTGGATCCTTTATTCACCTCACAGAGTTAAGTCTAAAATGCAGTTTGCTTCTAATTTTCACTAAGATTTATGACTATTTCCAGGAAGGTAGCAATACTTTTTCTTAGATGAACATTTACCCCTTAAAGGATTTTCACATTCATTGCCTTGCTTGATAAGAAACCAGCCCCTGTGTTCTAGGGAATTCCTCCTTTATTTCATTTCGTTTCTGGTTGAGCCATGATTTGAAGAAACAAATCATACATGAATGAGTTCATCATGCCCTTGAGGACTGCCAGATGGGAAAATCCCATCTGATTGCTTGTCCCAGCCAGGAGATCCTTGGTAACCAGCCCAGTAGCATCTTTCTTCCATGGGAAAGTAGGATATCCATTGTCTTGGTCAGGGTTCAGTTGCAGATGACAGAATCCATTTTAGCCAGCCATAGTAGCAAGGGATTTGCTGAGTATCATTGGATAGCTTTCAGATTTTCAGTAGGGTTGAAGGAGCAGGCTGTACACTAAATTTCCAGGAATAACATCTAGAATCATCCATGGACGCAGCCTGACACAAACAGGAAGGCGAGGAAGCAGTATCGACTCTCACAGACTGCCAGGTCCTGGTTCTCCACCATCTCCACTGTCACATATGGTACTATAGGGTACAAGCTCTCTGATTCACCTCAACACCATGAAGCCAGTAATAGGATACTGGAATTTCAGTTACCACCACCACAGCAAAACAAAAACTCCTCCCTAGGTTGTGTCTGCCAGTGGAAACACAGGTGTAGCCAAAGCGTGTCCTCTGGCCGTGATGTTGTTTGACCTTCTTACTCTTGGATGGGTGTGTCTGTGAAGCTACATAAACATGTGTGGGACCTGAGCGACAGTCTGGCTTTCCAACCTTGGGTGGGCAGTGAGGGAGTCAGGGACAATTCAAGGGAATAGAGGAGAGGGGATCCACAGGTAGCTTCTGTTATATCTGCTTTCACAGTAGTCTGCCAGGTCACTGTATTGAAAACCAATTGTGATTTGCTGCATTACTAAAACATTGTAAGGACTTAACTGTTTTTTTCATTGGAGACATGCATTTGATTTCTAGCTGTGTGCTCTTCTGTAACTGATCTAATATTTCCTGAACTCCCATCTATGATAATGAGAAAAGTAATGATGACTTTACACGTTAGCAGCAAATCAAGTGAGCTAAAGCACATGAGAACTCTATCCCAGAGGTAAATATTAGCTTATTCCTTGGATAAAGGTATATTGATTCTGTTACTTCTTCCCTCAGTGCATAGGTCAATCCTGCTTGGACAGGCATTTGGGGTGAGCAGACATATCTCAGCTTCTAGAGCATTCTCACTTAGCACTGAGCATGAGCATAGAATTGAGCCTCTCTGATATATACCCAGCTTAAGATCATACCTTTAAAAAAGGTTTGAAGCTTAAGAACCACAAAGATCTGCTTATTTTAATTAAAAACAATTTTTTTTTGTTGTCAATGGGTGTTTATTTTATTTGTTTGTTTATATATGGTAGAATCGAGCCTAGTTCCTCACATGTGCAAGGCAAGTGCTGTACCACTGAGCCACAACCCCAGCCCCAATTTTAACTTTTAACATGATGAGTTCATTCAGACTTTGTAAAAAACAAGTCGAATGATCTAGCCATAATAATGAACAATACTAGCCTCGCAGGTACAATAGAAAGATCTCATCAACTAACACACCTTTTTAAGCCATGGGGTGGTCCATTTCCTGGAGGTCTGAGTGTAATGACCTGTGTTGGAAAACATGCAAAGCTCTGAGCTGCTTCTTCCTTATCTCACCTTGCCCTTTCCTTCGAGTATCCAAAATCTAATTATAAGAGGTGCCACTTTCTGGGGGCAGAAAGAACTCAGAGGAGAAAGACATCTTTATTGTTTATTTATAAACCTGCCTTGTTTCTAGGAAGGGCTTGAAGCAGGACAAAAATCTTTAAATTGAGGCTTTAAAGGTTGCAACAAGAAATACATAACAATCAAGCATCAAAGATTTTTTTTTTAGAGAAAAAAAAACCTGGTCAGAAACATTAAGCCCCAACCAGGCTTGAAGGGGCATCTTTGACTAAGATACATGAGAGATGGCTAACAGTTTTCATGACTGCCGTGCATAGCAGTCAACAGCAGGAATGTATTGAGGACTCATCATCTAATCTCCCTTGAACTGTAGGTTTACTTTAGGGAGAAAAAAGTCTGTGTGCTTTGGAGCACTGACCTTGTGATTCATAGGACCAGAATTTCCTTAGAGATAGAGATGTTTGAGGAAGTCTGTAATTACTGAATTGAATATTCTATTGGCTTATACAGTGGAAATTATATCTAAATTTCCTTTAGCTGTGATGTGAATCTTGAGCGGTTTTCCTTTTCATTCACATTTGAAATCATGAGCTAGTGTTTGTACTGTCGTGGGAAGCTAATGTTGGATTTATTTATTTATTTTTTTTTTACTTGCATGTGATTAAGTTGATTTTGTGAAAGGTAGAAGACCAGCGCTCAGTTAACTAGGATCCAGGTTAATGCTGCCTTAGCTGCCATCCTAGGAACCAGAGCTTGGATGGGAGTTGACACTTAAAGTTTCCTGTCTCCCAAGGTACTGGAAAAATCAGGCCACTGTGGTTCAGTTGCTGATGTGTGTAACTGGGAAATGGGACTGTGTCTTCTGCAGACTCCCATGCTCCCAGAACAAAGGTTCCTTCCTTTTTAACTGCAACTTTTTTGTGTGTGACATATTCATGAAGTACTAAAACCCACATGGAATTTAAAGAAAAATAAAACAACCATATGCCAATTTGGTCCATGCTACTATAACAGAATACCTGAGACTTGACAGGTAGTTGAAGTTTGTGTCTCACTGTTCTAAACACTGGGCAGTTCAAGACCAAGATGGCAGCAGGTTTGTTGTCTGCTAAGAGTCCAGTCGTTGGTTCCAATGGAGCCCTGAGTGCTGCATCCTCTAGAAAACTGTATCCTCACATGGCAGAAGGTGGAAGATGCAAAAGGACCAAAGTCCTTTTGTCTAGCCTTGTTATAAAAGCATTAATCACCCTAAACACCACCCAAAAGGCCCCACCTCCCAATGTGGTTGCATTAGGGATTGAGTTTCCTATACATGCATTTTGGGGACATATTCAGACCAGAGCATCAACCACTGAGCTTAAGAAATAGAGTACTGGGGCTGGGGCCATAGCTCAGCAGTAGAGCGCTTGCCTAGCACATGTGAGGCCCTGGGTTCGATCCTCAGCACCACATACAAATGAATAAATAGAATAAAGGTATTAAAAAATCCTTCCATAAAAAAAAGGAGGAGGCTCTTGGAGGCTCTTTGGAGGCCCTGCCCTTCTTCCGGTAACCACTGCCCTGTTTTTTTTTTTGTCTATTTTTGTACTGGGGATTGAACTCAGGGGCACTCAACCACTGAGCCACATCTCCAGCCCTATTTTGTATTTTATTTAGAGACAGGGTCTCACCGAGTTACTTAGCACCTCATATTGCTGAGGCTGGCTTTGAACTTATGATCCTCCTTCCTCAGCCTCCTGAGCTGCTGGAATTACAGACATGCGCCACTATGCGCAGCTTGGGTTTGGTTTTATTGAAGCATGTATATTCTATTTTCTATAAAGTTCCAAATGTTCTGGGTATTATGAAGCCTTGGCTCATTTTGAACTTCACAGAAGATAAAACTTCATGAATATTTTCCCTTATGAGCTGCTGCTTTTTTTTTTTAATCACTGAAAGCATTTTCCTACATTAATACATGTAGATGTTGTTCACTCTTTTAAAAGTTGTATCATATTCCATTTTATGAATGTATCATATTTTGTCCCTTCTATGTTGGTGACCTCCTGAAATTGCCATCTTTTATCCATTTGTATGTCTATGTCCCTTTTTTTAAAATTTATTTGAAATTTACTCTTTTTTTAAATTGTGGATGGACACAATATCTTGATTTTATTTTATTTTTTCATGTGGTGCTGAGAGTCAAACCCAGTGCCTCACACATGCTAGGCAAGCAGCTCTACCACTGAGCCACAACCCCAGCCCCTAAAGTTACTCTGTTCTTCAGTGGATTCTCTAGCTGTCTTAACATAGATTCTTAGTCAATTTAGGTTGAATTAATCTTTTTACCCTGCTCCCAAATAAAAGAAAGACCTCAGAGCTCTAACTCAGATGTCATCCCTCATAATTCGTTGTACTTTCTAGTTATTTAGTTCTATCCACTTTCCACCTACAAGTTAGGCATCCTAATTATTTTGTACAGTCAACACTTTAGCTGAGACCCACAACCCACATCGTTGCTTGTTATCTTGGCTTATTGTTCCTTCTTACATCTCAGCCCTCCCATCTGTTTTTGTTTTTTTCTGGAAATCTTTTTCTTATTTTCTCAAGAGATAATTATAAGGGTTGTAGAATTCTAAGTCGAAAGCTATTTTTGTGTCAGTGCATTGAAGGTATCATTCTTCTGTCTGATTGGTTTCTATGGTTGCTGTCAAAGTTGGCAAATTGTAAATTGCCATTTCTTTCTAATTTAGCTGCTTTTTGCTTTTAAATTTTTCTTTGTCTTTGTATACAGCAACCCCATTAGGATATGTCTAGCCGAGGATTTCTTTTTATTTACCTTTGGGTTTGATTGGGATGATGCATCCTTCTATTGGAACAATCGCAGCCATTATCTCTTGACATGTTAGAAATATTGTCTTTCCCTTTTTTACTTCAACTTATTTTTTTTTTTTTACTTCAACTCCTGAAACTCTTAATTTTTTTTTTTTTTAAAGAACAAAATGAGTATATGTCTTTTGGACTACCTGATACAGAAGATAGTGTAGTATGGTTGGATAGTATAAATGATAAATAATACAAATATATTTTATCTGAAGTAAACAAAGAAAGCTTACATTGCTTTCCCTTGGAGACAAACTCTTGCTTGACTGTATTACTGAGCAAAGATCAAGCTGAAGCTGAAACACCCATCTTGTTTGACATGTATTTGGAGACAGGCAGGAAGACACTATTTGTTTTTTTTAAAAAAAACTAACCATCCCTTAAGGCCTGGTCACAGAAGTGTAAACAATGCAAATGAATCCACCATTACCAGTTTTGGTGTCATATCTATGTCACCTGTGTATTCTTAGATCACACACATACCTGCCAATATACCTCGGAAGGGTTGCTATGTATCACAGTTACACTTGATTTCTTGGCAGGTAGGAGAACTGGGGAAGAGTAATTTGGAACAATTTTACCTCCTATTTAGAAGACAACACTAGTAATTCCCTTAAATAACAGGTTGTAATAGAAACATACTGCCTGGAAGTTATCTTTTCACTTTGGTTCATCTTAAGTTTTTGCTATTTACAAGGGAAGTTGTTTGATTCATTTGCTTGCAGTACAACCCTGCCACAAAGTATTAAAGCACAAGATACCTATTATTCCTTCAGCATCTCCGTCTTTCAAGTTTTATACTCTACTACATCCGCAGTATGTCAGCAGTTCTTAGATAGTCGAGAAAAATAATAAATGGACGAAACTCTTACTAAAAATACCTCGGAAGGGTTGCTGTGATATATAGCAACCCTTCCAAGGTATATTGGCAGGTATGTTTATCTCCAAGGGGAAGGAGAAAATGAGGAATGAAAAAAGCAAACTTGTTCCAGGTGCAGGGAATGTGGTTCAAGTCTTTGGGTTTAAAAACGTGAAACTCTTTAATTTTGTATCAGATGCCTCAGACTTCATCTTCCATGTCTTTTCAACTGATAATTTTCAACTCTGGGTTCCTGGGCTACATTAATATTATTGCTGTGTGTTCTATTTTAGGTAGTGTTTTCTTAGCTGTTTAATTCATCTGTTGAATTTTTAGTTATGTTTCTAGAAATTTCTTAACTTTTTCAGATCTACTGTGTTTTTCATAGCCCACATAGACTCAGACCCAACTCACATGAGAGACTGACTGTGGTTATAAATTGAAAGGGACCCATCCCCATCCCCGCCACCCACCCACATACATACCTTTATTCATCGCAAAGACTGAGATAGTGAGCTTTCCTGCTAATTCATCTGGACAGTGAATTAATTTCCCTCATATGGAAGGGATAGCTTTTTAAGATACCATCTTTACATGAGTAGTTCTCCTTGAACTCTTGGCTTTGTCTTCCACCATCTAGCACCTAGATGGAAGCTTGGCAAGGGATTTGAGTAGTTGTTTCTCTGAAGAAGAAATAAATGGACAATAAGCACATGAAAAGATGTTAGATTATTATTAGATTTTAGGGAAATGCAAATTAAAACCACTGTGAGATGCCACTTCGTACCCGCTAGGATGGCTATAATTAAAAAATCAGACAATAACAAGCCTTGTGGAGGAATTGGAGTCCTTTTATCTTGCTATGGGATTGTAAAATGGTGCAGCCACTTTGGAAAAGCAATGTTCCTCAAAAGGAAAAACAGTTACCATATGACCCAGCAATTCTATTCTGAGTATGTATCCAAGAGAATTTAATAAAACATATGTTGTCACACACTATATGTGGATGTTCACAGCAGCAGTATTCACAATAACCAACAGGAAGAAACAAATCAAACATCCATTAATTGATAAATGGATAAGCAAAGTGTTTAGTAGCCATACCATGGAATATTACTTGGCCATAAAAAGAAATAGAGTACTGATACATGCTGTAGTACAGATAATCCCTGAAAACATTATGCTAAGCAAAAAAAGTCTAATACAGAAGGCCACATATTATAAATTCCATTGTGTGAAATGTACAAGTAGACAAACCATAGAAAATAGAATTGTGATTGCTAGAATCTGGGAAGAGGAAGGAATGGAGAATGACTGGTTTCTTATGGAGGTGATAAAAATGTTCTGAAATTAGATAGCTGTGATGGTTACACAATTCTATTAATATAAAATTATTAAGTTATATCTTTTGAAAAGGTTAATTTTATGGTATAGGAAGCATATCTCATAAAAGCTATTTAAGACAAAAAGATGCTCAAGGGTCTCCGAGGTTCATCAAAGTCTCATGTGCAAACTTGCTTTGGCATTTCAACATGCTTCTTCCAAGGACAAGAACAATCTCTTATGTAACCACAGCCTAACTACCAAGTTCATCAAATTTATCCTTGATCCTAAGAGAGTCCACACCTGTATCTTACCAATTATCCTAATAATGTCCATTTATTTTTTACTTTGAGACATGGTCTCACTAAGTGGCTGAGGCTGGCCTTGAACTCATGACTTCCTGCTTCCTGAGACATTGGGATTACAGACATGTACCACTGCACCTGCCTCTATTATATTCTTTTCCCCTGTTCAAGGTAAACTCCAGAATCATGTGTCGTATGCAGTTGTCTTGCCTCTTTAATCTGGAATAGTTCCTGGAGTAGACAGCGGTCTTTGTCTATTTCATGACCTTGTCTGTTTTGAAGAACCTTGTGGAATGCTCTGCAAATTGGGCTTGTGTGGTGTTTCTTCAGGGGCAGATCCAGGCTGTGCGTCCTTGGCAGGAATGTTGTCCACGGCAGCATGTTGTCACCAGTGCACCCCAGCAGGAGGCATGGGTTGCTAGTGTGTCTCACGGTTACTGAACCTAACCAGAATCCCTTTTTCAGAACCTAAATGTGGCACTTTTTTTGGAGCAAAAGTGAAGTAATTTGACTGAAACAGATCTAGCTTCAAGTTTTGGCCTCACTGTTGTTAGCTCTATGCTCTCAAGCAAAACATTTAATGTTTTAAACCCATTCTGTAAAATATGTCTCAATATCTATACTTCTTGTGATTACTGAAAGAATTAAATGTGAATTCTTGTGAACTGTTTATCACAGTGCTTGGCACATCGTAAGAACTCATAACTCTTGTTTTGGGAGAGGTGATATTACCCAAGTGGCTTGGGGACCTCCTGTCCCTCAGGAGTATTGCTGAAATGACTCAGAATCTCAGTATCTATGTAGACAGAGCCTGAAGGCCTCCCACATACTTCAGTCTTTGCCCGGCCTTCTCTGCCCTCTCCATTATCTCCTTACCCTTTGATATTGCCCATCTCTAGTGCCAAATGAAGCCCACTCACCCCGGGTGGTGGATTGGTTTTGCAAATTGACCAGTAATGGAGGGGGGGACCCTGGCAGAATGCATACCGGCCTCCCACTTCTTTCTCCCCTCTTGTTTTATCACCTTTCCTTCCTGTATTATTCATCCTCCTCACCTCCTAATCCCTCTCCCTATACAATGCAAGGAAACTCTTCAGCTCCTACCACCTGACTTGTGTATCTTAGCCAAGTGATGGCGTCACTGAGCAAAGGTTCATCACCAATTCAGGCCCCAGCTCCCTAGAGGACAGAAGGTGTTATATTTAGGAACTCCTTTTTCAATAACTTGGCTGTTTTTGCTCTGTTCTTTGTGCTATTTGTGCGACAGCAGTGCTGTGATATTTCTCTTATCTGTATTGGCTTGAGAAGACACCTGTGGTTTGAACCTGGGGGGCCATGCCTCAATGGAGGCACCGCCCAACTGGCAATTAGATTGGCTTCCCTTGGCTGCCCACAGACCTCAGCAGAGGTGAACCCTGAAGAAGAAAAATGGGCTCAGCTGAAGCTGTCACATAGATCTTTGTTTTTTAGGGGCGAGCATTACCTTGCATTCTGCTGATGTCACTTAGGTTGTCTTAACCCATCTGGTCAAGGTTTCGTGCATAATGAGCATTGGATGTTGCATCTCATGCATCTTCCTTTACACCACCTCCCACTGCTTCTCCAAGGAGCCGTTTATCTGGGTGGACTTGTTTGGTGAGGCTCCCAGAACTTCCACATGAAACTGAGCGCTATCTTTTTCACTTGCTATTTCTTGCACAAATAGGTGGTATTTCCATGGTGCAGTTTTCCAGCCTGTCTCTGGAGAAATTCTTTAATCTTGAAAAGATGTGGGGAAGGGAGGAGAATAATCAGTGTTCATCCTGGCCCAGGCCACTCATGCTAGGGAAGCCCCAAGCAGGGGTGGGGACAGAGACTATGGGTAGATCAGCAGCATGGTCATTGCTCTGTTGACTTGAGGGACTTGCTCATTCTATTCTCCCGGGAGAATGTGACTGCCCTGAGAACTGCATTTGAGGGTGACAAGAGTTGATGAGAACCATCTTGTGTTGCCCAAACTCTGGGTCACTGTTATCATCCTAAACTATGTTATTCTAATAAAAAGACTGAGAGAAGTCTGTGAAACAGAAGTGACACTGTCCCCCTAAACCAGTGCAGGCCTGTAAAGTGTCGCAAAATCAAAATTAGTTGGCAGTATGTAAAAGAAGAAAATCCAGATTTCTACATTCTCTTGGAAAATTGGACAAAATGTTCAGCACTGAGCCCACAATCCCTCATGACAATAATTCTTTGGAACCAAGAAGTGGCTGCCCTCCCTGCATGTAAGAGTTGGGCAAGACGTGTGTTTGAGTGTTGTAACAAAGACCAGATAAGTGTACCTCAAACAAGGGAGAAACCAGTTTTGTTCTCATTTGACAGTCAAAGCGCCTGTTGCTCAAGGGTGGATGTAATGGCTCATGTGTCAGAGGCAGGTAGGTCGATCTTGTCTGTTCCACTGGGTCCCTTGTTCTAGTCCTGGATGCTTTCTTTCCCATTGTCTTGTGCGGTCCAGCCCACAGAAGGAAAGGGGAGTGGAGTGATCCCTTCAGGACCCAGCCTGCAAGATGCAGGGACCCTCTCCTGTCACATCCTCCTGGTCAGAACTCACTGGCCTGGCCACATTTGGCTGCAAATGATGCCGGGGAAATATGGTCTTCATCTGTGTGGTTCACTGAGTAGCAAAAACCCACTCCTTAATGAAGTGAGAAGACAAGTGTGGACAGGATAGAGACCCACGTTCTGTGCAGGGATGAGCCATGTGCTCACCTATTTGCAGCAGTCCTCAACTTTCACTCTCTGGTCTTCCTGTGACTGATGCCAAAAGCCTCTGCCTCATTTCTCACGTAATTTACTTATTTATGGTCCCTGCAAAGTCCCTAGGTATTTGAAGTTGCCTTCTCCTCATTGCCCATACAATCACAGGGCACCTCTGTGCTTTTATACTTGCTGCTGATTATGTTTAGAATCACCTGCCCTCCCTTCCAGACCTAGCAGACTCCCTCTCAGGCTAACTCGATCTTCTGCTTCCTTTCCCTAATGAGGCTCTCTCTCCTTTGTCCCATCCGAATGCGGAAACTACTAGTTTGATTTTAGTTTACTTCCCTTTACATACTCCATGCCTTGCACAGTGCTTGGTACATAGTAGACTAGTGATCGGTTCTTCTTACTGAGCACTTATCCAAAGAGAGACACTTACTAGAACTCTTATAAACTTTTTTTTTTGTACCAGGGATTGAACTTGGGGGCACTTGACCACTGAGCCACATCCCCAGCCCTATTTTATATTTTATTCAGAAACAGGGTATCACTGAGTTGCTTAGTGCCTTGCTTTTGCTGAGGCTGGCTCTGAACTCACAGTCCTCCTACCTCAGCCTCCTGAGCTGCTGGGATTACAGGCTTGCGCCATTGCGCCTGGCATAAACGTTATTCTTTTTTTTTTTTTTGGTGCTGGGGTTTGAACCCAGGGCCTCGTGCATGCGAGGCAAGCTCTCTACCAACTGAGCTATCTCCCCAGCCCATAAACGTTATTCTTAATACACCACAGTGAAATAGGGTATTGATCATGGTCTTTACAGTTGTAGACGATGAAACTTTGGCCAAATTAGCTTAAACAGCAATAAAAAGGAAGCTGAAGTACCTAACAAGTGGAGGCTGAGTCTGGAGTCCATATGACTGGAACCAGGAGCTCAAATCACAGCAGCCTCAGGCTCTCTCCATCTCTTAATGATACTTTCTTCCATGTAGACTTCTTCCTCAGGGAGGCTTTTGCTACGAAATGACAAAAATCAAGCATAGTCTGTATTATTTGTACAGTTACTAATTCCAGATGAAAAAGCATGTTTCTCCAGGGTGGTAACCAAGTGGTAACCAAACACTGGAGGGATCCCTGATTGTCCTGGTTCAGATCACATGGCCATTCTAAATATTTTTTAGTTGTAGTTGGACAATTGTGTCCAAATAAATAAAATACCTTTGTTTTATTTATTTAGATGTGGTGCTAAGGATGGAACCCAGGGCCTCGCACGTGCTAGGTGAGCGCTCTATCACTGAGCCACAACCCTAGCCCCTCTCTTGTCTTATTTTACCATTGTCTCCCCATTTCTACCCAGTCTGTTGTCAACAGAGCAGCCAGAGGGATCCTGGAAAATGTGGCGTATTATGCAACTTTCTCACTGGAGGAAGAGCCAAAGTCTGTTCAATCTACAAGCCCCTGGGGATCCTCCGGTACCTCTCCCACCTCATGTCCTCCTTCCCTCCTAGGTCACCACTCTGGCCTCCTTGCTGCTTCTGTAACATGGGGGTGGTCAGTGAAGCAATGTTTAGAAAGCTATTTTCAGGGATCAGGGGGCGATAATGAAGAAAAATTTAGAAAACACTATCTTAGCCCAAGCTGTAGGCAGCACAGGGTCCCTTGGTGCCTGCTATTACAATTGTTAGTGTCTTTACATTTTTTCCTTCCTCTTTTTCCTCTTGGGGACAGTCTGTGCTTTATCTACAGCATCTACATGTCTTACAGCAATACTTTGGGGTTGGCTGTAACTGGGGGAATGGCCATTTGCATTTCTTCTTTTTGGGCAGAGCCACGGTCTCTTGAGCTCTGGCTCTGTGGCTTCTCCTGGTCTCTGGTTCCCCGGGGAACAGCATCAGATGCTGGAATGCTGTGCCCCCTGACCAAGGCGTCGTCTTGTAGACAAGGCTGCTCCCACAGTGGGCAAGTGTGAAATGACCAGCACTTCATGGGCCAGTAGCTTTCTTCCCCATGCGGGAGCTGGAGTCTGCAGGACAGGACAGGGACTGAGGCTGCATCTCATGGGACACTTGGCATTTCAGGCTGGCAATTGAGCTTTGGGACTGTCCTCTCACAGCAGAATTTACACCTTCTCTGGCTCCCAGGAAGGGAGGCTCAATCTGCTTCGCGCGCGCGCGCGCACACACACACACACACACACACACACACACACATCCCAGGTTGAGAACCAAGGTGTCAGGGAAACTCCAAGCAGAAATAAGGAAGAAATAAAGACAATCCGCTCAGAGAGTCAAACGTCCTCTTGGATTATGGTCAGAAAACAATCCTTAGGTTGAAGGACCTTTGGTATTTTTTTTTTTCTGTGAATCTCCATTTGTAAATATTTATAGATCACTTCTTTCCAAAAAGAATTTGAAGTAGTTTTATAAATATACACCCCCCCCCCCCAAAACACACACCTATAGACTTAATCAAATAAAAATGAGAGAAAAGGGAAAGAAAAGAAACCTGGCCTGAGAGAACAGGAAGAAGCAGGGGAGGCCTAAGGGTTATATCAGGGCCTGTGAAGGAGAACCATGGGCAGGAGGAGGCCAGGTAGGGCGCTTGCTGCCTCACCTGGGCCCCACTACTTACTGGCTTTTTTATTATCATTCATAATTTTTCCCTTTAGTCATCATGTTGTGTTTTTTTTATTGAAAATGCCAAGTAACTGATTATATGGTATCCTTTTTTTTTTTTTTTTTTAAGTGGACATAGGGCTTTTCGTAGGCATCTTAGAAGATTCTTATCTGTCTCTACTACTGGCCTGGGATCACGGCTCACTGAAGGCGTGAGCTGTGTCTATTCATCTTTATATTCCAGCATCTGGAAGTAAAAATAAATTAGTGGAATCACAGTTCTCCGTACCGGAATGGAAGAAGCCTGCCAATTGTTTGAGAGAAAGGTTTTTATTTTTGTTTTTTCCTGGCTCTATTTTGGGAGTTCTCACGTGTGGGCTGTTAGATCAGGAATGTTGAGTGGTGTCCTGCGCCTTCTTCTCGAGAAAACTGGAGAGAATTACAGGCATAGGATTGACTGGGCCTCTACTTATGAAGGGAAAGTGAAGGCATCTCAGAGGCCCCAGCTGATGTGATCTAGGTAGATCTAGGTACGTGCCTGTTGGTCATCTGATGTGGTCCAGGAGCAAATGCAGATTCTGGAAGGAAAATAGAGGACAGTACCTGAATATATTGCTTTCAGGGCAGCAATGAGTATACACTGGAGGTGGTTTGGTTTAAGGTTCTATAATATGATAGCAGGATACAAAGACCTTGCTTAGAATGGTACGTAAAGATACACCACACACGAAAGTAATAAGTACCTGCAAAGTAATAAGTATCTGCAAATATGAGTAAAATCCATTGTAAGCTCTGTAGACTACTTAAGTACATTGTGCCCATATAAGTTTCCTTGTTTTGATAAGTGCTATAGTTACATAAGATGCTTCTATTGGAGGAGCTGGGTGATGGGTATAAAAATCTGTGCACTATTTTTGCAACTTCTGTAAGTAGTTAATTCAAAATAAAGAGGTTTTTCTTTTATTATTTTTTCTTTTCTTCCCTTCCTTCCTTCTTTCCTTCCTTCCTTCCTTCCTTCCTTTCAGCAGAGCATTGACAACAGAACTGGATTCAACTCTGTGCTACCCGGCTGAGTGGTGACTTTTTCTTTTAGTGCTTATGATTGGTAACCACATGGTTTCATGCATTGCTCAATAACAGGGGTAGGATCTAAGAAATGTGTCATTAGGCAATTTTGTCACTGCATGACCCTCTTGGAGTGTACTCACACAAACCTAGGTGGTACAACCTCCACACCTGGGCTGTATGGTGTATATGTAGGATACAGCCTAATACAGCTAGTACCATGAGGAAAGGCATGAGACTAAGCCAAGCATGAGAGAAAAATGGTGCAACCAAGAGATGTGGTGACCTCAAGATGTGTGAGGCTGCTGCCAGCATAACAGCTTACTGTCTTCCCGGAGTCTTTTTTTTTTATTATGATTATTAACAGAAGGAGTACACTGTGAAATAAACATGCAAAGCATACTAAATGCATACGTCAGTAACATAGTCATCTGTTGTCATCGTCAAGTATTAGACACTGTGCATCATTTTGTGTGCTATCCTTTTACATGACTGCGGCAGACTGGGTTTGCTTATACCAGCTCCACTACAAACACCTGAGTAATGCCTGCGCTGCGCTGGCCTGAAAGCTGTGACGTCACTAGCTGAAAGGAATCCCTCAGCTGCATTAGGATATTATCAAACCATCCTTGAATATGCAATTTTTCGTTGGCTGAAATGTAACATGGCTTGTGACTCTTTGCTCTTTGCCTTTCTCACCCATGGGTGCTAAATTTCCAGCTCCTACCATAGTACCTGACATTCCCTCCCTGCCCCTTTTTTTTCTGGTACTGGGGATTGACCCCAGGGGTGCTATACCACTAAGCCACAACTCCTGCCCTCCAAATTTTAAATATTTAAAGTTAAAAACAAACACTTAAAAAAAAAAGCTGAACTTGGAATTTCATACAATATTCTTTTTTCCCCAAATATTTAAGTACATAAAAACCAATTTTAGCTAGTGATCTGAACGAAAGTAGGTGGTGGGCTGGTGGTAGCCCAGGCCCACACTGGTTCTCTGCAGTAGGCAGTACCATTTTTGGCAAGCTCATTCTCTGTTCCACTGGCCATTGCACACACAGCAGCTATGGAAATTAGGGGACAACAGTGCCCCCTTATCCACAGCTTCACTTTGTGCAGTTTCTGTTACCCAGTACAGTATAATAAGATATTTTGAGAAAGACCACATTCACGTAACTTCTACTCCAGTATATTTTCTTAATTGTTCCATTTTATCGTTAGTTATTGTGCCTAATTTATAAATTGAACTCTATAGGTACATATAGGAAAAACAGATATTCAGGATTTGGTGCTGTCCATGCTTTCAGGTATCTGCTGGGGATCTTGGAACACATCCCTTGCGGATCAAAGAGGACCACTGGTGGCAATGTCAGTGCTCCCCACAAAGCAGTTCTGTGACCTGGGTTTCTCTTTGGGCTGAGAAGAAGGATGTTCCTGAGGCCTAAGTAAACCCAGCCTGGACTTTCCTCAGGAAGTTTTGCAGGGTTGGCCCATTTCCCATATGAAATGTGAAAAAAATACTCTCGGCTCTAGGCATCTTGCTATGGTGTCCACTGAACTTGTCTGGTGGGGAGGACAGATCTGGGCTCACACCCAGCGTTACAGTCCCTCCCACCCTGTGCTTGGGCAGGGCTTGCAGGCCTGAGGAAGCTTGGATTCCTTCACTTTAAAGTTGGGATGGTGATGCACAGTGGATCACACTTGAGGCTGTTCACGGCTTTTGTTTGGGGCTAGCTAATATGTATTCAATTCCCCTTTCTGCCTAAAGTCATTATACTGATCGAACCCCATGGAAGACGGCTTTGAGGACTGAAATGGAACAGTGTTTTAATGCACCTGGCACTTAACTGCCATGTTTATTGGGCTCTTTCTAAAGGGTTTAAATTTAGATGAGCTGAGATTGTAAGGTTGTCTCCATCCTTTTAGATACATACAACAGCCTCTCAGTTCTCTGAAATTGAAGTTTTCCTTTTTTTTTTAAATCTTTGTCAGAATTAGCATGACACAAAGTCATTAATTTTTTAAAAAAGTTTTATTTAAAACCCCCATTTGTTTTGTTTCTAGACAGATTGGGGACCAGTGTGATAATTATCCTAACTCTTAAAATATTGAAACATTTCAGCTGTTAGTGCTATTAAACTTGTTTTTTTTTTGCTATTAAACTATTTCTAGGTGAGTTATTTTTTTAGTGCTCAAATACATTTTAGTATGAATTGATTTAGTAAAGTCTACCAAAAAAGTTTTATGTTATATATGAAAAAATGATGGAGAGGTGCCAATTCAAAGTAAGATTACGTTGAAACATTAGAGTTAGGGAAATAAAATTTTAGTAGAAAATACAAATGTCTTTTGAGATTTATTAGGTTAACAGAATTGAAATAAATATTTTAGAAAGTTATATTTTGAACAAAAATGCATATTATTTTATATATTTTCCCAACCCTATAGAGATGGCCAAATCAGAAAAGACAGTAAAAGTGACTTTGGTTTTAAGTGTCAGAGGCATAAGATTTTCTAGAAGCTGTTGGTAAGATTATGGTGGAAACCACCAACAAATCTGCAGAAACATCCATATGACAACCAACAGTCACAAAGCAGTTCTCTGCAGTTGAAGTTTAGCAAGACTTCAAGCATTTGTGGCTTAAGAAAATTACTTATGAAATTTTAATTCATTTTATATTTATATTTAATTCATTTTATATTTACTATTTACTTAACATTTTATTGTCAATCATAAAACTGAGGTTCTGGAAATTAAGTCACTGGCCCGATATTATAGAGCTAAACCTGGAATCAAAAACCAGGGAACTAACCGTATAACCCAGGGTCTTTTGACAGCACCACTTTGTTTCTCTATACCCAGAACTCTGCAAACACAGGGTTTTAGATGACAGGTCTTTGCCCCTGAGCTTACAACATAGTTAAGGAACTGGCTTTCATACCTGAGGGTAACTAGATGAAAATATAGCTAGCATTTCTAAGGCTATTTAGTTACTGTCTCATTTGAATTTGCTATAGCTATGAAACAGCTCAGGCACAAGCCATTAGTTGATTTTCCAGGTGAAGAAACCAAGACTCAAAGAAATACTGACTTAAGATTATACCAGTACATGATAAAGCTCAAAGTCTTAATCTTTTTATTTTTATTTATTATTTTGGGTACCAGGGATTGAACTCAGGGGCACTCAACCACTGAGCCACATCCTCAGACCTATTTTTTTTTTTTTTTGTCTTTTACTTAGAGACAGGGTCTCACTGAATTGCTTCTTTGCTGAGGCTGGGGTTGAACTCACAATCCTCCTGTCTCAGCCTCCCCAGCCATTGGAGTTACAGGTGTATGTCTCCATGCCCCATTCAGGGTCCTGATCTTTTACCTTTAAGGTTGCTTTTACACCAGTGTTCACGAAATCAACTACATGTAGGGGTCAGGCAGGCAGCTTAAATGAGCAAAGTAGCTGGTTATAAAAAACAGAGAGCAGAAGGTTTTTAGTGAACCCCAAATTTCAAATTCCAACTGATTGTGGCCATGGAGAAAGGAAGGGCCCAAAGGAATCAAATGAATAAATAGGAAGTCAGGAAATTTCCAAGAGCCATGGTATCAGAGAAAGCTTCCTGGAGGAGGTAAAGTCTGGAAAGAGCTTTTAAGGATAAATAGTAGAAAGGAAGGAGTCTGGTTGGGAATTGTGATATGACAGAGAATGTATAGTAAATACCAAGCACAGCACTCAAAATATTATCTGAAATTATAATACCAACAGTGATATCAATGTGCTGTTAATGATATATAAAAAAAAAAAAAAAACAGGAAAGCCAGTCTGACTGAAATACATTCATAGAAAACATAGGCCCAGCTACCAAAACTTCCAGTAAACATCATACTTAGTGATGGAACTTCCAAGGCATTTCCTTCTAAATATAGAAAAACATAAGAAATTAGGAACATAAGGATATTTACTGTCACCATTTATATTTATCATAGTACTAGAGGCCCTCACCAGTGTAGTAAGAAATGTAGGAATTAGAAAGAAAAAAATCAAACTGTCATTATGTGTAGTCAATATCGTCTGCAAAGAACATCAAATGATTAAAATCATAGTGTACAGCAAGATTGCTCAATATAAGATTGTAATATGAAAGACATTTTCATTTCTTTACAGAAGCAATAAGCCACTTGAAAATATAATTTTTAAAACTTAAAATACACATGACCTTTAGGGAGCAAGACTATGACACTTCACTGAAATGTAAAGATCTAAATGGATAGAAGGCTATATATACCATGTTCATGAATGGAAAACATCAATATTGTAAAGATTTCAATCCTCTCCTCAAACAACACATTCAATATAATTATAGTCCAAATAACAACAGTTTTGTAATGGTATATATGATATGTGTGGACTAGGCTGCCTCTAAAATGCATTATTATGTGTAACAGATAATCTGAAGCCAAATTTGGAGGACTTTGGTACCAGACTATGGCATTTTGACCTCCAGTGTTCTGATGTTCTTCCCACTGAAGTCAGTGTTTGTGTTTTGAGGGATATAAATTTTTTTAATATATTATTTTAATGATATAAGCAAATTCTGGAATTCTAAATTTGCCTAAAACCTGCTAGGTAATTTTAGGACAGACACCTGGTGTTTATATTTGTAGTCACCTTGGTGCTGAAATGTAGTAATTGGTCCCGGACCTTTGACAAAGAAACAAAGCAGGTTGATTATATAAGTATTTGGTTAGACCAAGTGTAGGCCAAATAATGTCACAGCTCAAAAAGGGATCATAGCAGCTGGAGTAGAATAGGTGGGGAATTATATAGGTTATGGTATTGTCACATAGGATATGTTAGATGACACAAACTTTGTAAACCCAAAAGAAATTGCCCAGCTCTTGTTTTATGTTGTTGTACTATATTTGAGTGGCAAATAGTGGTCTGATTTGATAAAAATAAATAAGGCTGTTGATTTGAATTTCATTGGAGTTGTGATTTTTGTGTTCTATTTAATTTGCAGATTTAATCTAACTTTCTCAAAGCAGAACTAAAAGGTGTACATTTGGTTTTATGTTCATACCGACATTACATGAGTTGGTCATCACTGAAGATTGCTTTAGGAATTATTTTCACTTCACAGAGGATCATACACTATTCAAGTTTGAGGAATTCTACAATGGCCATCAGAATTTGAGTAGGGACGAGAAATGATATAGATTTTATTTATAAAGTTTTCACCACTGGCAATTTGCAGGACAAATGAGGTGAGCGGCAAAGGTGAGTTTGTATAGAGAAGAATATGTATTGAAGGTTGACTGTTGCTGAGTCATTAGACACTTAATCCATTTGAAATAGCATCAGGAGTAACTGAGGCTCAGAAAAGTTAAGTAACCTAAATTCACATAGATGGAAAGAGAAGCAGATAGGATGTCAGTTCAGACTGCGTTCTACCAGGGTATGCTGATGCAGGGACAAGTGGCAGCCATACTGGGATGGCTGCAGTTGCCTCCAGAGAAAGGAGCTAATTCAGCTGGGTGTGGTGGCACACACCTGTAATCCCAGCGGCTCAGGAGCCTGAGTCAAGAGAATTATGAGTTCAAAGCCAGCCTCAGCCAAAGAGAGGCACAAAGCAACTCAGTGAAATAAATAAAACACAAAATAGGGCTGGGGATGTGGCTCAGTGGTTAAGTGCCCCTGGGCTCAATCCCTAGTACCAAAAGAAAAAAAAAAAAAAAAAGAAAGAAAGAAACTCTAGGAACTAAGTATAAGGAAGCCTGGTTTGGGCCCAGGCCTTAGAGTACTCAGGGCACTGGTTTAATTCACCATGCCCCCAACAGAGCCTGGGTATCTCAGGTTTTCTGGTGGAAAAGGACAATTCAAGATATAAGAGTTCCAGATTAGTTCCTTTCTTTTTTGGGGGGAGGGGTGGTGCAAGGGGCACCGAGGATTGAATTCAGAGACAGGGTGTCACTGAGTTGCTTAGTGCCTTACTGTTGCTGGGGCTGGCCTTGAACTAGAGATTCTCCTGTCTCCTTCTCCCAAGCCATTGCACCTGGCTCCTAGAGTTTATTATTAGAGGGGGAGGTCTTTGCTTCCACTCCACCTAGAGCTAGTAGGAACTAGTCTCATGGCCAGTCTTACAGTATTTTCTTATTACTTGCTGTAATAGGATCTTAGGCTATAAACATTTTCTTGGAACTTGAGAAATAAGTTAGGTGAGACAATATTTACTTAAACTCCTCCAACAGACTTACAGTTGTCATCACCTTCTATCCAGATCTACCCTGTGGTTTGAGTTTAGTAAGCTGATCAGGAAACACCGGATGTTTCCCGCTAATCAAGGTGCTTGTTGAATGAAATATTAGAAGAATCTGAGCATTCGTGAGCTAGAGTTTGAGTGGTGGAAATGCCTGCGTCCTACACTGAACCCACATCCCCTTGCATGTGACCCCCTCCTTGGGCAGGGCAGCTTGAAATGGGAGATTTCAGAGACCTCTAGCCCCTCTCGTATAGGTATGTCACAGATGAGGAGACGGAGCCTAGAGACAGAATCCTAAGTTTCTGACAGAGTTGAATCCCAAACCCAGGCTCCCAAGTTCTTATTGAGATGCTGTCCTGTTTCCCGTATGTTGCAATCGTGTGATTTTCTTTTCCTAATTAAACCTAATTTTCAAATAGGCATAGTCAAGGTATATGTCCACATGACCCAGATGTCAAAAGTATGACAGAAATCTTGCTATTCCCCCTACCATTACCATTTGCCCTGCCTCTTCCACATGACAACCAAAGGTTTCATGTTGATCCTTCCTTTATTTCTTTAGGTCAGGGTTCCTCAGCCTCGGCACTATTGACATTTTTGGCCTGGATGATCTCTGTTGTGGGGAACTGTCCTGTGCAATCTATATACACAGCTCTTTTTCCTGATGAGTCATCTGTCTATTATTTATTGTTCTATATTCTGATAGATACATAATCTAGGTTGTATATTATATATGTATATTATATATAATATATATCTAGGTTGTATATTAATAATAAATGGGTATATCATATATATTTCACACATATGTCCCGATGCATAACATAGGTCCTGTAGCTGTATGTTACTTTTACGTGTGTAGAGATCCTAGATCTCCTAGATCTCTAGGTCAGTGCGTGGAGTTTGTCCTTGCTTTGGTAGCTTCATGGCATTCCATGGTTTGGAGGCACCATAGCAGACTGAGCAGTTTGCTGTGGGTGGTGGGCACCGGTTTCCAACCCACTGTTATCAGACTGTGCTGAGTAAGTGAGCCTATGTACGCATCATTCTTCCTTTTGCCCGTGTACCTGTGAGGTAGCTCCTCAGAACTTGGGTTGCTGGATCATTTGGTGGCTGCTCTCAGATTCCTCCTCCATGAGCGCCATGCCCTTTGGCACATCCTTTCAGCAATGATCTGAGAGGTCTGTTTCCCCATGGCTTCAACAATGGGGTTATGACACCTTTGGATCCTTGCCATTCCTGTAGGTGAGAAATGCCTCCGTGTTTTCTACTAGATCAGCGTGGGGCTTATTCAGAATAGCCTTACCCATCCTGAGCAGGAGCTGAGTGACCTCAGCCTCAGCCTGCCTTCCCCTGAGGACCCGTGTCCCGGCTGGGTCAGTCTCCAGACCTTTGTTTTACTCCTGCTGCCCTCCACCAGGAGTGCTCTGCCACCTGCCTTTCAGATGTTATGCTTCTCTCTGAGGCTTCCTAATGCCATCTCCTTGGTTCATCCCGGTTTTGCTTTACAAAATATATTTTTAGTTATACATGGACACAATATCTTTATTTTGTTTATTTATTTTTATGTGGTGCTGAGGATCGAACCCAGGGCCTCACATGTGCGAGGCAAGCGCTCGGCCACTGAGTCACAGCCCCAGCCCTGCCATCGTGTCTTGCTCCTCCTCATTCCCTTTAGCCAACTGAAGCTGCTCTGTGCTGTTGCCCGTCATATCTTGTCTCGTTGCCCAGTCGGGTGGGCATCTGGGGCTGGACAGGTATGGTTTTGAATCCCAGCTTTTCTACTTGCCATCTGCAGATCCTTGGTCAAATTTCTTAACCAAAGTGAGCCTTGGTTTTCTCACCTGTAAAAAAAAACCTAGAAAAGCAAAAAACAGGAGAACCCATGTAGGGTATGTAGCAGCAGATAGGCATTTAATAAATAACCCCAGGAGGACAGAGGCATCCATCCACTATGTTTTGCACCTGCCTTCCATATATGTCTTTGCAAAGTAAATAAACTCATTGGGTCTGATCTTTAAGAAACCAAATTGTCCCTATAAATGGGCGGTGATTTATTCCATAAGTATTTCAGCACCTGTTTTGTTCTAGGCTTTGGAACAAAACATGTGGGAGCAATGAGGATTTAGCAGTGAAGAGAGACAGATCCCTGCCTTGTGGAACTTGCATTCCATTGGGGTGAGACACAATGAGCAGAAGTCAATGATACAGTAGTAGGTATAGATCCGCCTATTTTATATAATCTCTGAAATCCTCTAGCACCATTAGATTATCCATCTTTCACCCCTATGACAAAGTACCTAAGATGTACAGTTCAAAAGAGGAAACTTTTATTTTGCCTCATGGTTTCACAGGTTTCAGTTCACAGTTGCTGGGCCCCATAGCTTTGGGTCTGTGAGGAGGTAGAACATCATGGTGGTGGGACCATTGAAGAGACTGCCATGTCATGGTGGCCGTAAAGTAAAGACAGAGGAAGGGACCAGGGCTTCAATATCCCCTTCAAGGACTTGCCCCCAATAACCTAATTTCCTTTCACTAGGTCCCACCTCCTAAAAGATCCACTACCTCCAACCTCCCATCATTGTGGGAACAAGCCTTTAACACATGAACATTTGGGGACACTTAAGATCCAAACTGTAGCAAACATATTTTGTTAATTGTTTCAAGAATTATTATTATTTATTTATTACATTCATGCCCTAGGGGATGGTACACAATGACTGTTCTTCATCAAACTTCCTTGGCGCCTAATACAATGGAGGAGAACCAAACCCAAATCTATTAGTATGTCACCTCTGCTTAAACCTCTGAGCCATTCCTCATGGCCCTTCAGGGTATGGCCCAGACTCTTGCTGGACCTGTGAGGCCCTGTGTGGCCTGGGGTCTCTTTTCCTCTCCAGCCTCCCTTGTTGTCTGGATGCCTACTCACCCCTGCATCCCACACTCAGGCTCCACTGGACTCCGGGTTCTGGAACGCTCTTTGCTCTTTGATCTCTGCTTCTTTGCAACGCTCTTCCATTTGCCTGGAATAGTTTCTGTGCCTTTCTCGTCTGGTCATTATCTCTTCATCTTTTTGGTCTCTCTTGGATGTCACTTCTTTAAGAAAGCCATCCTTGATCTCCTAATCCCCTAGTCTGGGCCATACACCCTTCTTCTGTGCTTCAGTAACAGGACTTCTTCATTGTCAGACTTCTACATTATATTGTGATTGTCAGGTTTTTTTTAAAAAAATCATTTTTTAGTTGTAGATAGACACAGTATCTTTTTTTTTATTTTTTTATTTTTATGAGGTGCTGAGGATTGAACTCAGTGCCTCACACATGTGAGGCAAGCGCTTTACCACTGAACTATAGCCCCAGCCCGTGATTGCCAGTTTTTACTTGTTGAGTTTCTCTGTTAAAACCCCCTGGAAGCAGGCACATCTCTCTCATCTTGTGGCCTGTCTGCAATGAGGGCCTGACACAATGAGTGATGGATTGAGCAATGGATGGTCAAGTTTGTAGATCGGGCCATGAATACATATTCTGAGGCTGTAGTTTGAAAAGTAAGTGTCCCCCACAGATCCGTGAGGTTACTCCTCAGCTTGGCGCTATTAGGGAGTGGTCAAGCCATTAGGAGGTGGGACCCACTGGGAGGTCATTGGAGGTGTGCCTTTAAGGGGATTGTGAGGCCCCATTTCCTTCCTCTTCCTCTCCCTCTTTTTGTTCCTGGTCACTTGGTGAGCCACTTTGTTCTGCCACATGCTTCTGTCATGATCTGTATCATCGAATATCCAAATAAGGGGGCCAGTCATTCATGGAATGAAACCTCCAAAATTGTGAGCCAAAATTAAATTTTTCTCTTTGGAAGTTGATTACCTCGAGCTTTTGTTACAATAATGGAAAGCTAATACATCTGACTCTATTCCTGTCCATCCCTGAACTGTTCCTAAAACATTTGAACCTGTTTTCCTTTGTAGGAATCTGTTGTCCCTTTTTCACTCCCTTGATCTGTCTCTGCTTCTGGTCCATCCCCCTGAAAAGATCACCTATCACTCTGGGGCACTTATTTAAATCGACCCACTGAGGCTGTGGGATCATTGATGATGTATTTATACAGGAATGGCACCCCTTTGGGTGGTGTAATATGTCCATGTTGCTTTAGATATTCCAGATGTGAAGTTCCATGGGTGGGGCCCGCCAGCCTTTCTCACCCAGGTTTTTCTTGATAAGAGCAATGCTGAATTCAACTACAAAAGGAAAAGGGAGGGCGTATATTGAGGAGGATGATGGTGATGGTGGTGGTGGTGCTTGGCCTAGCCAGTAGAGGGCAGCAGAGCCATCTTCCTTAATGTTCACCTTGTAATCATTTTAATAAGCCACCATGAGAATACCTTTTCCACTCACCACCCCTCCACCGCATGTTTGCCCTCAAAATAATGGTAAGCTTTTCTGGATGGTTTGTGGTCTAATCACTCAACAGGGATAATAACCACCCCCCACCCCCCCCCCCCCCCCCGCACCGTCTCTGTTCCTTTAGAAAGATGATTTTAGAAAAGTTGCCCTCTAGATTTGAAGGGGGGAAAAATCACTCCATTTCCTCACCTTGGAAGTAGACAGTGTGTACCTACATTTTTCATGAAGCCATTCTTCTCTTCTGTGGACCAACATTTGTGACCTCATGGAGAAAATGGTTGACTCGCCCAGAGAATGAGTGGCTGGTGTCAGCACTGATTGCTGCTGGGGTGGACACTCCCAGCCACTCTGTGCGTCTGAGATCCCAATGGTGTTGTAGGATCTTGCACAAACATGGCTGGTGGAAGATAACATTTTCTCCCATTGTTCATTCACCACCCTTATCTGGAGGAACATTTAATTACAGCTTGCGGCAGTTAAGGGAAAATAAAGTTCTTAAACTCAGGGGGATTTGGCAGGTTAAAATAAAGGCTTGCATGTGGGAAAATTAAGGCCTCTGTGTGGGAAGGACTTGGAGAAATGGTTCGGGTACTAATTTAAGGACTCACAAAGTGTTTGTGAGGAAAACCAGGATAAGAATAACATTTAAAAAATCAAAGATGATGAGAAACTCAAGGGCCAAGGTAAAGGGGTTGGTATATGTTGTCCCCTTAGGGTTTCATGGTCCTTAGCAGCATTCACTACTCATAGAATTCCAACTAAAGCACCACAGTCTCCTAAGACTTCATGTAAATATTTGAGGATCGAAAACACATAGGACTGTTTTTTTTTTTCCTTTCCAAAATTGTTCACTCTTAAAAAAAAAAAAAAAAAATCAGAATGTGACTCTTGGTCCCTGTTAAGGGAGAGACCCTACCTAGATATTTTTCTTCCATTCTGCTTCTGTTTATTAAACAGCCCCAACTTCATGTTTCATTTTTTGTCCTGTGATATATCCCCTCATTGCTACTTTAAATCCTTCTTGGGGTCCTGAGCCCATCTGATGTTCCAGGGAAGAAGCTGGTAATGTTTGTTTATTTATTTATTTATTTTGCTTTTTTTTCTGTAGAGTGTCAGAAAGTACTTTAGGCTTTGCAGGGCAAAATATTTATTATCTGTAGCTACTAACTGCCATTGTAGCATGAAAGCAGCCAGAGGTAATACATAAAAATTAATGCCTGCAGCTGTGTTCCAGTAAAACTTTATTTAGGGACACTGAAATTTGGATTTTCTATCATTTTCATGTTTTGTATTTCATATTATAAAATATGAGTTTTATTTTTTAACCAAATAAAAATAGAAAGGTCATTTTTTTTATTGTGTAGGCCCCTAGAAACAGATGGCTGAGATTAATAAGTTGCAAATGATTTTTATCTAATTAAGATGCAAATGTTTTCTCAAGTAGACCTTGGGGCCACTGTCCTGTTATGCCCTGAAGGACATCAACCGGTTTTGCCTCATTTCCAGCCCTATTCCAACATCCACTTTTCCACCCCGTTCCCCCACCTTAGGTTTTTGTACCCCGTGTTTGACCCAGCTTTTTCTCCTGCTGATCCTCACAAGGGACTCAGGAAATATTTGGCATGTGCACCCTCTATGAGTCAAATGCATAATTTTCAAAAAATTAGACTTTGACCACCATATATATTAAGAAAGATGGGACATTTTAAATAATAGTATATAAATTTACGTCTGTTTATTTTTAAAACTAAGAATGGGGCAATTAAATAATTATTCAAAGAAGGCAAACAGTTTATACTTTATCTTTCTGTACTACCCATTGGACACAGGAGATGACCAAGGGAGAGTGAAAGAGGATGGTGGGGGAGATACATCCTTGGACAGGGTCCTCCCTGTGCCCCCTGGACTCCTGTGTGGCCAACCCAGGCATCAATGGCGACATTATACTGGAGATTCTTGAATCTTATCAGTTCCTCACAAATCATTTTGGTTTTCATCCAGTAGTTCTTATCATTGATAGTATTAAGAAAAAGAAGGAGGAGGAGGAGGAGGAGGAGGAGGAGGGGAGGGAGAGAGAAGGAGGAGAAGGAGAACAAGAAGAAAAAGAGAAAAAAAATTTTTTTTGCAGGAAAATTGATGGGGGCGGGGCCCAGGGCTGGGGCTCAGTGGTAGCGTGCTTGCCTAACATGTGTGAGGCACTGGGTTCGATTCTCAGCACCACATATAATTAAATAAATAAAATAAAGGTCTATATATCTAAAAAAAAAAAATATTAAAAATAAAAAGAAAGAAAATTGATGGGAGGAAGCTGGGTGATGTCCCAGAGAACACGGAACTGAATATCAACACGTTCCTTGTTTTGAATCTGTAATGTTGGGTAAAGGACAGTATGTTTTTGCATATGTCAAATGAAAAGTTAGAATGCTATAGATGATGTTAATATTCCTTCTAGTGCTGAGAATTTTATAGTAAAAAAAAAAAATTGATTCCACTTCCTTTGAGTGGAATTAAGAGTGGTCACTGATTCTTTGCTAAATAATAGCATAGTCTGTATTCAGAATCTAATCATTCTCCCGGGATCCCCAGGTGTGACTTCTTATATAAAAGACAAAGTCATCATATAGAATAAAATAATTTATCAAAGATAATCATTTTTTAAATTAATTCTCTGTTTGGAAGAAATAGCAGTGGTAGAAAAGTACAAAAAGGAATTATCTGCTTTTATTTGCTATTTGGGTTATAGTACGAACTGACTTAATAGGATTTTTCTGTTCCCGAGTCAAAGTTAGCCTTAAGTCTGAGGGTGAAGATTTCCTTGGCTAAGGGACAAAGAGAAGAAGCCAAGCCGCAGACGGGCAGGTGGGCACTGACCTGCTGGAGCAGTGGTGAGGCAAACTGAAATAGCACATGAGGAATCAGAGCTCCTTTTGAATTTAGAAGTACACTTGTGGGTGTTTGAAATTCCCTGGGGATTTCAAGCCCAGGAAAGAGACTACAACATATCTTTTTAAAAATTTGTTCTTTTCAAGTGTACAGGAGAGTAGAAGGTATTTTGACATGTTATACATACATGGAGTATAACCTCCCATTTTTGTGGGGAATTACACTGGTCGTGTATTCATATATGAACATAGGAAAGTTACACCTGATTCCTTCTACTGTCTTTCCTATTGCCACCCCCCATACCTTCCCCTCATTGCCCTTTGACTAATCCAGCAAATTTCTATTCTCACATCCCCCCCCCCCCAGTTTATTTTGAGTTAGCATCTGCACATCAGAGAGAACATTAGGCCTTGGGGTTTTGGGAGTTGGCTTATTTCACTTAGTATGATAGTCCCCAGTTCCATCCATTTATTGGCAAATGCCATAATTTCATTCTTCTTTGGAGCTGAGTAGTATTTCATTGTGTATAGGTATCCCATTTTCTTTATCCATTCATCTGTTGAAGGGCACCTAGGTTGGTTCCAGAGCTTAGCTATTGTGAATTGAGCTGCTATAAATATTGATGTGGCTATATCACATCAGCACTGTATATGCTGATTTTAAGTCCATTGGGTTTGTGCTGAGGAGTAGAATAACTGGTTCAAATGGTGGTTCCATGCCAAGTTTTCTGAGGAATCTCTATACTGCTTTTCAGAGTGGTTGTACCAATTTGCAGTTGAGACTACAGCATATCTTACAAGGCATTGGTCTTTTGGGAGGAGGTCTGACATTTATTGCTACAGAGGAAAGCTAAGGTCCTCAAGTTTTGCCTGTAACTTTTTGATCTTTTGAGACGCCTGACATAAAGACTTTGTAAGTTGAACAAGGGAACCCCAGGGCATTTGGCAGAGAACTTTGTTGTCTTTAAAAGAGAACCTGTTCTCCTATTTAAATATCCAAGTGGCCCTGTTTAGCTTTATTAAACTAATTTTGTCTCTCTAGCCTCCAACACCTATAATTACATGCCCAAGAAAAAATTTTTTATTACCATTACATAATCCCTAAATTGAACATTCCAATTGCACAAGTCTAGGATCTAAAATGATTTAAGTAAGATTTTTAAAGAAACATTTTTATATTTTTATTCTAAATGACAGTCCAGTTTTTTGGGAGGCTGAGGCACAAGGCCAGTCTGGGCAACTTGGCAAGACCCTGTCCGAAAATAAAATAAATAAAATTTTTAAAGGGCTGGGCTGGGGATGTAGCTTAGTGGTAAAGCAGTCCTGGATTCAACCCCCAGTACTGCAAAAAAAAAAAAAAATGTATATAAATAAATTTTAAAAATAAGTTGCTGAGAACCACTGCCTTCTGGAGAGTGGAGACCTTTCCTGACATGATCTCTCTATGTTCTCTTGAAAGCAGTTGTGTTCACAAGATGCAAAAAGTGCTCTAATGCTGTGCTTGGAATTTACTTAGTATATGCATAATCTTCAAGCCCATTATCATATCAGTGAGGAATTCCTAGGGTTTTGAGAGCTCCAATGCATTCAAACTTCTGAGTTCAGCTTTCTTAGTGTGACAAGAGAATCAAAACATATTGGATTCGATTCAGGTGTTTTGTTTTGATTTTGTTTTTATCTTATGCTTCCAAACCCTTAAACTAACTCAGGCTACTTGTCATCAGATATGAGGCAGAAAATAATATTTAGTTCTTATATTTCGTTCCCTGTGTGATACATTTGGAAACATTCTGGCTTGATTATATACTCATAGCAACCGACTTATACCTAGTTTTCTTTTTTCCCCAACTTTAATTTTGAATAATTGCAAATATATAGGAAAACTAAGAATAATACAGACTTCTTCACTTAAATTTGCCAGTGAGCATGTTACCACATATGCTTTATCCCTCTCCGGGAATATGCCTGTTATTTTTATATTTTGTGCAACCACTGGGAAATTGCAGGCATGACACTTATTCCCTAAATATTTCAGTATGTATCTCCCAAGAACAAAGATACTCACTTAAATCATTGCAATACTTTCATCACACTCAAGGAGTTAACATCAATTTAGTAATCTAGAATGCTGACCAAATTGTCCTATTAACAGCTTTTACCTTGGCCTTTTGTCTGAGAATCCATTCAAGGATCAACAAATTCCATGTGGCTGCCAATGTCTCTTAAGTCACCTCTAATCTGAAAAGTCCCCTGCCTTTTTTTTTTTGGTCTTATGACATTGACATTTTAGATGAGTCCAGGCCAGTTGTCTTCTAGAAGGCTCCATAGCCTGGTTTATCTGTGCTCTCATGATGAGGTTTTAATTGAACAATCTGGGCAAGAACATGGGGCGCAAGGGGCAATACACTGTGTCTGATTTTGATCACCTGAGATGGCTTGTGACCACTGGTTGTTCCAAAATAGGTCCTGTGAAGTTTGGTTGCTGAGGTGCAGGGGTACCTGCAGATCTTCCATGGGGTTCTGTTTGGAGGCCATGTGAATGAAGTTGACCCCAACAGCCTTTCACCCACTGATTGTAGCATCCACTGATGTTCTTCTTGGCTTCCTTTTGATTCGACATTGGAGGTGGCCTGGGGAAAGAGGAAAAGGACAAAACAAACGTATCCAGTCTAGTATTTATGGAACCATCTCCATTGCTCCTTTATGTGGATGGTTGCAAGAAATGAATGATGTTGAGTGCTGAGTGTTTTCAGGTTGTTATACTCCATCTCCGTGAACAAAAGAAGCGTGGTTTACTTCAGTCTCTTGGTAGACAAACCTCCAGGGCAAATATTTGTCTGGAGTCAGTAGCCTACAATGATTACTGAAGGTCTGGATGAGGTTATTAAAATGCCTGATGTTTGCCCTGGTGGCACACACAAGATAAATGAGGCAGCATTCTTCTAACTTAGCTCTGTGTTGGCTTTTCATGTTTTAGTTAATAGCACAGTACAAGAATGTCTGCTTCGGCAGCTCAGCTGGATAAACAGCCTCTGCAGAGTAATAGAGAAAAATCAGCAGCATATACCATTGACTTAAGAAGACAGATTTAAACTTGGTAAATAAAAGGTTTCACTAAGGCTTAGGAGAAGAAATATTTCTAAGTGGATATGAAAACTCAAGTGAATTTCGTATTTAATTTTCCCCCATAGGGTAGTGAACTAAAACATTAGTTTTAGGCGAGTGGGTGAAAACCATCTCTCTAAGAGGGAAAAATGTTGATGCTCTTAAATCCTTCATAAGCAGTGTTAGGTATTAGATGATGTCATTTAATAACTTCAAACATTGTTTATTTCAGACACATTAAATGTGTCTACAAAACCATCGTAGGATCGTAGCTTTGTGGAGCCCAATCTTTCATAGCAGTGGTTTTCACCCGGAGTGCAGTTTGTTACCCCAGGGAACGTTTGGTAATGTCTGGGGATGTTTTATAGGGTCACAGCTAAGAGGGGTGGTGGGTAAAGACCAGGGATGCTTCTAGAATATCCTACAATGCCCAGGAGATCCCTCCTCCCTCTTTTCTTCCCAGCAAAGAAATATCAGGTACAAAATGCCTCTAATTCCAAGGTTAGGGAAACTCTGTTTTATGGAATGGGAGTTTGTTTTGTTTTGTTTTGAGATGCTGAGGATCGAACCCAGGGCCTCCTGCCTGCTAGGCAAGCACTCTGCCACCACCTGTATCCTGAGCCTTAGAGTTACAGGAGTGCATGTTCCTATTCTTTTACAAGCCTGCTAAACAGAGAAGAGGGTGCAGCAGGCTATGAACAGAAGCTTTGTTGGGCGTGGCTTACAAGCCGAGCAAGCATTAAGTACAGAGGGTGGAGAAGCCACACTCCTAAGTCTGATGGCCCGCGGAGGCCTCTTACTGTTTTTCCACTTGTCCCTTCTTTCCCCTATACCATTGGCCACAATGATCATGGGTCAAATACAAATCTTTGATTGTGCATGTTCTTTTATTTTTTAAATAACTTTATTTTTTTTATGGGGTGCTGAGGACCAAACCCAGTGCCTCACACATATTAGGCAAGCATACTACCCTTGAGCCACAACCCCAGCCCTGATTTTTGCATGTTCTTAAAAACTAAAATATGTGCTATTGATGATATTAGATATCATCATTCCGTTTGCATAGATTGTCTCATTCAGTTTCTTGTCCAGTTAGCCCTACATTGCTAAAATGAAACTCGCTATGGAATCATCTATTTTGTTGTTTCTCGTTGTTTCCTGGTACTCCTTGGGTTGGGTATCACTTAGTCTACTTTGGGATAAACTATCCCAAACATTAGTGACTTAAAACAACAGTCGGTCATTTTTCACTAGTCCGTTGGGGTTTGTTCCGTGGTTTGGCTGATTCGTGTCTGGTCTGCTGATGTCAGCTGGTGTCATCATTCATCTGTGATCTGCTGGAGAGTGGATGACGTAAGAGGGCCTGGTCACATTGTTGTCATCCTCTGTAGGGCTAGCCTGAGCTGAGAGGAGAAATGTGTAAGGCCTAGACTTAGAAATTGAACACAGTCATTTCTGCCACATTCTGTTGGCTAGAACAAGGCAGAAGTCCAACCTGGAGTCAGACCATGGGGAAGCAGACTCTGCCTCTTGATGGAAGGTATTGAAAGGTCTCATTGCAAAGGATGTGGTTACAAGGAGGTTAATTGGGGCCATTGATTGTTGCACCAAAGTGAAGGCCACTGAAGTAGCCTCAAAAGCAAAGTGTCTCTCTGACTTCTGTCCTTCTGTCACCTGTGGCCCTTTCCCTACTTGCAAGGCAAGCCACAGAAACTAGCATTTCTCTTTCCCAAGGCGAGTCATAGAAACTGGAACCCTAAGGCAAGCCATAAAAGCCTAAAAATAGGACTCTAATTTCCCCCTGCCTTTCTGTCATGGAGCTGACCATAAAGAAATTCCCTGACCTACCTTATGTGATAGCATATCAGAAAACTCTCATTTCACAAGGGATCCTGCCCGGTATGGTGGGGGGCGGGAGAGAATCTGAACAGAAAGGCCTTGCTGGGCCTCCCTACCCAATGTGTCAGCATGAGATCAGGCCCTTTTGGTCCAATCATGTTTCTGCACAGCTGTTCTTGCTTCATCGAACCTAGGCATAAAAATAGATAGTTCACATTGATCTTCAATCTAAGGGCTCCCATGTTGTTCAAAACTGATCAAATAAATTTGTTATGCTTTCCTCTTATTAACCTGACTTTTGGTATAAGGGTGTTTCCCATGACCCTCTCTGATGGGTAGGGAGGGAATCACTCCCTTTTTGGGCCCTACAAATGCATCTGCCACCTTTTACCTGTCCATTCTCCCAGTGATGGATGCCCGAGTTACTTCTGTCTGTTGGTGCTATAATGAACATCCTGTGGAGCTATGGGAGTTCTCAAGAGTAAGACTTCTGTGACATGAGCTACACCAGTGCTTAGTTTAACCACATGTGTGTTCTCTGAGGTGCCTACTGCAGTTACCACTCCTCAAGTAGTGACGGGGATTCCTGTGTTCCCCACTTCAGCCAACTCTGCGTAGTCCAAGCTTTCTCCTGTTGGCTGGTTTAATGTGTACATCTCATCGTCATGATTTGTTTTGCATTTCCCTGTACTGAGTGGGGCCATCTCTTCATGAGCTTGTTCCTGGGCAAAAACATTGAAGAGGAAACAGAAGGGGGCGAAATGGTTACATCTGGAATGGCTGCAGAAACAGCAGGGGATGGGGGTGGGGACAGAAGCAAGACTTCCTTGTTGAGAACTTGGGACTTGGTGCTGAGGACGGTGGATAACCTGAGGTTTTAGGTTGGGTTAATGCATTTAGAGGGACTCTCTTCGAAACCATGTGGAGGACTGGAAGGGACACGTGCTATCGTGCTATATTAGGTCTTGATGTGCCTCAGTGGAACTTGAGGAAATAGGAACTTGAATGAAGGTCATAGAAATGGGGAGAACAGGTAGAATCGGCCTGAGTTGGTGGCTGATTGAATGAGGGAAATGAGAACAAGTCGGGTCTAAGATGACTTAGTGGTTTTTGTCTTGGGTGGGTGGAGAGGTGATATTGGCTCAAGTTGTTGTTGAGCATTGAGGGAAGAGCAGATCCTGGGGAAGAAGAGCTTTTTGGGGTGGTGATGTGTTAAGGCGTCTGTGGTATGAACAGGTAGAGATGCCCAGAGAAGCCGGATGCAGTGGCGCACGCTATAATCCCAGCAGCTCCGGAGGCTGAGGCAGGAGGATGGTGAGTTCAAAGCCAGCCTCAGCAAAAGCAAGAAGCTAAGCGACTCAGTGAGACCCTGTCTCTAAATAAAATACAAAATAGGGCTGGGGATGTGGCTCAGTGGTCGAATGCCCCTGAGTTCAATCCCTGGTACACACACACACACACACACACACACACAGAGAGAGAGAGATGCCCAGAGAGCACACCTGCATGTCTGACTGTGCAGCTTGAGGAGAAATTGAGGTTATAGATGAGGATGTGGGAATGGCCCAAGGCAGGAAATGGCCATTAAGGATGGGTTTGTCTAGAGCGCTAGCTATATCAGAGTCCCTTGGAAGATGGTTAAATCCTGAATGGCCAGGACCCACTTGGAGTTTCTGATTCAGGAGGTCTGGAGTAGAGCTAGGGAATTTGCATTTCTAACAATATCCCAGTGAGGTTGGTGTTGCTGGTTGAGTTGGTAGAGTGTTGCTGGTTTGGGACAACAGGTTGAGAAGCAGTCTAGGGCAAGAGTACAAAAGCCGAAGGCCCTGGAGGACCACGTTCAAGGAATGGGCAAAGGAAAACCAATCAGCAAAGGCATTTCAAAAGAATTTAGGTTCTTTAATGTTTTTTGTTTTCACTTTTTGTGATACTGGGGATTGAACCCAGGGCCTCACACATACTAGGCAAGTGCTCTATCTCTGAGCTACATTCCCAGCCCCAGTTTGGGGTTCTTAAAAGACAAGAGAATAGTGTTTTAAGGAAAGATTGAGATGCTAAGGTAGGAGCTTTATTTTAGAAGCTCAACTTAACAAGGAAAAGAGGAGTAGGGGTGTAGCTCAGGGGTACAGTGCATAAGGTCCTAGGTTCCATCCCCAGCATGGCCAAAAAAAAAAAAGGAAAAGAAAGAGACAGAGAAAGCAGAAAACAGAAGAGGTCACAGGGTGACAATGATGTTTTCCTTGCCATTTAAATGCTAAGAGTCACACCTCCTTCAGACACTACCTCATTGCTTGTCTCTAACTTAGCATGGGTAGGAGGAGACTTACAGACTAAATGGCCTTGCTTTCTGCAGCATGTGGAAACACAGAGGCAGATGCATGTCTATGATGTTAGAGACAATAGTGATATATTGTGAAGAACAAGAAAAATCCAGCTCCAGAGCAATATATTGAGTTGTCAATACAGGGAAAGACAAGTGTAGAAATTCCCCCTCCCTAACCCTGTGCATATGCTTAAAAGAAAACTGATTTTTGCAAGAGAGCTGTTCTGCACACAGCTAGGCAGTTCCACACCTCAGGTTCTTCTCTAGGATCCTAGGTGTTCAGTGGGGCCATTGAATGGGCACTGGAACGCAAAGGGCAAAGGCATCAGGAGATCGGGTGCATCTTTGTTCATGACCTTACGTCAGGAGCCTGCCACTGCAGTGTGGAGGCAAGAGACTTGCTGGCAATGTCAGGCTGCAGCTTGAATTTGCAGTCCACCCATGTCTGTGCTCCCAAGAAAAACTATACCTGAGCTGCAGACGTGGCTGTCCGGAGGTGCTTTAGAAATCTCCCATGCAAGAAATAACAGCTTCATAGGAGGGCTCGTCCTCGCTGAGGAGGGGCGGGAAAAGAAGAAATGAGTTCCATGAGAACAGACTGGACTTCAAAGCAGCCTTTCTTCATGACTCTCTTTTAGGATTCCTTTCCTGCAGTCACGCTGCTAGGTGCAGCACTGCAAGTGTGCATTCAGTGTCCTGGGAACCTAAGGGTCGCCCTGCCAGAATCGTCCTTACTGTCATCTGTGAGCACACACCCCCATGAATGGAGCCAAGCATGCCTCTGAGCACCCAAAACTAAGTTTTGCTGGGCACAGTGGTGCATGTCTGTCATCCCAGCAATGTGGGAGGCTGAGGCAGGAGGATTGCAAATTCAAGGCTAGCTTCTGCAACTGATTAAGACCCCTGTCTCAAAAAAAAAAAAAAAAAAAAAAGGTTTGGGGTTGTAGTACCTCTGAGTTCAGTTCCCAGTACCATGAAAAAAGAAAAAAAAAATCAATATAGTACAGGGGGCAGCATGCTTCCTCTGCCAAGGGCCAGAATATTTTAGGTTTTGCAGGCCACACCATATCTGTCACAAGTCTTCCGCTCTGCCCAAGAAGCACAAAGGCAGCCAGACAGTTAACAAATGAATGGCTGTGTTCCAATACAACTCTATTTGGTGACACTGTGTTCTGAATTCCATGTAATTTTTTTTTTCATATTACAAAATAGTTGTTTTTTGTCTTTTGTTCTTTTGGGGGTTAAGCATCGAACCCAGGGGTGCTTTACCTAACTGAGCTACATCCCCAGCCTTTTTTATTTTTTTGAGACAGGGTCTCTCACTAAGTGCTGAGGATCTTGTTGAATTGCTGAGGCTGGCCTCCAACTTTCCGCGCTCCTACCTCAGAGCCTCTTGAGTCACTGGGATTACAGTCATGCGCCCCCATGCCTGGTTGCAAGACGGTATTTTTATTTCAATTTTCTTCAACCACTGAAAAATGCTCAAGTCACTCTTAGCTTGCAGGTCATTCAAAAACACAGCAGACCCTGGACACAGTATATACTTTGATGTCTGGCTTTTCTTATTCAATATTGCATCATCCCTAAAAAAAAAAAAACATGGAACATAAAAAACCATTTCCCTGAATACCCCCTTTTTGTTCCCCCCAAAACCTAACTAAGTTAAGGGAACAGTGAGAACAAGCCTGGGCAGGAAAATCCAGATGCATACTATCTTGGAGGACACTGGCTTTCTTCTGTGCACACTGAGAACCAGTGCAAGTTAGTATCATCTGTAGAAAGTGAGTAGGTATCCTCAATACTCTGTGGCCTGCAAAGCCTGAAATATTTACTCTCTGGCCTTTTGTCATGCTGCCCCCTATACTGTATGAGTCTATTTGTATGAAAAATACTAACTAATCCATAGTGATGGGGCTGGGATATAGCTCAGGTGGTAGAATGCTTGCCTCCCGTGTCCATAGTGATAGAAAACACAGACGGTTGCCTGGAGGTTGTGGGGGTGGGGTGAGATGGAGGGTTTAATTATGAAAGGGCACAAAGGATCCTTGGGGCCATTTTGAGGTGTGCTGAAATGTTTTATATTTTGATTGAGGTTCTGTGGATGTTTATACAATCTGTCCAAACTTACTAAACTTCACTTTAAATTGAATGCAATCTATTGTATGTAACTCCTATTTTATTGGAGTTGTAGGGAGAAAAATCAAGTCTGAATTCTTCCACCCCCCCATGGCAGTTCAGGGATTCTAAACTTTGAGTTCCTGTCTCTTTATTCAGATATGTGAACGTTTTCCACATGTGTGATGTTAAAGCATAAAATTTTGAAATTATTTTTAATAGAGTCCTCATGTAGTGTCCATTCCTGGTGTGAGTTCTGGTCGAAGAAAGTTTGTTACCTTGCTTAAGGTGATGCCATCAAAATCTGCTTCCAAATCTGCAGTTGTCCCTCATGATGCTGGAGGGCTGTGCCTCAGTCTTGCTTTAAGATTGAAGAAGAGCCCGTGAGCGCAGGTTCTTGGCCCCTTTGCTTCTCAGAGTCATCTCAGTACTTCCTGCTCAGTGTCCAGTCGCCTTGGCCATGCTGACCTCTCTCTGTCTAGCTCTCTCCTGGACATCCTCAAGGCCACGTTACGGAACATCGCCTCTTGCCATCGGCAGCCTGGCCAACCTAGACCTCACCGTCCCCAGATGGCTCTTTGTCCTGTCTCAGCTAGGGTTCCCACCCTCACTTCAAGGCCACCCGAGAGCCGCCATTCCACTCCCATTCCTGGCTCGCTCTCTCATTGCTGCGTGCTCCCCCACTGCAGTGTGGCCTCCCCGTGCACACAGTGCTGACCCATGTTGCAGGACGGTTAGGCTACAGTGATTTTACAAAGGACAGCCTAGGATAGTACCTGGCACAGTGAGGTCCCAGTGTGCCCCGTTATCACCAATTCCACCCTGAGCACCCTCCACAAGCTCTTCCTGCCTCCCACTTCATCTGCCATTAGGGCCAAAAGTGCTTTCGTTCTTTGGGTGGCTGTCACTTTTCACATAAAGTGCCTATCTCTTAGGAGGGATGTATATTTAACACCCTTACTACAGTGCTATTTTCTCAGGTTTTCCGTGGTTTGAGTGTGCTAGTGGCTTCCATCAATTCAAATTTATTCTCTTATAGTCCTGGAGGTCAGAAGTCCAAGATCAGTCATACTGATCTGAAGTCAAGGTGTTAGTGGGACTTTGCTTCTAGAGGCTGTAGGGTAGAAATGGTTCCCTGGCCTTTTCTAGGGCTTTCCTTGGCTTGAGGCATCTCCTCCTTTAAATCTTCAGATCTCTCTCTGCCTTCATGTTTTACCTATATAAACAGTTGGGCTCAACCAATAATACATGATAATTTCTCCATCTGTATATTTCTTTTACCTTTTTATTTATTGTATTATTATTATTATTATTATTGTCATTATTATTATTTGTACTGGAGATTGAACCCAGGGGCGCTCAACCACTGAGCCACATCCCAGCTCTTTTTATTTTATGTTTGAGACAGGGTCTCGCTAAGTTGATGAGGCTGGCTTTGAACTTGCTATCCTCTTGCCTCAGCCTCCCGAGCAGCAGGGATTACAGGTGTGTGCCACTGTGCCTGGCTGCATGTGTAGATTTTTTAAAAAATAGTTTTTTCTATTTTTTTTTTAGTTGTAGTTGAATGTAATACTTCTATTTCGTTTATTTATTTTTACGTGGTGCTGAGAATCGAACCCAGGGCCCCGCACATGTGAGGCGAGCGCTCTATCGCTGAGCCACAACCCAGCCCCTGCATCTGTAGATTTTTTACTTAATCTTACCTTTGGCTATGTAAGGTGACTTTGCACAGTTCTGGAGACTGGGATGTGGGCATCTTGGGAAGAGGGGCATTATTGTACCTACTATGAAGAATTATCTTTTCTCTTTTCCCTCCTCACCTGATCTTTCAAGACATTGTTCCAAACTACTGTGCATCATCAGTCACCCATAAATTGTTCAACGTACATTCCTGAACAGTCCCTGCCCCAACCTGTCTGGACCCAGTAGCTCTTGGATGGGGCCCAGCCATCTGTACTTTCAACAAATGCACCAACAGATTTGGATGCTGTTAGCGTAAGCATCACCCTTAAAAAGAAAGATGGCTCAGTCTCAGAGGCACTGCCCAGGCTGGTTCCTACAGAAGAGTCTGCAGGGTTCACTTACGGGCTGGTACACAGCTGAGTAGAAGCCACACCCCACACAGGTCTCGTTAATTCCTTGTTCTGCATCAGCCCGTGGCAATGCAGAACAAGTGTGCTGTCCTGTGGTCATGCTGGGAAGGGAGCAAGCACTGAGTATCAGGGCTGCTGGTGCCCTGTGGGGGGATGAGCTGAGTGAGTGTTGGGGAGCTCCTGCCCAGGGCCACTCTGAGGAAGTTGAGGGAGCATGTTATGGAGGAGCCAGCCCTTCAGAATGGGGGTGTGTGAAGACGTCCTGCCAGGGAGAGGGTGGGTAGGTAGGTAAGCCAGAAATGTTCCAATACGCCTGCTTTCTTACTTTCCATTATCAATGAGGAGGAAGAATTTTCTAGAGGGGGAGGTTGGGGAGAGGGTCCAATTGAGGCATCAGGCTTTTACACAGATCTTGAGTTGGGCTTTAGGGAACGTATGTGAAAACTTAAATACTGAAAATTCCCGTCACAGCTGCCCTTTCCCTGTTGGAACTTTCTGGTGCCACAGTGAACCTTGGGTCCTTCATTCGGTTGGTTGGGAAAACTAAGGTCACAAAGCCACAGTCCCAGAGTCCCTTAACAATTCAAGGAAGACAACACGGGGATTCTGAACCATAAAGCAGGGCTGGTGTGAAACAAATGCTAGAAGAGTGACTGCCGTCCAGAGAGGCACCCCAGGTGGGGTGCCCGGGGTGCTCTGAAAAAGTGAAGGGCACCGTGAGTTTGGAGAAGGCTGAGTGAGACGAGATTAATTTCATTACTGTAGCTCTTCAGAGGCTGTAACTTGCCCATTTCCAAGGCTAGGGTCTGGGCTTTCCCAAACTAATTGGACCGTTCATCTTTATTTCTAGGTTTCCTGAGAACGGGCTTTGAAAAAGGTGACTTATGAAGCAGGTGGCATATTTTTCTGATGGCTTGTGGTATTCAATACTAATTCCTAAACTATCTAAAGTTGACCATTTTATTTGTTCTAAGAAAACTTAATGCCTCTCATTCTTCTTCTAATTGGCTTTTTTTTTTCTTTTTCTTCTTCTTCTTCTTCTTTTTTTTTTTTTTTTTTTTGTTTTGTTTTAATGAATGAGATCTATTTTGAGAAACTCTTAACTTTCCATGAAATAACTGAACATCCTCAGGGAAGTTACAGAAAGAAAATGACAGAAATCTAAAATTACACTCAGTCCTTTCTCTGAGTCCACATTTTGCCTGCGTGGGTCCATCTACTGGTTGAACAGATTTGATGAAGGTTTTGTTTTTTTTTTTAATTCCTCTGAGATCACCTCAGACTCTTCCAGATGCCCCGTGTTTACACATTGTGTCCTGCATCTTGACAGATGGGCAACTTTTTCAGAGCAGCTTAGAAGAAGGTTGACAGAAGGCATGACAAGAATGTGACCTTTATTGTTGAGAGGTTTGTGGCTAAATGTGTCGGGCCTTATGGAGATGTTGAATCAATTGTCAGCTCTACACCACCTGAATATGAAGTGGAAGCTGAATCTCAAGGCGCCTGCTGGCTTGTTTTTTTTTTTTTTTTTTTTTTTGGATAGTTATCTTCTAAGATAGCAGCAGCAGTTTCAATTGAGGCTCAAGATTTATTCAACTTGAGTTGAAAGCTACATTTTTCAGTGAAATTTTTTAGAAATCAGTTGTTACAATGCAGAACCCCTCTTGACCTAAGTTTTAATTATTTTTTTCCAGGTCATAGACTTTAACTGTGGAATTGTGTGTGTGTGTGTGTGTAACATTTTCCATTTAGGAATATCTCAGGTTTTAACATTTGAATCAAACTCCTGACCATGAGTCCAGATTTGAAAGTCTTTTTTACCAAGGTGGTAGATATTTTTTCTATGATAGAAAGATGCTTTGTATACAATTTATTCCTAAAAATGTAGGGCAAGCCGGGTGTAGTGGTGTACACCTGTAATCCCAGAGGCTTGGGAGGATGAGGCAGGAGGATTGATTGCTAGTTCAGAACCAGCCTCAGCAACAGCAAAGCGCCGAACAACTCAGTGAGACCTTGTCTCTAAATAAAATATAAAATAGGGCTTGGGATGTAGATTAGTGGTTGAGTGCCCCTGAGTTCAATCCCCAGTACAAAAAAAAAAAAAAAAAAAATAAGGGCAAGCCAATGTTTAAAAATTGAGCACCAGATTTGCATATTACTATAAAAGAACTGAGTATTGGGAAATGGCCTAGGATCCTAATTTGTAAGTTTTCCAGCTCTCCTGTCGGTTATGCACAGGTAAGCAGTGGAGGAAGAGGGTGAAGTACATCTGACATCAGCTTGTCACTCAAGCTGCAGGACCCGGGCCAGTGGCTCATCTCTGTGCTTCTCTCCTCATCTGAAATCGAGGTTGGTAATGGGATTGACTTCAAGGCTGCACAAGAATTAAGCTTGTCAATACGTGGAAAGGGCTCAGAGAATAAGCTGGACCGGAGGGACTTCTCAGTAAATGTTAGTTTATTTATTTTTGTATAAGTGCTTAAGACATAGATTAAACAGTAATATGGACAATTGTGATGACTTTTCTAAAGTAAATTCTTCACACTGGCCTTAGTCCATCTTACTGGAAATGACATTTAGTAGAAAAATAAATGTTAGGCTCAGGAGAAAGACTAACTGTTTAAGGGAGGGAGGGAAGAGATGGTCACAACTTTGGGGTTTATTTTTAAATTCATGCACTGTTCATGGGCGAGTAGACCAATCTAACGTTCATGGCGGGCAGTGAACAGTAGCCAAGATGATGATGAAAGCAGGTGTTCTTTGGCCTTGCTGTTACTTCTGTGTCAATTTATCCTAAGGGGAACTTGACCTATAGAGGATGGCATGTGGACAAGGTGACACTGCACAGTACTGTTGGTGACAGCTGGAGCCTGGAAACCACCCACCATGCTCACCAGTAGGAAGTAGGACAGGCAGACACTGGCGTATCAGGAATGCCAGGGAAGGAAATAAGGATGCTTCCCAAAGTCCCTAGAAAAGATCTCCAAAATGCATTAAGTCTGGAAAGCAATGGGTGGGGAATTGGAAGGGTTGAGTATAATTTTGGAAGGATGCACAGGAAGCTGAGAACAGCTTCCACCTCTAGAGAGTAGGTAGGGTAAGCCATGGCAAGGAATATCCCCAAGGTCATCCCAAGGTCATAGAGGCTTCTCCCTGCCTAACTTACATTTTCTTCACTTTTGAGCCATGTGTTTGAACAATTAAAATAACCAGAAGGGCTGGGCACGGTGGCACATGCCTGTAATCCCAGAGGCTCTGGAGGCTGAGGCAGGAGGATTGAGAGATCAAAGCCAGCCTCAGCAAAAAAGCAAAGTCCTAAGCAACTCAATGAGACCCTGTCTCTAAATAAAATACAAAATAGAGCTGGAGATGTGGCTCAGTGATCAAGCGCCCCCGAGTTCAATCCCCAGTACTAAAATAAATGAATAAATAAATAAAATAACCAGGAAGAATTTCAACCCACACCACACCCTGTCATAGAGATATCTGAAGCAAGATATGGTTCAGACCTGAGAATTTCGGTCTTCATTTAGATCTCAGGAATGGGAGAGGGAGTGTTGCTTTATTTTTTTCCTTATGAGAAATTTGAAACTGAACATAAGAAAATCCCATCTATCCACCATGTAGCTCTAGTAATTATTAATTTATGGTCACTGTTGTTTTATCTATCTTTCTCCAGCAGAATTTGGAAAGAAGTCCTAGGAGACATATCATTTAATATATAAATATTTTAGTATATACCCCTGAAAGATAGGAATCTTCTTAATATTTTTTGAAAATATTGTATTTTAAAATATATATTTTTAATTAAATTTAACTCCCCCCACTCCCTTTCCCCCAGTTTCCTCCCATCCCTCCTCCCCAGGCCCCTGGCTATTGAAAGTCACCGTACTCTCACACTTGAAGCCTGACCAAGGTTTCCCCCTTCCTCCACCACTTCACCTAGCTTGTTAGATGCCCCTGAGAGCTCCTTCCAGCCTTGCCTACATGAAATCCGTCCTCAATTGAACAGTCTAGCGACTTTCATCCTGTGAATATGTAGCTAATGATTTTATCACCAGTTTCTCCAGCTCCACTTTTCTACTTTTCACATTTTAAAAGGCTACTTAGAGTAAAAAAGGTACAAAATAGTCAAATATGTGTGCACACTGGTGCTGCTGGGAGGCAGGCTTGGCCAACTGTCAATGCGGTCCTGGAAAACAACCCTCAGTGAGCTTGTCGGCTGATGTCGGGATGCTTAACATAAAAGGCATTTGGGAGTTGCACTCAGGAAGTGCAGAAATTCATCTTGGAAGTTGAGGTACGTGTGTGCTGTGCCATGTAGACACCTCTGCTCTAAGCAGCTCTTGGCAGAAGCAGCAACAGAAAAACCTTCTGCCCCTTCAGGCTGGAGATCCAGTGATTGTGTTACCTAAAAAACTAAACTGACCCCAAATAGGCCACTCCTCCAGTTCCTTAGCAATAAATTTAGGAGAAATGAAAACATACCCATACAAAAACTTGTACATAAGTGTTCATAATAGCCTAAAAGTAGAAACAACCCAAATATTATCAGCTGATGGATTGATAAATAAAACGTGATAGACAGCTGGGTACGGTGGTGCGTGCCTATAATTCCAGCAGCTCAGGGAAGCTGAGGCAGGAGGATTGCGAGTTCAAAGCCAGCCTCAGCAACTTAGCAAGGCCTTAAGCAACTCCGTGAGACCCTGTCTCAAAACAAAATCCAAAAAAAAAAAAAGGCTGGGAATATGTCTCAGTGGTTAAGTGTCCCAGTGTTCAATCCCCAGTACCAAAAATAATAATAATAATAATAATAATGGTAGATAAATTTCTGGTACATAAAATTGTATGAAATGGTAAAGTATTCCCTCATTAAAAACAGGGCTGAGCCTTTGATGACATAGTACTAAATGACAAAGCAGCACAAAAGGCCACATGTTGCATGATTCCACTTCTACAAAATGTCTCGAATGGAATAGACAGTAGATGAGAGGTTACCGAGGGCTGCAGGTGGTTGTGGCAGGAGAAGATGGAAGCAACGGCTAATGGGTGAGGGGTTTCTACAGACTGGTGGCAATGTTCTAAAACTGATTGTGGTGACGATTCCACCAAGATCCATGAATTCTACACTTTCCATGGTTGCATGTGTGCTGTGGAACTTCCATCTTAACAGAGCTGTGATCTTGTGATCTTAGGCTACTTGCCGGTCCTCATGGAGTTAAGGCAGCTGTTCCTTAACTGATAACAGCTTCCTTCCTTCTCTGCCCACTCCCCGACTCATGCATTGTTAAGCATTTTTTGTGCTTCTTGGGCAACAGTCATTTGACTTTCCTTTTCTGGAGTTTTTCTTGGTCTCTAATTGCTTTGGTCTTCAAAAGCCAGTGTGGGCATCCGCTAATGACAGGCCCTTTTATTTATCTGACTCAACCAGCAGACAGGGTTTAAAATGACACCCAGGTCACTGGTGTGTTTTCCTACTGGTGAAGCAGCCGGACCAGCATGGTTCCCAGGGAAACTGTTTACACAACCCCTGGGACCTGGAAGAGGCTCAGGTCACACGCCAGCTCATTCACTTGAAAAGCTGCTGAACAGAGAAAATCGTGGTGGGAAGAGCTCGCAGAGCGTGTGGAGAGCTCTGTGTGCGAGTGGAGTCCACAGGTGCCTCCGTGGAGCCTTGTGCCTGAAGGGAGAGGCAGACCCTGAGCTTTGAGGTGATGTGTTCTGCTGAGGAGGAACGTGCCCTCCCTGGTGGGGAGCCCCCACGTTATCCCCAAAGCCATTGGACACGAGGGAAAATATGGTGGCTGCCATCTGCTAGGTCTGGAGCTGCAGGCTGGGGCTAGCTCTGGCTTGCCTCCTGTTTTGGGAAATTTTTGTTCAAACACATTCATGCCCACTGGCTTACGTGCTGGGCTGCTTTCAGGCTTCAGCAGCAGAGGGGAGTTAGTGCCACTCTCTGTCCTGCAAGGCCTAAACTATTTACTGTCTGGTCCTGTCAGTGACTTTGGTGCTATTGTAGGTTGGATCTTAAATGTCCCCTAAAGGCCTGTGTTGAAGGCTTGGTCCCCAGACTGGTGCTTTGGGGGGCTGTGGAACCTTTGGTGGGTGGAGCCTAATGGGAGGTCCTTAGGTCATTGTGGGTGTGCCCTTGAAGGAGATTGTGGGGCCTCAGTCTCTTTCTTTCTTTGTTCCCTGGCTCCTGATGTAAGTGGTTTTGCTCTGCCCTGTGCTCCCACCACAGTGTGCCAACTCACCACAGGCACAGAACAATGGGACCAACCCATCATGGACTGATACTTCCAAAACTATGAACCAGAATAAACCTTTCTCTTTATTAATGAATTGTCTCGGATACTTTGTTGTAGTGAAAGTAACATAAGTGCTGAAATGATGGGATTCTTTTCTCCTAGGAGTCCTGGGAGAGGCCTTTAGAGAACTTGACCTCCAATGTGTTTGAGAGGAAAACCACAGAGTTGTGCAGCCGGGGTTCAAGGACCCAGGTTAGCATGCAGCCTGTTTCAGATTATTTTCACATGGCACATGGGCTATGGGCTCATCAGACGATTTGTTTTTTCTCCATAGCATAGTCGGGAGGGCAATTATTTGGTCATCTTTTAAGCATTCTTTGTCTTTTTCTTCCTTCCTTCCCTCCACCCCTCCCTCTCTCTTTCTTTCCAGTGCTAAGTATTGAACCAGGATCTCTTGCGTGCTGGGCAAGCACTCTACCCCTGGCTTACATCCACAGGTCTCTCAACTATTCTTTAGTGATGTGCTCATCACTTATAGGAGCATTTGGAATCAGTGAGGAACAGACATGAGATTAATTTACATTTTGCTTCCAAAGGAAGATGTTGCATGACAGCTTTGTTTCCCCATGAGGTTGACCTCCTCATTGATGCCCTAAGTAACTTCCTGGCTGCCCTGGTTATGGAAACCTGTTGAGTTCATTGCTCACAGTGTTTCTAGGAACCATCCATCCTCTTTACATATGGTAGTGGTAGAAATGGCCGTATTCACATGATATGATATCCTCCCACCCCCAGCCCACCCCAGCCATGGCTACAGTTGGTTGGTCCAGGAGCTGACCCAAGCTGGGCCGATCACAGTGTTTCCTGGGAAATTAGATCTGAGCCCAGGTTGCTATAGACGCTAAGCGACAGGCACTCTAACGTTTCCAGCTCGGGCACCCTTTTTTCCTTCCACGCGGCTGGAACACAGAGAACTCCAGAGGCAGAAACAACAGATGAGAACTTCCTGAATGTTCCACATCATCTTGGTAGATCTTAGATCCCGCTTTTCCAAAGTGGCTGCTTTAGGAGCTTGGTGAGGTTAGATCTCATGGAGAGCTTCATGGGTTCTTGCTATGGATGCCAGCCTGAGGCTTTGCCTTTCCTAGCCAGCAGAGGTAGGGAGGTGGAAGGTAGCTGCTATGGAAGGACCCACAGGTGCTGCAGCCAAAGGGAGAGGATGCCTGGGTGCTTCAGTGCAAGCCTGGAGAGGGGGAGGGGTGGGTGGGGTCCTCCCCACTCCACATCTCCCAACTGCTGAGCTCCTAAGGCCAGTCTGGTTGGGGGACAGAGATGGGAAGAGCTGGGCTGCTGTTCTGGTAGCTTTCCACTTCCCACCCGTCTGGCTTCCTGTCCCCAGTTCATTTCCTTGTCATGCATTTATGGGTTTCCAGGAGCCTGACTCCCCTTCTCCATTCCCAGGTAGTTTTCAAAAATAAATTCATGTGTGTATACATGAACTGTGTCTTGTAGTTAATGCCAGCATGGTGGGACTTTCCACTCTCACCCTTTGTAACTTTTAGTCTCCATGTAACCCTGTAACTTTTACCTTCCCTTCATTTCTACATATTTCAAAGTTGTCAGATTTTCAATTCCACATATTGCCCCCATTTACCGAAGAATAGCAAAGCAGGGTGCCAGGAATCTGGTGGTAGAGCTGTTTGCTTATAACAGGGTAACAATTTTTTTCCAGTGTGGTCACTGAATCTGGTAAGTTCTAAAAACTCACCTCCATCTAAAAAATGCTTTCAATTTACCCCCTAGGAAAAAAATGTTCTCTGGAATTTTCTTTCCAGAAGGGAATATGGACTTATTATATTTTTATTTATTTATTTTTTTTCTTGACATATCATATTTCATACATTTGATTCAAGCAGACTATGAACTCCCATTTTTACCCTGTATACATATTGCAGAATCACATGGGGTTACACATCCACTTTTTTACATACTGTCATACTAGTGTCTGTTGTATTCTGCTGCCTTTCCTGTCCTCTACTATCCCCCCTCCCCTCCCCTCCCCTCTCCTCCCATCTTCTCTCTCTACCCCATCTACTGTAATTCATTTCTCTCTCTTGTTTTTTTCCCCCTTTCCCCTCACTTCCTCTTATATGTAATTTTGTATAACAATGAGGGTCTCCTTCCTTTTCCATGCAATTTCCCTTCTCTCTCTCTTTCCCTCCCCCCCTCTCGACCCTGTTTAATGGTGATCTTCTTCTCATGCTCTTCCTCCCTATTCTGTTCTTAGTTGCTCTCCTTATATCAAAGATGACATTTGGCATTTGTTTTTTAGGGATTGGCTAGCTTCACTTAGCATAATCTGCTCTAGTGCCATCCATTTCCCTGCAAATTCCATGATTTTGTCATTTTTTAGTGCAGAGTAATACTCCATTGTATATAAATGCCACATTTTTTTAATCCATTCATCTATTGAAGGGCATCTAGGTTGGTTCCACAGTCTAGCTATTGTGAATTGTGCTGCCATGAACATCGATGTGGCAGTATCCCTATAGTACGCTCTTTTAAGGTCTTCAGGGAATAGTCCGAGAAGGGGAATAGCTGGGTCAAATGGTGGTTCCATTCCCAGCTTTCCCAGGAATCTCCATACTGCTTTCCAAATTGGCCACACCAATTTGCAGTCCCACCAGCAATGTATAAGTGTACCCTTTTCCCCACATCCTCGCCAGCACTTGTTGTTGTTTGACTTCATAATGGCTGCCAATCTTACTGGAGTGAGATGGTATCTTAGGGTGGTTTTGATTTGCATTTCTCTGACTGCTAGAGATGGTGAGCATTTTTTCATGTACTTGTTGATTGAGTATGTCCTCCTCTGAGAAGTGTCTGTTCAGGTCCTTGGCCCATTTGTTGATTGGGTTATTTGTTATTATAAATATTACTAATACTGTTTGGTAAAACTTGAGCAGGAAGTTTTTGTGGATGGTGGGCAAGCTGCAGATTGAGGATTAGGGCTTGTTGTGGGTGTGCCCTTGCCTTCCATAAAACTATGGGAGGCCTAACAGGGTGGGAAAGGTAGTAGACAATCTCACTTTCCTCATTCAGGCAATGATTACTTTTCACCTTATCTAAGGAAAAGGGGGTTGGGATCTCTTAGTCTCACCTCACGCAGGAAGGACTTTGGTGATGTCAAGAAGGCAAAATTTGACCCTCCTCAGGTCTCTGAGGGGGCCTGAGAATTAAATTGATTAGCAGGAAGAACAAAAATAAAACACATAGTCAGATTTTTACATACACATGGGGAACCCCATAGACCAACCCCACAAAGACTGTAAGAAGTGATAAACCCAGGTGCTTACCTACGGAGCTCAACAAAGAGGCCATTGTGGAAAATTAACGAAAATAGATGGCGAGACCAAAGGGAGATAGAGTTATCTTAAGACCTATTGTGCAGACTCCAGGCCTCAACTCTCTGTCTCTGGAACTGAGAATGTTTTCTCCTCCTGATGCAGGGAAACTCCCCATAGAGAGGCTGTACTTCCTGTTGTCAGAGTGGACTTGGGGGCCTGGAGATATAGCATCTTCTCTTAGGAATGCAGGCCTGCTCCCAGGAGGAGGCAGCAGCAGCCAGGAAGGTGTGGAAGCCATCCTGGCAGGGCCCTCCCTGCATCTGTTGCTTCTCAGGCGTGTGGAGCTCAAAATAATCTTTATGCCAAAGTAGCAAATTTGGAGGTAGCATATTCTGCCATTTTTCAGTGAACTGTTTAAAATTTTGGCTCATTTTACAGCAGTATCTTATATCAGTTTTTGGGGAGGCACTGATATATGACTATCCCTAGTGAGTCATTAACGGCCGATTTAAATTGTGAAATAGACCTGTGGATGCTTGGGAGTCATGGAGTTACAGGGAGGGGGAAAAAAAAGTTCCAATAAGAGAGATGGATTGTCATTGGCAGGCTTTAAAATGCTTTCACAATCATCTGTTCAGATAAAAGGACATCTTAACTTCTAGCTCCTTTAGGAGTCAGGGAAGAGGACTTTTCTTTGTTTAAGACTTAATGGGGCAGGGACTGGGATTGTAGCTCAGTGGTAGAGCGCTTGCCTAGCATGTGTGAGGCCCTGGGTTCAAGTCTCAGCACCCCATATAAATAAATAAAATAAATTCTATTGACAAACAAAAAATATTTTAAAAAAAAGACTTAATGGAAGGGGAACGTCACGTAGATATCTAAATGAACATGTTGTCTCTACACACTGGACTTTTCAGGTTTTCCAAAAAAATATGGTCGACCTCTGAGAGCGAACTCATTCTGTCAGCAATCTGAGGGGAAGGCCTGAAGCTGCTCAGGTTAAATTTTTTTGATTTTGAAGTTTTGTTTCATATTTTTAAATTCCTGTGGGCTGTCTCCCCTACAATATTTCTGATTTTTGATTTTCGGTGCACAGAGACTTCGTTATTTGTCTGTGATAGTACTTAGTATCTTCCCTAGCTCTCCCCCAAACCTTTGAATCAAATTCATGAATCAAATTGATATTCCAAGAAAACATAGCTTCCCATGCCCCAGCACATAGCCTGGTCCCCCAGATTTGTCATGTGCTTTATAATGTCCCTTCTCATTACTCCACGGTCACAAAGCACGTTCCAAGGAGCCAGAGACAGGCTGTAAAGTGTCAGGCTGAGCATCTGAGCCCCTGAGTGGATGGGCATCGCTCTCCCCGGGGCAGTGGTGGCTCATGGCATGAACTAGAACAGTGGTGCTTAACAGGACCTTAGGAATACAGATCTGCTCCCAGGATGAGGCAGAGACAGCCAGGAAATGTGTGGAAGCTGTCCTGGCAGGGCGCCTTCACTGGCCTTTAAGGCCTCACAGCACGTTGAACGAATGTTCCCAATGACCAGCCATGCTCCATGATTGACTGGCTCTCCCCGTATAGCCATTGCCAAAGAAGATTCTTGAAGGCATGCCAGGGTGAAACACTGGTGCCAAAACAGATTTCCAAAAATCCCTCTGGCCCCATCTCTGCCTGCTCAGTCAATAGAATCTGAACTCCTTCACCTGCCATTCCAACTGTCCATGACGCGGCCCCAACCACCCTCCTCTGCATCTTGCACTGCCAAGCGGACCATTGCCAACCTTATGGCCTCTTAGCCCCAATCTCAGTAGGTAGGTGCCAAACGCCAGCCTCATCCCTGCCTGCAGCACAGCTACTCACACGGAGGTGCTGGCCTTCCTAAGGATCAGAAAGGGAATCCTCTCTGGGTCCCTAGAGTCATTTATTGCCCCCCGTGAGTGAATCTCTGTCGGCATGTCTTGACACGATTCCACTTCCTTGGCCCCTGTTTAGCTGCCCCACGGTGTTAGTTTTCTCTCCCTGGCCACACTGAGCATTCTTTAAGGGAAGGGACTCCATTGTCCTTCTTGAATGCACTGGCCTGGTGCAAGGCCTCTACGGTTGTCCTGGTATCTAGTAACCTTAGTGACCCTCATTCAGTGGCTGGAAGACTAAACAAATAGTTTTTCACAAACTTGCTATGTATAGATGCAATCCAGGAAAACCATAGTTTACATGGCAACTGAATTAGAAAGCCATTATGCTCCCAAGTAGGATTTTATGCATCCCCCTTGTGAATCTCTCTTCCCTACAGCTTTTAAAATAAATTTTGATTAATAGCAACTTAATATGTTACAGGAAAAAAAAAACAGCTCTTAAAATGTTGGGGCTCAGATTTAAAAATGTAGTTGTGGATGTATTTATTAATGGCTGTTACATGTAAAAAATAAAACATTCTTATGACTTAACAGTTCATTATCTGCCAAGAAGAATTTTATGTTTAAGAAATTTGTCTACTTTAATTACTTGAAGGTTTTGGGTTTCTTTTCTTCTAGACTGAGGTTTGCATTGAGGACTCGCAAGGGAAATTGTCAAAATTATCCCTTTGCATTTTTCTTCCTTGCTAAGACATGGTTTGTATTCCCAGCCATTGCTAAATTTTAGATACAGCACATAAGGGGCCTTCAGAGAGCAACTAGAGTGTTCTGTTTCCATCTGCCAGATTATATAAGCTGTGTTATGGTTTGTCTGAGTACTTAATGTAGGTAGAAATTTCATTTTTTTTTAAATATGACAGGTCAAAAGATTGAAGTGTGGAATATATTGATAGAGGAAACTGCCTGGACAATCATCAATAGAATGGAAAATGTTCTTTTGGTCCATGCAGAGTCTTTTCCTGTGATACTAGGTGTGAACCAATCATCAGTGAATATTAGAACCCAAAACTATATACATATCTCTGTACGTGGTTCTCACAATCAAGAAAGCAATGCTTAATTGATTTTTTTGAAAAGATTGACAAAATTGAAAAACCCTTAGCTAGATTAAAAGACTCAAATGACAAAAAACCAGAAGTGAAAGAGGATACATTACGAACAAAAATAACTGTGAGAACTATGAGACTACTCTGAACAATAAATTGGATAACCTAAAAGAAGTGGATATATTTCTAGAAACATAGCAACCTACCAATACTGAATCGTGAAGAAAGAAAAAATCTGAACAGACTTTAACTAGTTAGGAGATTGAATCAATAATCCAAAATGTATGGATAGAGAAGAGCCCAGGATCACTGGAAACATCTACCAAATGTTTAAGGAAGAATTAACACCAGTCCTTCTCAAATTCTTAAAAAAAAAAAAAAAATGTAAAGAGGAACTGGGATTGTGGCTCAGTGATAGACCGCTTGCCTAGCATGTGAGAGGCCCCGGGTTCCATCCTCAGCACCACATAAAAACAAATAAACAAAATAAAGATATTGTGTCCAACTACAACTAAAAAATAAGTATTTAAAAAAATTTAAAAGAAAAATTAAAAAAAACAACAAAACACTTCCAAACTCATTCTATAAGGCCAACATGACCCTGATGCCAAATTAGACAGTATCTACTACAAGAGAATAACAGATTTTATTCCTAATGAATATTGATGCAAAAATCCTCATCAAAATACTAGCAAACCAAACTCAACATGGAAAAGAGATGATACATCATAACCAGGTGGAATTTACTACTGGAATGCAAGGATAGTTCATCGTGTGAAAATCAGTTTATATAATATATCACATTAACAGATGATAAAGAAAAACTACATGATCATCTCAATTGATGCAGAAAAGATTTGACAAGATTCAACACCCTCTTATGATTTGAAAAAACAACTAGGAATAGAAGAAAATTACCTTAACATAATAAAGCCCATGTATGACATGCCCGTAGCTAACATACTCAATGGTGAGGCATGGGAAGCTTTTTGGCTAGGATTAGGAACAAGACAAGGATACCCACTCTCACCACCTCCGTTCAACACAGGACTGGAATTCCTAGCCAGAGCAGTCAGGCAAGAGAAGAAATAGAAGGCATATAAATGAGAAAGGAAAAAATAATTATCTCATTTTATAGGTGACATGATCTAATGTAGAAAATCCTAGAACCCCAAGTGGGGGGGGGGGCTATTAGAATAATAAATGGATTGAACAAGATTGCATAATATAATACAAATTCAACACACAAAAGTCGGTTGGCATTTCTATACACTAACAATGAGCAATGAGGAAATTAAGAAAATAATTTGATTTACAATATAATCAAAAAGAACAAAACACTTAGGAATAAATATAACCAAGGAGACAAAGAAAAATGTACACTGAAAGCCATGAACAATGCTGAAAGAAATTAAAGGAGTTATAAATAAGTGAAAAGACCTTTTATATTCATTGCAATGGAAGGTTCAATATTGTTAAAATGTCTCTACCACCAAAAGCAACCTACAGATTAAACATAATCCTATAAAAATTGCAAGGGCATGTTTTATAGAGATAGAAAAGAGTTCTGAAATTCATAAGGAACCAAAAAAGAAAAAAAAAAGACCCTGGGTAACTGGAACATTGATGAGAAAGAGCACAACACCATAGACCTCACACTTCCTGATTTCAAAACATGTTGCAAAGCTACAGTAATCAAAATAGTGTGGCACTTGTATGAAGACAGACATATAAACCAGTGGTACCAAGTAGAAAGCCCAGAAATAAACCCTCATTTATTTAGTCAAATAATTGCTGGAAATTGGCCATTTATGATCAATGTGTCATTTATGGATGATAGAGCATTTGGAAAATAATCCATATGGGAAAATGGACAGAGGTGCCAAGGGAAAGGACAGTCTTTTCAACAAATGGGTTCTAGTTCTGCCTTCCATGGACCTGCCATGGGGATAGCCACCTCTGTGGGCATCAGCATCCTCACGTGTACATGAGGAAGTAAACTGTGCCCTGTGAGACCCAAAACTGGATATCCATCTGCAAAAGAATGAAGTGGAGCCTTTGTCTCACATCATATGTAACAATTTACTCAACATGGATTATAAGACTTGAAACTCCAAAACTCCTAGAAGAAAACATAAGAAAAAAAACAGTGTAGCATAATTCACAATAGCCAAGATGTAGAAACAACTTAAATGTGCATCAACAGATTAATGGATAAAGAAAATGTTGTGGGTACACACACACACACACACACACACACACACACACACACAAAGAGGGGGGGGATTATGAGAGAGAGAATATTATTGAGCCCTAAAAAAGGAAGGAAATTCTATCACAGGCTACAACATGGATGAACCTGGAAGGCATCATGCTTAGTAAAATAAGCCAGTCATGGAAAATCAAATGCTGCTCGATTCCATTCAAATGAAAAAATTTAAAGTAATCAAACTTTTAGGAATAGAAAGCAGACTGGTAGTTTCCAGGGACCGGGGGAAAGGGGAGCTGATATTCAGTGGGTATACAGTTTCACTTTGCAAGTTGAAAAAGTTTTAGAGATTTGTGGCACAACCGTGTGCACACAGTTATTACTGCTATGCTGTATATTCTCAAATGATTCAAGTAATACATTTTATGTTGTGTGTTTTGACTGCACACACACACGGAGGTAATTCATGAATGAAAAGGGGAAAAGAGAAGCACTTAAATCACGAAGCAAGTATAAAATGATCTGGAGGATTCGAGCAAAGTTTGGATTATGAAGTTCAAACCCTACAGAGGTTCAGCAAGGAGTTGTCCCTGTGGGACTGGATTTGATGCAGCCTGTTGCAGTAGACGCAAGACAAGACTAAGGCTGGGCCCTGGGTTCTAGTTCTGCCTTCCATGGACCTGCCGTGGGGATAGCCACCTCTGTGGGCATCAGCATCCTCACGTGTACATGAGGAAGTAAACTGTGCCCTGTGAGACCCAAGGGAGAGAGATGAGGCTTCTTAGCTGGAGAAGAATCTCAAGCAAAATCAGAGTAGAATAATAGAAAGGGGGCCGAAGGGGACAGGGGCTTGGGGAAAGGGCACAGAGTGGGAAGTGGAAACCTGGCCAACAGAGTGAAGGACTTGGGGAAATTGCCTGAGCTCGAGCCGCTTGTGGCAGCACCTCTAATCCTGCTCTGAGCACACACAGAGCCCTCGGTCCATCTCGAGTCTGCACCCAGCAGCCAGCCTCTGAAAATAGAGCCCTTTCAATGGGGCCTCTGAGTACCAAGAGGGCAGGATGCTTCACAAGACCACCTTGGCTGGCGATTCTCAACCTCTGTTGCACCTGGGAGGAGAGTGAATTTTCCCAGTCCGGTTCATGGCACCAGACCTGCACTGATCCTTGAAGGCTCCTCGTTTGATTTGTTGCCTTTTAACCTCATCCCATTCAGCCAGCCCCTTTCCCCATGGACTACCATTAATATGTGTTTGATGTATGTGCAGTTGGTATGTAAAACGAAGTGGTTTAGAATGTGTGTGATTTAAATTTACCTAGGGAATAGCAGCCTACATCAGGAGTAGATAAGCTTTTTGTAAAAAGGACCAAAGAGCCGGCCATGGTGGCACACTCCTGTAATCCCAGTGACTCAGGAGGCTGAGGCAGGAGGATCTCGAGTTCAAAGACAGCCTCAGCAACTTCGCAAGGTCCTAAGCAACTCAGTGAGACCCTATCTCTAATAAAATATTAAAAAGGGCTGGGGATGTGGCTCGGTGGTTCAGGGTCCCTGGGTTCAATCCCTGGTACCAAAATAAATTAATTAATTAAATAAAGAGCTAAAGAGTAAATATTTTAGGCTTCATGGGTTGTGTTGTCTCAATTGCAATTGCCTAACTGGGCTACTGTAGCACAGAAGCAGCCAAAGATATTTGTAAAAGAATGAGCCTGACAGTGTTCTAATAGAATTTTAATTGTGGACACCAAAATTCAAATGTCGTTTAAGTCTTGATATGTCACAAAGAACTCTTCATTGGATTTTTCTTTCTACTATTGAAAAATGTAAAACCATTTTTAGGTTGCAGACCACGAAAACAGGTCGTGGCATGATTTGGCCCATCAAGTGTGATTGATCATTCCTCGTGAGCTCCTTGCTTCTCAGTAGATGGACCAGCAGCAGGGGCATCAACAGGGAGCTTGTTAGAAATGCAGATGCTCAGGGGGCTGAGGTTGTGGCTCAGTGGTAGAGCGCTCACCCAGCTCTGGGTTCATTCCTCAGCATCATATAAAAATAAATAAATAAAATAAAGGGATTTTGTTCAACTACAACTAAAATAACTATTTTTTTTTTTAAAAAAAAAAAAAGAAGAAGAAATGCAGATGCTCAGACTACCACAGACCTACTGGGTCAGCTTTGCATTTTAATAAGAACCCCGGATGATTTGCCTGCACACTCTTCTTTGGGAAGGGCTACCTCTCATATTTTTCCCTTTCTCATTTAGTGCTGCTTCGAAGATCTAACTATGTTGCTGGATGCATTTCTAATGCATTGCTTCTAACTGTAGCATAAGATTTCTCCTTTACACCTTGAGGAAAAAGCAAAACTTTGGAGACATTAAAAAATGAATGGTTGCCAGGGGCCCGGGGGTCTTGCAGGTTCTTGCTCCCTCAGCCCCTGGCCATTTTAGGGAGAGAAGGGGAAGTCGCTGGGGCCTTTGAGAGCCATGTCTCTGAAGTGCCTGCCTGCTCTCCTAGCAAGAGCACAGTTCTGCCATGCTCTGCCCAGCAGGGGAGCGGGGAAGCTTAGCCAGGGTCAAGGATTCCATCCCGCCAGGGCTTCTGTGTCTGAGATGGAGGGAAGGACAGGCCTGATTTGGTCTCCAGAGACTCTCTCGGGTCTTCCCACTTGGTGTCAAGCTGTGCCCTCCACACCTGTTCCCAGATGTTTCCCAGAGTGTCCATTATGATTTATGACTCTCAAATTTCTTTTTGATTGGAACCAAAAGCGCACCATAACCCAGGGATGACAGAGCCGAGAATGGCCATGGAAAGGAGCGTAAATTCCTGCAAGGAAGATGTGTCTGCCAGGGCCCTGGCAGCTCCAAGGATGCAGCATGACCTGCTGGTCGGGAAGTCAGAACTCCACTCAAAGATGTGGCTGTCTTCCTTCCTGCACTTGGAGGCAGTTGAACATCCAGATGGCGAATAGACCAAGGGAAGGACTTCAGAAAAACAGCAGCTCGTAGAGGGCTGGAGAGCCCCCTTTAAGTGCAGGGGTGGGGCAGATGCTCCCATCTTTGATGGAGGGAAGTACTCCATGATCCTCCTTGTTTGATTTTTTTACTTTAGTTCTTTTGAGATGGACTTTAAAGGGTGGCTGAGATTGACTTTTGCTACCTGCACTGTTTACAGTGTCTAAACCTTTTATATGATCACCGTCTCTCCCTGGTGCCCAAGAGTAGGACAGAGGTGGAACTATCCCCAGTAGAAGCGAGCTCTTGTCTCCAGGGGACCAGTGATAAACTGGAGTCTACAGAAATCAAGACTTGTATGTTTAAGATGTTACCTTGTCCTCAAAGGGACTATGGAGCCTAGGCACGGTGGTGCATGCCTGTAATCCCAGCAGCTCGAGAGGCTGAGGCAGGAGGATCGCTAGTACAAAGCCAGCCTCAGCAAAAGTGAAGTGCCAAGCAACTCAGTGAGACCCTGTCTCTAAATAAAGCACAAGTTAGGGCTGGGGATGTGGCGTGGTCGAGTTCAATTCCTGGTACCAAAAAAAAAAGAAAAAAGAGGAGGGACTGTGGACCTGTGGGTCACCCCTGGAGACTCTGTGGTATAAAGTAGCCTTTGGATCTGGCTTTGGGTGGGACTCTACCAGCTTCATAGAATGTGGTTCTAAATGGGGCCTTTCACTGCCAGAAGCCTTGGTTCCCCTCTCTAAAATGGGAATTCTCATACTTACCTCTACGATGGTTCTCTGCCTAAATGAGATAGGAGGGATGCAGTTGGTAATTCCATGTGCAAATGCTAATGTTAGTGTTGGCAGCAAGATGACAAATGTGGTTATGGCATTAAGGGTCTCTGTCCCTCGTAGAAATGGAAGAAGTTGTTTCGTGGTGCCTTGTCTCCCCCTCACTCCTTTCTACAAGCCTTTCCCATAAGCCTTTGTCTCTCTTCTGTTCCTTAAAACATACCTGTCTTCCATATCCTCACTTCACCAAAACCACTCAGCGAGGTAAAGTGTTGAAAGAGTCTGGTAGAGCTGGGAGGCAGATTGGCATCTGACCACGGATGACTCTGTCCAGCCCTGCACACACTGGGACATCCTTGGGATATCACCAGATCCAGACCCCTCCCTCTAGGAGTGTTGTGACCACACATTTCTATTTTCCTCCAGACTCTATTTGGCTTGGGCTGCCTGCTCTATTGACATTGGTGGCCAGGACTATAAAACCAAATGTTTGTGGAAGATTCATAGGGAAAACTGAGATGACCTGTGCTCTTTATGAGGCCTGAGAAGATCTTTAATCTGGGTTATTGGCTCTCAAGATCCCTCTTAGGTCCCTGCTGCAGGGAGCACCCTGTGGAAAGGAGGGAAGAAAGGTTGGGCCAGTCCAACTGGAGCTGCCTGGATACCTGGGAGAACCTTGCCAGGCCTTTGCCCCAAAGGTGCTGATTTGGGAGGTCTGGGGGGAGCCTGCAAGTCTGCGTTTTCCTACAGGCTGTGGGTGATTCTGATCTCCTGGTCCAGGACCACACACTTGGAGAAGCAAGGCTAATTGTAGCTTGCCAGCCAAATCCAGCCTGCCACCTGTGTTTGTAAATAAAGTTTTGAGTGGAGGACGGTCACTCCCATGCATTCCCACATTGTTGGTGACTGCTTCGCTGCTACAGTGGCAAAATGAGTAGCTGTGACAGAGACCATATGGCCCACAAAGCCAGAAATATTTACTATTTGGCCCTTTACCGAGAAAGCGTGCCAACCTCCACTGTAGAGGTTCCTCAACTCCCCAAGGCTGGTGGTTCTGATTATAGGCACAGCACCCCCAACTCCCTGCTTTCGTTCACTGGCTAAGTACTCTATGACCCTCACCACCAAGACACCAGCTCTGCTAAGCATTGGATCATGTTTCCTGGAAGAAATAAACACAGGGACTAGTAATCACTGTTGCTTAACGTAGATTTTTGTAGATCACAAAACATCTTCAGACCCTGCGGTAACCTGGACAGGGCTGTATCCATCTCATGGCGGTACAAACTGAGGCTTAAAAGAGAAAGATTACCCATGGTCACAGGACGTATTTGTGACAATCCCAGGCCTCCTATCCTTTCTACTGCATACCACGCTGCCTCTTATGTACAATGCAAAATTGGATGGTATTTAGTTTATTCATGGCCTATCATAATGTAGCATGTTACCTCAAACTCCATGGCTCAAAACAACAGTGGATATTTATTATCACTCCCGGTTTCTTTGGGTTAGGGATTCAGAAGCAGGCTGGCTAGGCAGTTCTGCCTCAGGTGGTTTCCTGAGGCTCAGTCAGACAGCAGCCAGGGCTGTACTTATTGAAGACCTGACTGGCGCTTCACGCATGCGGCTGGCAGGCTGGTGCAGGCTGTTGGTGGGAGGCCTCGGATCCTTCCCCGTGGGCGTCTGCTCAGGCTGCTTGTGTGTCCTCACAACATGGCAGCTAACTTCCCCAGACCCAGTGATCCAAGAGCCAGACAGCCAGGGGGACACTGTGTCTTCATTCAGACCTAACCTCCCAAGTCACATAGCATCGTCTCTGTCACATTCTCTTCATCAGAGGCAAATCAGTTAGTCCAGCCCACATTCAAGAGGAGTGTCAGAGAATTTATAGACATTTAAAAACCCACCCAGTGTGCAGATTTCCATTTCACTGCCTACTGGGAATGTCAGGGTCCTGTGGTATACCCCAGAGCTGGCCTTTAGTTGATCATAGAACGTCAGACTGAAGTCCTAAGCCAGAGCAAGGTAAGTCACAAATGACTGGTAATGTCTAGGCTTCAAGCTTCTTCTGCCTGGAGCACCCAAAGGACTCCACGGTGGGACTTGAGAAAGGGTCAGAGAGGGCCAAAGGGACACACCCACCCTTGTGACATGCTTGAAAGTGGGAAGAAGTCCGTAGGCTTGAAATCACCCAGGTGACTTGGATGTGCTCCTCCTAGGTGCTGGGCACCCCATCCCGTTGATTTCTTTATCCTCTCTGTTTCCCAGACTGGCAAAGCAGAGGCCCAAAGAGCCACGTGCCTGGCTGGAGAAGGCACCCAGGCCTGAAGTCCCCAGGCTGCACTGGTCATTGCTCCGCACGGTTCTCCCATAGAGCATTAAACACATTTTGGTAAAAACTCTGCAGGGCTCAAGGAGGAGGCTGTGAACGTGTGGATGGAATTTGCCCTTCCAAGTCTTTGTGTTAGTTCATCCTTATCTCAGCCAGCTGACTGCGTTTTGTGTCAGATGTGTTTCCAGGCAACGTCTGGGACTAATGGGGGAGAGTCGAGTTTATTCTTCCACATCCTGCCAACTCTGTGCGATGCACCTTACACGTAGGAACGCATCCAGACCAGCTCTGATCTCTCCGTGGAGCAGCGGCCAGCCAGAGCGCCTTTATAAACAGTGTTTGGACACCCTCTAGTGGATAAGCGGAGATGCTCACCTCTCTTGCTGAATAGAACTACCAGCCGGGACCAGAGGGGACGACTGGCTTAAAGATCCTCTTGACTCTATGAAGCGAATGTAGGCAGAGGGCAGCTTGAGGATCACGTGGTTCCTTGATGATCCTGGAAAGGGATACACTCTTGTCCTGCATCTTCTCCAGCTTGATGCACTAAATAACCTGGTTTGTTTGGAAAAAAAAAAAATGCAAGAAATAAAAGCAAATGATTGCACACATTTGTATGTGTGTATATTTCTGGATGCAGAGAGTATGTGTGATGGTAAGCAAGAATTGGCAGACTTTTCGTATAAAGGAATATTTTTAGGCTTTGTGGCCCAGAAGCTTTGTACTCTGCCTTTTTAGCCCCCAAACAAACATAGATACTATATAAATGAATGAACATGGCTATGTTGATTGTCTACATAAAATAGGCAGTGAGCTTCATGTGTCATGGGCCATAGTTTGTCAACTCTGGTGAAGAAGAAAAAACTGAATCATGTTTGTCTCTCACAGTGGATGGTAAATTTCTCAGGTGCACGGACCCTGTGTCTCACTCACCTTTGTCCCCGAGTATCCAGCCCTGTTCCCAGAGGCAGCAAGTAGTCAAAAGTTGCTGGTCCAAAATTGCCTTTATGTCAATCTCTGTTATACATGAACTTTCTTTGAGGACTTCCTGGCATTTTTTGAAGAAAGAGCCCCATGCTTTCTGAACTGGATGTTAAATGATCAGAGAAATAGGACTAAGTGCCCTCCCCGTTTTCTTTCTATCTGGCTCTATCTAAAGTGAACCAACAAGCTACCTGAGAGACCGATAGATAAAAAGGCCTTGTGATAATCAGCTTGATCCCATCTGAAGAGGACATTCCCTGGGTTTAGTAGCAGTGGACAGCTTTGGGGAATCTTGTTTTGCAGAACTAGGGGTAGTTTGCCCTGAAGCATCTGCTATTTTCACTAGAACCTACTTATGTCCACAGATTTTGCACTGGGGTGGGGGCTGGCTGGGGTATTCTAGGTAATGCTACATTCCTAACACAACAGGAAAACAGCAGGAGGGTTGGGGATGTAGCTCGGTGGTAGAGTGCTTGCCAAGCATGCAGGAGGCCCTAGCTTCACTCCCCAGTAAACTGAAAGAGAGAAACAAGCAAGCAAATAAATGAGCAGGAGTCAGCTTCTCTGCCTCACACACCAGCCTCTTCAGCACTGTACCTGGCTATTCCTAGAAGGTAGTTTTATGGTCTGCCAAATTGTGCAGTTTCTTTAGTTATTAACAGTAGCTATCACCAGTAGAGCATATTGTCTCATCACGTGGATTTTGGAAAGTGCTTATTATCCCAGAACTATATAGATGAGCACAGAAAAGTTCAACAGAGCATGACATTGCTATTCTGTCGCATGAGAGCTAAAAAGCTTGGACTCTGTTGTTGGGTGTGCTTCCGTTTCCCCATCTAAAACAATCATGATTGAAATTGTTTCAGGGGACAAGCGATGAGGTTCAAATGAAGCACTTACTTACACTTTAGAAGAGATTGTGCTGTTGCCTGGGGTTTGATCCCATAAAAAGTGCTTGGTAAATATTGGTTGAATAAATAAGTTATTTGCTAGTCACACACTGAGAATTCAAAGCCTGAAGCTTTCCACTAGCCAGATGCCCTTGACATTATACCATTAAACCAAATAGCAACAGAGAACATGGTAACCATAGCCCTGAGGCAGACCTGTGGCATTCAGCATGTCTCCACTGGGCAGGGACAGGAGCTGAGGGTCAAACATCCCCAGCTTACTTACGTTGAATCTTGTTGGTAGTACTGCTCACTGAAGAGCCCTCAAGATCAGTCTGTACATCCATCGTGGTGGAAATAGGTAAGATTTGCAGGCTCCATACAGGTGTGAAAAGCTTGAGTCAGAGAAATATAAGTGTTTAACCTGAGAAACAAAGAGGGAAGGCACACACCTGCCAGTCATGATAAACCTTGGTAATAATTTTAGAAAATAAACGGGCGTGGTGCCATACGCCTGTAATCCCAGCTGCTTGGGAGGCTGAGGCAGGAGGATCACAAGTTCAAGGCCAGCCTCAGCAACTTATTGAGGCCCTAAGCAATTTAGCAAGATCTTGTCTCTAAATAAAATATAAAAAAGGGCTGGGGATGTGGCTCAGTGGTTAAGTACCCCATGGGTTCAATTACCAGTATCAATAAATAAATAGATATCAATTCCCAATACCAATAGATAGATAGATAGATAGATAATCTTAGAAAGTAGCAATAACTGACATAGCACCTCACTCATACCAAGCACTGTTGTGCACACATTGCTCAACTCAATTTCCCCTCCCACAACCCTGTGAGGGATACTTCTGTAGTACATTCTCTAGATGAGGAAACTGAAGCTCAGGGTAGCAACTTGCCTGAGGGCAGGGAATGTGTTGGTCTGCGGTTGGTCTGCACCTCCCCCCACTCCCGCAGCCAGAGAGGAAGGAAAAGGAAAGAAAGCATCAATAAAGAAATCAAGATGTCGTTATGAGTTAAGATAGCATTGGACCAAAAGATGCCACTGGGCCCGGTTCTGCTCTGACCATTGACCAGCTCTGTCACCCTAGGCTGATTGCTGCTGAAAATGGCCTCCACTTCCCAGCAACTATAAAACGAGGAGCTAATCAAATTCCAGGGGAAACACTATTGGGCCCTTGAACCACGCATGGAGTAAGTCTTGACTTGAGGAAATAGTGCCATCCTTGGAGACTGGTGTCAGATGCCGAACATGGGTCAGCCTCCTCCCTAATTGGACTTCCACCCGGCCTTTGCCTCTGAGGTTGGGACTTACAGGATACACACATTATCATCTGGGGGTCTCTCAGAGACTTGTTCCTTCCACCCTCAAAATTTTGCCTGATTAACTCCCTTTCACCTATTTAAATCTCAAACTTCCTTCAGCCGTCCAAATGATGGGGTCCTTGTACTTTGCATTCCCATATTAACTTCATTTCTTCTTATAGACTCATCACAGTTTGTAATTAGATATTGATTGAGGTCTGGGGGCAGCAACCATGTCAGTTTCCCCCCAGCTTTGCACTGCCAGTGAGAACTTGGTAAGAATTTTGAATGAATGTGTGTTGCCATATGTTGACCATATTAAACACAGGTCAGGAGAAGAGCAGCCAGGCAGAGGAATGTTGGTTGGTTCTCATGGTGGGGTACGTCAAAGTAAAGCTACAATAGCTGATTTCCAGTGCCACTTCATTGAAATGAATTTGTAATGATAATATGACTTAAGGTCCAAAGAGTTACTTCAGAGGTATACTATTCTCAAGCTCACACCTGGAGCCATGCAGTGCCTCTGAGCAAAATCTGCTGGGAACACTGGTACTTGGCTCCTAGGGAACTTTGTCAAAAATCACCTGTTTTCAAGGCTGAGGGGTAGGTATACTAAAGGTGCTTCTGTCAATCAAAACTAATCTCAGAAGTAAATTAGCCAACTCATGCTACAGCCATGTGGCATTTCCTGCCCCACCAGCAGTGCCAAGAAAACCCGTGTTAGTGGTATTTGAATATGAATAAATCCCACCATGAGTGTACATCCTCATGTCTATCATTTTAACACTACCAGCAGATAAATCTGAGCAGCAGAATTGCTGTCACAAGCTTATAGACTTGACTCCTCAGGAAAGTCCTCAGGGACAAACTTGGTATCTCTTACATTTAAAAAATGTAAGATATCTGTTTTCTTAGTCCACAGAATGTTAGAATGAAGATGGTATGGACGCAGGTTATACACACAAAGAGCAGAGGAGGGCTGCTGGAATCCATTTACTGAGAACCATAGAGGTGACAGCTCATGCTTTTCAATTTTAAAAACTTTCTTCATAAACTGGGCATGGTGGTGCATGCCTATAATCCCAGCAACTCGGGAGGCTGAGGCAGGAGGATCATGAGTTCAAATCTAGCCTCTGCAAAAGCGAGCAACTCAGTGAGACCCTGTCTCTAAATAAAACATAAAATAGGGCTGGATGTGGCTCAGTGGTTGAGTGCCCCTGAATTCAATCCCTGATACTCCCTCAAAAAAAAAAAAAATCTTCATAGAAAACCTGTACCATCAGAATAGAAGCAAGGAATCTCATCCTACAGGACAAGATGGTAATTGAAATATTTGATGTTTGCTTTGACTCTGAATCATCAAAAGGAATTAGGAATACTACATTTAATTTTAAAAGGAAGATAAAGAAAGGCATTTGACTGAGCTAATTGTCCTATTCAGGAGAGACATTGGAGAAGAAAGAAGCTGATTAGTTCACTAAAAAATAGAAATCTCTAGCTTGATCAAGGATATCTACCATCTGTCAAAAAACAATAACATCATCAAACTATTAAAAAAATTAAAATAATAAAGATGGTTACTATCACTTGTGTTCTGGAAGATAGTTCTGGAGAGTCTAGCTAATGTAATAATGCAAAAAAATAAAAAAGAAGGAGGAGGAGGAGAGAAAGAACCGGTATAAATATTGGAAAGCATCAAAGCAGATGTCTTAGCCAGAAAAGTCCAGGGAATCAACTGACACCAGTAGATTGATAAAATACCTTTAGAACTAAAAGGCTTATCACAAGCAGCTATTCTCACCCCATATCTTCTTATTCCAGCATCCTCCCTTCCCAGAGGTAACCACATGAGTCACCTCTTGCTTTATCCACATTCATACTTGTAAATAATATGTGAGCTGCTGTCTTCGGTTTTACATGATAACAGGTAACTTCCTATCACCTTTTGTCTTAGCTCAAACTGCCATAATGAAATGCCGTAGACTGAGTAAGTAGCAGGAATTTATTTCTCACAGTTCTATAAACTGAAAGTCCAAGATCAATGTATCAGCAGGGCAAGTTTCTTTGAGTCACAGAGAGCTACCTTCTTGTTGGGTCTTCACAGGGCTTTTCCTTGGTGCATGTGGTGGCAGGGGGGTGGGGACAACGAGAAGAGAAGCCAACTCTCTGATGTCTTTCTTCCAAGGCCAGTAAATCCCACCATGAGTACACCACCCTCATGACCTAAGCCTAATTACCTCCTAAAGACCCACCTCCTAATACCATCACACTGGGAATTGAGGCTTCCACAAATGAATGTTTCCAGAGACAAGTTTCAGGCTGTGGCATCATGTCTATCATTTTCCTGCTCCATGTTATCATTGAAGTCAATATTCAGTGTTTATTATCTTCATGCAAATATTAGATCTGAGTTTTTCAGTGAACAATAACTTTTTTGTGTGTATGTGATTCTGGGGATTGAACCTAGGAATGTTCTACCACAAATATACATTCCCCAGCCCTTTTTATATTTTTATTTTAACACAGGGTCTTGCAAAGTTGCCCAGGCTGGTCTTGAACTTGAAAACCTATCTGCCTCAGCGTCCCAAGTAGCTGGGACTGCAGGCATGCACCACTGCCCCCTGCCTTTCTTTTGTTTCATACTGAGGTATATATAATAGCATAGTGTCTCTTGTGTGTGTGTGTGTGTGTGTGTGTGTGTGTGTGTGTAGTGCTGGGAATTGAACCCAGGGCCTTGTGCATGTGAGGCAAGCACTCTGCCAACTGAGCTATATTTCCAGCCTAGTATTATTTTTTAAATTTGTTCAATTATCTTTGTAGTTAATGGTCTCATTTTTTCCCAGTGGCCTCTCAATAACGTTTTCTGTAAGGTAAATCACACCAGATAACCAGAGTTCCAGTTTTTATCTTATGATGAATTTCTCCTAGGGATCTCCCCTGGCTGCCATCTTAAACAAACCTTTGCCTTTCTGTGAGGTTGTTGCCTTCTCTTCCTCTTTCTTGGTTTCCTGCCTCATTTTGGTGGAGCAAGTTCTCTAGTAGCTTCAGCAGGTGAAGAAAGGAACATGCCATAGTCATGATGATGACAACCTGTAATATTGTCTTCCGCCTGACCTGGTTACCCTCCAAGTCTGGGCACCTCTCCTGTGTGGATTTCACTTCATCTTGGGGATGACCTTCACCTCTCTCCTGGGTGGTTCTCCTGTTGACTTGTTTGGCATTTTCTTTTTAAAGCTTATGCCTTGTTTTGGTGTCGATTCCCGAGAAAGATTGCATGAGAGGAGGAAAATTTTTTAGACATTGCAAATCAGGAAAAAAAAATGCATTCTCATCTTGCTCTTCATTGATAATCTTCCAGATAATTTCTGGTTAGAAATCGTTTTTCCTCAGGAATTTGAAAGCATTGGCCATTATCTTCTGACTGTTCACTTTTAGAAAGATTAAAAGCCATTCTTGCTTCTGATCCCGTGTAGGGCAATCTGTTTGTTCTTTGGTTGTTTAAAGAATTTTCTCTTTCTGATTAATGTTCTGAAATTTCATGATGTACCTGGGTTTTGGTCTTTTTTTAATCCATTGTGCTAGGTATTCAGGAGGTATAAGCCCTTTTATGTAGAAATGTGTTCCTTTAATTCTGAGTTTTCTTGACTTTTCTGATTGGTTTCTTTCCCTCCATCTTCTCCAGACTCTGTCCTGAAACAGTAATTAGATGTTTGGCCTCCTGAACCTGTCTTCTAGCTTTCTGTATTTCACACTAGTGTTTGGGGTTTTTTTGTTTTGTTTTGTTTTTGTCTTTTTGATGTGTTTCTAGAAGGTTTTCTCTGTTTTACCATCTGACATTTCTATTGAGTTGTTCATTTCTGCTGTTCTCACTTTAATTTCAAAAACCATTTTTATTTTTGAAGGACCATTTGTCCTTCTTCTAACCTCCTATTTCTCCTATACAGTCTCTTCTCTCTGGGATGCAGAAGACTCTTTTCCTGGGATGTTTTCTTCTCCCTCTTGCAAGTCACTTTCTCCCAGTTTGTATATTGGTCTCAGATCCCACCCTTGCCAACAGGCTTTGCTGTCTCCATAGATCTGGGAAGGCTGGATTGTCTGCCCATGTTTTGAGACTGCAAAGCTGTTTAGCTGTTCTGAGCATGTGGCTGGGGCTTCTCAGCCTTGAACTTCATGGTGGATTGACCTAGCTGGGCTGTGTGCTGAAGAATCCTGGAAGTCAGTATCTTTAGCTTTTTTCTTCTACATTAGTCAAGACCCGGCTGCTAACCATCCAACCCAAGTAAAGGGAAAAGTCTAGGGATTGAAAGTGTGGGTAAGTCTTCACATTGAATTTAAACCTTTGCTTACAGTCTGATGCTGAAACTTTCAACTAAGCCCCTCCATTCAGAGACTTAACTTCGTTTCACCTTCTGAAGAGTGGTTCTCGTTCAGAAGTGATTTTCACCTCCCATGTTGGCAATTCTGGAAATATATTTGATTGTCATCAAGAGGGGAGAAGTGGAGGTTTGCTGCTTCCATCTAGTAAGTAAGAGGACAGGAATACTGCTCCAAACATCCTCTAGTGCACAGGACAGTCCTCTCCTCCAACAAGGAATTGTTGATCCACCTTGTCAATAGGGCTGAGAGTGAGGAATCCTGACCTAGAAAATAAACCTTCAAACTAATGAAGAGGTGAAGAGACATGCAGCAGCTTGGAGCAGGGCAGAGGGTAAAGACTAAGCTGCTTTCAAACAGCCTTCCATTCCCCCTCCACATTGCAGCCACTGCTCCCCACCCAAACCCAGCCTAGGCATCCAGGCCCAGAGATACCAGATCTTCTCAGACTTTGCAGCAAGGTTGGTTTTGTTCTTGACTTCCCTGCTAGCCATCTTAGCATTTAGCCCTCTCAGAGTGGCTGAGTCCATTATCCCTTATCAATCTGTGTTCTTAGCTCCCCCAAATGTGTTCCCTTTGCCTTCTCTCCTATTCATCCATCCTCCTGATAATTTTAGAAGAGTTTGGGGAAGGAAACAAAATTAGATTCTTCTATTCAGTCTGATATCTTTATCCAGAAGCCTAACATACATTAAATACATTTGTAAGCTACATTGGTTGACACAGGCACAGCAATGACTACGGGTGAGTGGAATGGAATAAAAATTCCAGAAGTCCAGAAGCTGAGCCCCGATATATGGAAAGTCATCAATAAGTGATATTTAGGTTGATTTGCTAGGAAAAAAAAAATGTTAAAAGCTCTTCTCAACTTACATATAGAAGTCAATTCAAGTTGCATTAAAGGTGTAAACATACGTACAAAATTACAAAAGAAGATACAAGAGAATATTTTTATAATCTTGTGTTGAGGAAGAATTTCCTAAGTGGGTAGATATAGAAGAAGAGTTCAGGTAACCAATGAACAATGTAAAACTTTAAAACTCCTATTGACAAGACTTCATGACACTAAAAAAAAAAAAAAAAAAACTACATGGGGAAAATATGTACCACATGTATTGTTGGTTACTATCCCTCTTATGTAAAAATCTCTACCAATCAGAAAGCAATTTTTTTTAACCTATCAATTAAGGAAAGCTCTGTAAGTTACCGATAAACATTTGAAAAAAATACTTAGCACAGGTCAGGAAAATGTAATTTAAAGCAGAAACAAGAACAGTATGTATCGGTGGTTCATAACTTGCTGGCTCCTGACAGCAGTATCACCAGGAACTTGCTAGAAGTGCAGATTCTTAGATCCCACCCTAGATCTGAATCACAGACTCTAGAGCAAAGTCTGTGCAATCTGGGTGAACAAGCCCTCCACGTTTGAGAACTGTTGCTGGTAGTCAGGAGGACGAAAGAACTACATTCTGTGTTGTGTCTGACTCTCGGCGCTGAGTAAAGGAAGCCGGGTGTGTTGAGTACTGACTGTACGATTCCATCTGTATGAAGATGGAAATTGAGCAAAACTAAGGCTAGAAATCAGGATCATTGTTGCCCTTGGAGGGGAGAAGCAGTAACTAGAAGCGGGTGCTGGCTGTGGTGTGTTTCTTGATGGGGATGCTAGGTACACAGGTTGGTTCAGTTAGTGGAAATCCACCACACTGTTCCCTTAGGATTTGTCACACTTCTCTTGACTGTATTTCAATAAAGTAGTGAAAGGCAAAATATGAGCTCTCTTGCTTTCTATTTTGAAGTAAGTTTTTAATCATTCAAAGCATAGGAATTAGCCATTTGTGGTGGCTACACACCTGTAGCCCCAGCTACTAGAGAGACTGAGACAGGAGGATCACTGGAGCTTACAAGTTCAAGACCAGCCTGAGCAACATAGTGAGACCCTGTCTCAAAAACAACAAAAATTGGGGAATATAGTCCAGTGAGAGTAGAAAGGGGAAAGCATGTATAAATGAAGATATAGAATATAGATACAGAGGGCCGGGGTTGTGGCTCAGTAGTAGAGCGCTTGCCTTGCATGCATGAGGCCCTGAGTTCGATCCTCAGCATCACATAAAAATAAATAAATAAATAAAAATGTTGTGTCTGTCTACAATTTTAAAAAAAAGAATATAGATATAGAATATAGGTTATAGATATATAGATATAGAATATCTACATGTATACATGCTTTTTGATGGAAAGGTAAATGAGTATAGGGTTTTTGGAGAGTGATTTGACAGCATCTGCTTGTAAGGACAAACAGTCTAGAAATTCTACTTCTAGAACTGTGTCCTGGAATTCAGGTATGCAGAGATTATATTGTAAGAATATGCTCTGGGCATTTTTGTACAAACATAAAAAGAGATAACCTAAATTTACCTCCATAGGGAACTGGTTACATGAATTATGGAGAACCAGCAACTATTAAAATTGACCTAGCTCTGTACATAGTACATAGGATGTCCTCCATGGGATTGCTGACTGAAAGAAGCAAGTTATAGGCGCCATGTACAGAATGATCCATATTTATAAAGAGAGAAAGAAAAGGACACTCAGGTGGTGGATTAGGAATGCAAGAGAAAAGGTTGGTAAAATTGTTGGTATTGATTTTTTTTTTCTTAAATTTCCAACTCGTGGATATATTTCCATGTTAATTTTTTAACCTATATTTCTCACTCTTTTTTAACCTATATTTCTCACTCTTTTTTAACCTATATTTCTCACTCTTGAATTTTTTTTTTTTTTTTTTTTTTAGGCTTGGCCTTACAAAATGCAATCCAGGGGAGAATAAATGGTATTTGTGCAGTCTAAGCAAATAAAGATCTAGGACTTTTCTTAAATGTATGCACATACACATGCACATAGGAGATGAGTGACATTTTTGTAGAGTGATCTTCATCAGTACTGCTTATAGAGGGAGATAAAAGGTTTGCCTGAAGATAGATTTCACTTACCTAGGAAATTCACTGGGGTAGAACAATTCTTCTCTTGACAGGGACATTCTTTATACTATGTTTGCTGGTGAGGTCAGGGGTCAAGTATTCCTGCTCTTTGAGAAACAGCTCAGTTAAACATATTGTCCTGCATCTGCAAGGACCGTTGCTAGCAAATTGGACAACTGCAGCTCTGGACAACAGGCTCCATTTGCTTATTAATGAAAAACGTTTTTGCATTCATAGCCAAGAGCTGTCAGGTGAACCTTAAACCTTTGCAATCCTGAAAGAGCACCATAAACACATTTGCAATCATTCATTCACTGTTGTTTCTTGTGTGAATCATCAACAAAAGGCCCATCTGACCCTTTCAGTTTGAATCAAGAGGCCCTAAAATGTTGTTTCCGATGCTGTTGTGCTGGATTATACCCATTACCAACCTTACTGATCCAAGGGAATGTCAAACATAGGGGTATAGATTACCTGTCAGTTGGGATGAATTCGGGCTCAAAATCCCCATTAGTGTGAGGCTTAGTGCTTTCTAGAGTCACATCCATTTTGTACATCCTCACTTTTTTTATTGCCACCAATGTAAGCACAAACACACATCTCCATTAAGCACCTTTTCTTTGGTATCCATATACAACATCAAGGAGACAAAAGAAATGTCCATGTTCAACTCTAAAGAGGAGAAACAGCAACACTCAGACTCTGTCACCTGCTTCCCAGCACAGGCATGCAGACTTTCACAGAGAGGTGTGCTTCTCTCAGGAATCAACTGTACGGTGTCCCTGGGAATCCTACCTGAGGCTTCGTGACTCACTGAGGTCTTCTTAAAGAAGGGCCCAAATCTCCTCCCTGTTGTTATGGTTTAGATGTGGTGTCCCCCAAAAGCTCACATGTGAGACAATACAAGAAGGTTTGGAGGAGAAATTATTGGGTTATAGCCTTAATCTGATCAGTGAATTGATCTCTGATGGGATTAACAGGGTGGCGGCTGGAGGCAGGTGGGGTGTAGCTGGAGGAAGTGGTTCATTGGGGGTGTGGCTATGGGGTATATATTTTGTATCTGGCAAGTGGAGTCTTGCTCTCTGCTTTCTGATGGCCATGTGAGCTCCTTCCTTCTGCCATTCTCTTCCGCCATGATGTTCAGCCTTATCTGGAACCCCTGGGGAATAGAGCCTGCTGTCTATGGATGGAGACCTCTGAAATCATGAGCCCTTAAATAAACTGTTCCTCCTCTACAATTATTTTGGTCAGGTCCTTCAGTCACAGCAGTGAAAAAGCTGACTAAAACACCTGTCTTGAAAGTCTGGCAGCCACCTCAAATTTGACAGATTAAGAACTGAGCTCATCAACAGCATCCCTCCCACCCCCCCACCCCCACAACCTTTCCTCCTTTGTCATTCCAGCTGAACAAATGAAACCCTAAACCATGTCCTAAACCTTTCCAGAGACCTGGGACCAGTCATTCCACTGTATCCTCTCACACCACCATATGTAATCTATAAAGTCCTGCCTACTCCTGAAATTTGTCATGAATTTACCAACTGTTCAATATTCACTCCCACCTCACTGGTCTTGAAGACATCCCCATCTCCCACTTGGGTACCTGCACCATCTCTGAACTCATCCCTCAGACCCACCTCTTACCCCTCCACATGTCCATTCTCTGCATGCAGCCAGTGTGATCTGATTAAAAAAAAAAAAAAAATTAACCAGATATCATCAGTCTCTGCTTAAAACCCTCACCCTTAGGATAAAGTACAAAATCCTTAGGTTTCCTGGGCCTGCGTCATGTGACCCTTTTTAACCTACTACATACATGTTCCTTCTGGTTTTGGAAGGTAGCCCAGCCCTCCCCACCCTCAACCTTTGCTCATGCCACACTCTGCACGAACATTACTTTCCCGCCTGTCTTAGGAGCTTACTTCTCTGACACTTCTTGTACCTGCCAATAATGTGATGTCCCCCTATATGGAACCTGACCATATTCCTGTATAGTGATTTTCAGTTCTAATTAGTCTGATGTTCCCACCCCTAGACGTTAAGCTGTTTACAAGCAGGATCTGTTCAGTTCATATCCCACTTTCCGATGACAAGAAGCCTGACCATTGTAGATGTACACATGGTATACGAATGAGCAACATTTATCTTCCCAGCTTTGTATGCTTAGCGTTACTTTAGTATTTGTTCTGCAGACTGCAAAGAAAGCTAAAACAGAAGTGAAATATTTTGTCCTGAGTCACCCAGCAAGCCAGCATTTATGGCCAGAGTTCACCCTGAATTTTTGATGGTATCCCTTAGGGATGTGGTACAGACTCTAACTTTCCCTTGACTTAGGAATAAAGTCCTTCTGTCCAGCACTCTGGAAAGTGTTGGAATGCAAGTGCCTACCTTTCTCTGGCCTTCCTTTGCTCAGGACTCTAGACACCTCCGGTTTAGGTCAGTTTCTTGTGCCTGGATATAGGCCTCCAGGACTCAGCAAGTGATGTTGATGTGGCTTTTGGCTCTGGCCTTGCTCTGCAGTGGTGAAGAGTTGAATGGCTGTTGCTGGGATAGTGTGCCACTTGTGATAAGATGCCAAGTATCGTGTCTGCACGGGGACCTTGGCTTGCTCTTCCTCTGACAGCTCTCTCAGGCCACCACTCTCCACCATCTGTGAGCAGGGCAGCGATGGCAGGCAGGGAATGCCCAGAGGCTCAGAGTGTGGGAGCAGATCAGCTCCAGGACTGCCTCTGAGTGGACCTGCAGTCATGTTTCTTTGACAAGTACTGCTCTGAGAGCAAATTCCAGCCACAGTTGCTGTTTTGCCCTGAGTGGTGTTTTAAGACTCTTAATTAGTGCTAATATTTTAAAAACAAGATTATCATGGGCAAACTTGAGTTTCTGTGTTCTTCTAAGGAAAAAAGGGGGCAGATTTGTTGAAACCAGCCCACTAAAATCCGCCAGAGCTGCATAGAGAGTGCCTGCTTAACACAAGACATGGATTTTCTTATTTGCCATGGCTCTAACCCTGCCTGCCATGGTCATTGATCTTACCCTCCTAGTATTTGTGGGCATAAGAGTTTGCAATCCCTATTTTTAAATCGTGTGTTTGTATGTGTGAATATTCAAGTAAGTTGTAATTGACACTCTGTATAATTATCTTTTTCTCTGTCCCCTGTTCCTCCCCCATCCCCTTTCTTTTCCACTGCCTCTACCATTTTACAGGTCTTGGGTCTACTGGTATGGACACTTATCGCTGGAACCGAGTACTTCCGGGTTCCCGCATTTGGCTGGGTCATGTTCGTAGCTGTATTTTACTGGGTCCTCACCGTCTTCTTCCTCATCATCTACATAACGATGACCTACACCAGGATTCCTCAGGTGCCCTGGACAACAGTGGTAAGGAAGCCAAGGGTGGTGTTCCTGTCCAGAGCCCACTAGGTGGGATGGCCCAAGAGTCCTGTACTTAGTTCAAGATGGTTCTCTGCCCTTGCAGAGTGGGCCAAGCCATAGACAACCCAGTTTAGCATACAGGGTCAGCATCATCTGATGGCTTCTCAAGTGTTTTACTGAGATGTATGAAACTGGACACGTTGGAAGATCCAGGAATTCATTTCACTAGCAAACCAATTCTCAGGAGTCTGAATCAAGAAAAGCTGGGTTCTCGTACATAGATGCTTGCTTCTTTGTTCTTTGTAGACAGTGTCACTGGAAGCAGGAGTGTCAGGGCACCAGCCTCTGTAGATCTTCCTTCCTTCAACCCTCTCCTGAATATTTTGCACATCACATCTCTTTGTGTGTAAAGAGTTTGAATGGAAAATGAAAATTACTGTAGAAAACAAGTAGCCACCCTCACACTCCAATCAAGGGTGACTGGAGTTTTGTCCTGCTCCAGGAACTCTGCTACCTGAAGGTTAAAGAAAGCTAAACACACAGGGTAAGGGGAAGTAGATAAGAAAATGTGCAGATAACAGTCCCTCGCCACATGCCATATGGGATTATGCACAGTGTGACAGAGTTGCCACCTCAGGTTGGAACTCTTTAGAAAGGAAGTGACATTTAGCTTTATCCTGAAGATTCAATACATGTCCTCAGTGGACTCACAGAGATAGAAGATGGAGGTCCTTTTGCCTTGGAGCATGGGCAGTCTTGTTGGGGAATTTGAAGTGGCCATATGATTTTTTTAAAAAATCCAAATGGTGCCACATGTGTGTATGTCAGTATGTATAAAACAAAGCTCTGAGGTACCTTCTGATGTGCCTAGTCTCACATTCAGGTATACTATTCTTTTGTTTGCTTTCAACCAATATGTCAGAAAAAAAAAAATTATTGCTGAATAACTGACTTCTGAACTAACTTTGAAACATTTCCCACTTGGAGGCTCTGGACCCAGGTTAAGTTGGCAGGCTTTCAAACCACGCTGTCGCTGCTCAGATGCACCTGGCTTTGTTCTCTCTGAGTTGCCTTCAGAACTAAGTTAAGCCCCACAAGAAACTACTCTCCTTTTATTTTACAAAATAGATTGACTGACTCTTGGCTGTTTTCCCACATCCAAAAGTGAAGATTCTCCATTAGAGTTTTTAAGAATATGTTGCAGGTTCTGAAAGGAATTCCAAGCAAGGCGCTCATGACTTTCTAGGGCACTGGAATCAATGTCTCACTCCTCCCCCCCCCCCCCCCCCCACGTGGGTACAGGAAGGACAGATTCGTTTGTATATTGCATTCAAAGACAGGTAGCACCCTAAAGTAATAATAGCTATAGGAACTCAGGGTGAGGGAATGCTCAAAGTATGTGGGGTCATTTAAGGAATGCTGTTTATGTTTTATTTGAAGATAGGTTCTCACTGAGTTGCCCAGAGCTTCACTAAGTTACCGAGGCTGGCCTTGAACTCGCATCCTCCTCCCTCTGCCTCCCAAGCTGCTGGAATTATAGGCATGTACCCAGCTGAAAGATGAGTCTTTTTTTTTTTTTTTTTTTTTTTTTTTTTGAGTTGTAAATGGACAGCATGCCTTTATTTTATTTTATTTCAATGTGGTGCTAAGGATCAAACCCAGTGTCTCACACATGCTAGGCAAGTGCTCTGCCACTGAGCTCCTGCCCCAGCCCTAAAAGATGAGTCTTAATGTCAGTCTCAAAGAAAGTGACGTGAACCTGGAAGAAGAGGAGCTCAGACAGTGTAGCAGGGAACCAAAATGTTGGGCTACTTACTTACCCTTTTGTACAAGTCTCAATTTCTAGTTATGTTGTCTAGATTAGAGGATGGCAAGCTCTCTCTTTAAAGGACCATACAATTGGGGCTGGGGTTGTGGCTCAGCAGCAGAGCGCTCGTCTAGCATGTGCGAGGCCCTGGGTTCAATCCTCAGCACCGCATAAAAATAAATAAAATAAAGGTATTGTGTTCAAGTACACCTAAAAAATAAATATTAAAATAATAATAATAAAGGACCATACATTTAGTATTGTCATCTTGAGCTATCCTGTCTCCGTCACAACTAGTCACCTCTTCCTGCTGGGCAAAAGCAGCCACCTGCAATTTCTGATTGAATGAGCATACCTGTATTCTAGTAAAACGTTATTTCAAAAAATTCTTGTTGGATCCATAAGGGAGACTAAACATTTTTATGGAATAAACCAAGAAGGGAACTCAAAACTCTCATATTGATTTATTCCATTAAAATCTTTAAATCTTGCCTTAAATAGCAGGTTTTCAAAAATTAACTTTGACCCTGCAGACAATCCCTGATTCTAAGAGATTGATTTGCGAAGTTTATAATGTCCCCATTTTGTAGATAAGGAAACTGAGGTTTGGAATCTCATGACTGCATAGATTCATATACACTGGGGGTCCGTGTGTCTTAATTTTTACCCAGATTTTTTTTTCTGACCTCCTGCTCCAGGTGCTCCTCTACCTTAGCAGTAGGTAAGAACCCCAACAAGAAGTCAAGGGACTGGGACCTTTAGTCCCTTTGAAATCATTTCATTATTTATCTCATTAAGCAAAGCAGTCAGGAATTGGGCACTCTCATACGTGTGAGGACCAGATAGGTCAAACAAGTGAGAAAACTCAGCTTGGTGCTGAATTCTTGCCACCCCAGGAACAGTTTCTTAGCATCTTAACTTGAGAACATTCGTCATTTCACAAAGAAATAATCTGAAACTCTGCCCCCAGGACTGCTGACTTGTTTGTTTGTTTTCCTAAGAGAATCCAGAAGTGTGAACTCTACCAATTATAACATATTTACAGCCAGTTTTTTTAAAACTTCATTTTCTGCTGATAGAAGCTACAGCTCAAACACGTCTGGCTTTTGGTTGGGGTTTTTGTTTGCTGTGCCAACTAAGAAATGCCTTTGCGACCTCCCAGAGCATCTGTGATTGGGTAAATGGTGCTAACTGAAGATCCAGAGGGGGGACTAGAAAAAGTTTCCATCTGCTTAACAACTGAAGACTCAGACTAAACTTCTGTGTTACCTTCTGCCCAGCAGAATCTCTTACAGAGCAGTCTGGGGGCCAGGGGTGCTGGCTTTCCCTGTTGGGTCCTGGTACTGATGGGGAACACAGCAAGGGTTAGGCTAGGACTGTGGACTGAAACAGCCAATTGGCTCCTGGTGCTGGATGAGCCTTCCTAGGATCATGATGCTAAAACACAGGCCCTGAACCAGCTACATCCCTGGATGCTTGTCAAAAATGCAAAATCCTGGGTCCTACTCTACTGACTGGCTCAGAAACTCTAAAGGGCATGGAAATCTCTATTATGAAAATTAGTCCAAATAATTTTTAGGCAACTAAAAGTATGAGAGAAACACTGGTCTGGAGATAATTATAGGCCCCAAATCCCTGAATTGAAACTTTTAGGCCAGATGTAAGTTAAGATATTTTTTCAAATTCTAGAATGGTAATAAAGTAATTTGGTGCCTTTACTACAATATGTGACATATGCGCCCAAGTCTGGGATGGCACTCTAATAAGGCATGTTAATGTTTCTGCAAGAACGTATGAATTTTCTTGCTACGAGGGATAGTAAAGACCATATCGCTCCCATGTCAGTTCCAGTCAGTTCTTGCTACCAGATGACTTTTGGATTTGCTCTTGATTTTCAGAGTATTTAGGGAATCTACAATAGCAGAGCAGGGATTGGTAGTCCCCAGGAACTTGGCTGGAAGAGCACTTCTGGAACACTGGAAAAATAGTTTCATAATCCAGCTCCCCAGCTGGTAAGGCATGAGCTCTCCACTGGAATCTATCTTAATAATAATCCATTCCCTTAATGTGTCTGCAGAGGTGTACAATCACCTTGTATCCTCTTTTGATATAGACCAGCAAGAGCAGCAGCTGGTCTCCAGTAGTACCTCTATGGTCCTGGACTACAGCTGTTCTAACATCATTTTCTCAGAGAGACTTGGATGCGTTTTATGATAAATCTGATTGGAGCTGAAAGTTCAAAGCAATAAAATTGTCCCTCCTCTTAGCACCAAGCACTAGGGCCTCCATAAAGGTACTTCCCAAGGACTCATCCTCTGTTGCTCATTCCTTTGGCCTCCCTGCAATCCCTGTGAGCTCCAAAGGGCAGGGGATGCTTGCATTATTTCACCAGGAAGAGCACCTGCCATTTCTTAAGTACCTACTGTGTGCAGATGTTGTTCTGAATCCTTTATTTTTTACGTCATTTAATCCTCATAATAACTCTGCAAAGGTGGAATGGATTGTTTCCATTTTTCAAATGAAGAAATTGAGGCCTTCAGAGGATGTTTGGTAGCCAGGAGTGGGAGACAGGTCTCCTAATGCTGACAACAGTTTTCAACCCTGGAGTCTGCTTGGTTCCCATTGCTCATTGATATTCAAATTTCCCTTGACCTTGGAAGTGACCATTTCCACTGTACCATCTTGAGTAGGAAGTGCCCGCCTAGATGTGCCTGGTTGATCTTTTCAGTATAGCAGCTCCAAAGAGTCCTGTTTGTTATTGCAAAGCTTCCAAAAGACCCTTCAACAAATGGTAGTACCAGTATTAAGGACATGATTCATGATCGAGGGCTGAGAGACATGAAATGGACACCTTCCTGTTGGCTCTGTTTCTAGCCAGTCTACCTGAGCCTACAGAGCTGAGGCCCTCCTATCACCTGGTAGGACCACATTGTGACTGGTATTCCTTGAGTCTTCCTGTCTCCCATTAACCAGTAGTGATTTAGTATGAAGGGCACAGTCAGGTTCTAAGTGACTTGACTTAGGCCTCTATTTGGCCTCTAGTTGATACAGTCATTAAACACAAATAAGAAGAGTAGGTTATACAAGTAGATCACTTTACAGTTCACATGGGTCCTTGTGAAGCACTGTCTCCTTTGAAATATGTGAGACTTGTATGTTTCCCCATTTTGTAAATTAAGAGTAGAATCGGTTCAGTTGTCAGTTTGATCCCTACACTAGAGAGATCCAAGCTAACACTGGCTCATGTAAGTCACATGGTCTATGAGATCAACTAGCATTTCACATTCTTCCTATCTGTGGCTCTACCATCTTTAACCCTTGGCTTCTGCCTGGGGTCCAAGATGGCACCTTCAACACCTGCCATCACATCTATTTTCTAGTCAGGAGAGAAGATTAAAAGGAGGCAAGGGGAGGGCACATTTCTTCCCCTTAAGCCATGATGTAGAAGTCACATTCATTACATCTGCTTGCATCCTATTGGTCTAAACAGGGCCATGTGACTGCAACTCCTTCCAAGAAAGATGAAAAGTAGGATCTTGACTCTGAGTGGTCACTAGACATGCTGTTATCATAGGAGAAGAGAGAACAGATAGCAGAAGGCACAGAGGAAAGAGCTTAAAGAGGTGACTTGTCCAAAGCCATGTAGCCAGTGAGGGGTAGGATGAAGGACAGAAGTTGGCATCCAAGTCTGTTCCTCCATCCTGTATCCTTTCTTGTTCACCACATTCTGTCTTCATCATTTCTCCCTTTGTAGTGGATTCAAAATACAGTTCTTCTTCATATTGCTGAGAATATGTCCTACTTGGAAATTCCCGACAGACCTGATTCAGTAGGTCTGGACAGGGTCTGAGAACGAGCTATATCTAGGTAGTGCTGCTGCCCCTGGTCTGTGGGCCACACCCTGAGTAGCATGGAGCTCCTCCAGCAGCTGCTTGTGGACAGGATAGGGAGCAGTCTGGTGTCACTCTGTACCCTCTCAGCCTTTCCCTGGACCACATCTCTTCCATCAGACCTGGATATCTCTTCCACTAATACTTGGTGATGGAGGCCAGAGATCTAGAAAGGCAAGTGGTGGATGAGTAGGACATCCTACTGCCCTCAAAAGATGAACTCTGATGGAAAAGACAGAGGAGATGCACAAGGCTAATTATAATATTAAGCAAAATGACATTTTGTGAATACTAAGAAGAGTGTCAAAGTTCCAGGGGAGCAAGAGGAAGGACCCATTCTTCCCAGCTGCTCGCTTGGACCTGAGCCTTGGGGAATGCCAGATGGTGATCCAGGTGGCTCTGCCTTCCTTGGAACTCTTGAAGACCCAGTGCCAGATGCTGACCTGAAAGTCTTGTACTCTTTGCTCTCTGAATAGATTCAGCACCAGGGGCTGTTCATTATCCCTCCGTATCTATTTTCTTCTCTAGTCAGAATTTTCAGCTAGGCCCATGGACACCCAGCTAGTTTAGGTTTCCTAGTTGGGCCTTAGGGTTAAGCTTGGCTATTGGATAAAAGAGGCAGGGCCACACCTCTGGGCCATAACCTTAAGACAGGGCACATTCTCCCATGTCCCTATTAGCTGGGATACATCTGGGTCAGTGTTAACCTTCTTATGTACAAAACAGTAAGACCTTAGAGATGGCTGACTGACACAAAGGAAAGAGGCTGTGTTCCTGTCACCCTGAGGCCTCCACTCCAGCTCTGGCTGCTCAAGCCTGTGATGTGAAAGAGGAATAAACTTTTTCTTAAGTCACTCATTTGGGGTCGTGTTCCCAACAGCCAAGTCCACATGCTCACTACACATGGTCAGGGCTTCTTCCCACTACCTTCAGACCTAAAATTTCTCTTAGTATTTAGGGAAGTTGTAAGTAGGCTTCCTCTCAGTACCTCTGTGACCAAAGGAGTTGAAGGGATGTTGGAAGTAGTCGAGCTAACTAGACAGTACTGTGCACAGCAGTGTAAAAATAAACCAGTTTAAATAAAGCTCAGTTCTGACCCTTTGAATCAAGAAGTGTTTATTTGGTATGTGTCATATGTATAACACTGCCCTCAATTATGTGGAACTTCTAAAAACAAAAACAAACAAACAAAATCTGTCCAGTACTGACTGGGCCACTGCAGAGGGCTGTGAGTCACCTGTTGTTGGAGCTGGTCACTTGGAGTCTGGGTCTCACCCAGGGCAGGGAGGTTGTGCAGGGCTGACCTGTGTGGCTCAGAGTCACGTGTAATGAACTCGACTCTGAAATTCAGTAATTGGTTCCAGCCTTGAAGAAACCCATGAACCTAAACCTGCCTTCTCTCTACCGTGAAGGGAGTAAGCATCCTCAGCAGTTGGGTCTTTTAAACTGTAGACACCAATAACACAGGGTGGAGGATCAACAAAGCTTTGCCAGCTATTGGATGGCTTTTGTCTGTGTGTGCCTTTATTTGAGAAAAAAAAAAAAAAAAAGTGCCTTTATGTGGAACAGGGATCAAGTAAGGTACAGTGTTGTCCTTGTCACTCTGCCGTTACCATAGCCCAGGGATGTGTCCAGAACTGGGATTTGCAACAGGGAAGCTTTAACTTCTTTCGGCTTGAACAGCCCCTGATTCGGGGACCTGCTTCTTTTACAGCAGTAAGACCTCATATTTCTGTGAGGCTCAGTGATGTTCTACAGCCCTCTGAGGTTTCTGTAATCACCTGTTCTCTTTGTTGAACCTTTGAAACAACCTCGGGTACTGGTTTCTTTGCTCTTCTTATTTCTTTCATGTCTCCACATGTTTTCACCCCAGTTCCCCAATTCAGACATCCCCTGGGACATATTTACTTTGGGGAGTATTAAGCAAGACTGAGAAACCAAAAAGTTAGGCTCTGTGAGATGGTATTAATGGAGTCTTGTGAATAACCGGCAGGACCCCTGGCAGGTGGTATATGGAAAAGAATGGCCTATCTCCTACTCATCCCTCTCCCTGTTTGCAAGGGAAGTAGAGGAGTTTCTCCTTTCTGTAGAGTTCAGAAAAAAGGACTGGGCCACACTTACTGGGAGACAGGGCCATTGCACGTCTTCATTATTCACATATTTGCTCAAGGACTCTTTTTTTTTTTTCCCCCTTGTACCAGGGATTAAACTCAGGGGCACTCGACCACTGAGCCACATCTCCAGCCATTTTTTAGTATTTTATTTTGAGACAGGGTCTCGCTGAGTTGCTAAGTTTCTGAGGCTGGCTTTGAACTCGCAATCTTCCTGCCTCTCCCAAGCTGCTGAGATTACAGGTGTGTGCCACCATATCTGGCCCCTTCATCCTTGTTGGAGAACTGACCATGCATGGGTACCCCCAAAATACACATTCAAAGATGGTTATTACAGTAGTGTTTGTAATCCTGGCAAACAAGTAATATCAACATGCCCATCAATAGGGGAAGAGTTTAATTTTGAGGCACTAATACCATGACAAGAATCACAGTCTATTTGAACTACCTGTGAAAATGTCTTTGGTATCTTTTAAATGTAGGTGGAGGAATCAAGTTAATAATTCCATGGCTCCATTTGTATTAAAGTGTTTGCACCCAAAAGGAGGGGTTGGAGTAGAAAGGGAGACACTGCCTTAAGTTCTAAAAGGTGATGTGAAAAGAGAGCAAAGTTTTCTTTTTAAAAAATGTACAGATGGGGGTTGTGGCTCAGCGGTAGAGGGCTTGCCTAGCACGTGGGAGGCCCTGGGTTTGATCCTCAGTACCTCCAAAAAATAAATAAATAAAATAAAGGTATGTGTCCAACTACAACTAAAACATAAATATTTTTTAAAAAAATGTACAGATGCTGTGTGCAGTATCACATGCCTGTAATCCCAGTGACTTGGGAGGCTAAAGCAGGATGATCACAAATTTGAAGCCAGCCTCAGCAACTAGACAAGGCGCTAAGCAACTTCATTAGCCCTGTCTCATAATAAAAAGGGCTGAGGATGTAACTCAGTGGTAAAGCACTCCTGGGTTCAATCCCCAATATCGGGGGGGGGGGGGGGGGATCTTCAGATGGCTGGTCATGGTGGCACATACCTATGATCCCAGTGATTTATGAGGCTGAGGCAGGAAGATTGCAAATTCAAAGCCAGCCTCATCAACTAGTTAAGACCCTGTCTCAAAATAAAAGAAGAATAAAAGGGCTGAGGGTGTAACTCAGTGATAGAGCACCCCTGGATTCAATTCCTGGTACTAGAAGAAAGAAAACAAAAAAACAGTCATCTAGGGAAACCAGAGCTTCTTGGAGACACATTATCAATGATAGATGAACATCAGGGGCAGCCCAAACCCTGCATGTGATCCTGACACAGCCCTTGTTTCAGAGTCTCATCACCTAACCCAGGGGCCGTGTGAACAAGGGGCAGAGATGGTCACAAGGATGTTCAACTCAAAATTCTGGGACCCACATCTGGAAAATTATATGTACCTTTTCTCCTCTGAGAAGGAAAAGATTGCCTCCTCCTCTTTCCTCTGCCCATCCCTCTCCCCTCTGAACTGTGGAGGGGGAGGTGCTAGACCACAGGGGGCTGACTCCTTGAGATGCCTCCCTCTTCTTACCTGTAGGCTGTTAGGTTTTTCCCGACCCCACCACACTCACACTGGTGTTCAGAAATGACCAAGCTTTGCACATTTCAGACTATGAATTCCTGGAGTTTAAATATAACTCAAAACCAATTACCTCCTTGGATTTACATATCTCTGTTCTCTAAGAATAGAAAAAATAATAATAATAAGGTGAAACCAAGGGCAAGATTAGTTCCTAAAGGGCTGTGATGATATCTACAGTCTTCTTTTTTACTTTGAAAAACTGGCCGTGTGGCCAGAGGAGCTCACTGAAATGCCCATGCTTGCTTAGAGCCATCAGCCCCGTCTGTTTGGAAAAAGGGCTCTCCCAAAAGGTCTCTTCTCACCATGTGGCCCCTGCCTCTGCCTGCCTTGCTCCACCAATGTGTCACCATGCTGAAATTTGCATTAAATGAGAACCAAGAACCAGCTGAGGAAGAATAAGGGCTAATTTAGCAGCAGCATGGAGGTGCCTTGCTGGGTGGAATGGCTTCTGGTGCGTGAGCTGGTATGAAACCCTCTCCTCTTTTTTTTTTTGTAATTTATTTTTATGTGATGCTGAGGATTGAACCCAGTGCCTCGCATTTGCTAGGCGAGCGCTCTACTGCTGAGCCACAACCCCAGCCCCAAACCCTCTCCTCTTGCAGCTGTTTCTCACAGCTTCCTCCCCCTCCTGTCCTCCCCTTGGGCCCCTTACCAATTCTGCACTTCTGAGATTTTGCAATTCTGCCTGGTTCTGAGGTCCCTCTCACCCTGAACACTCTGCCCCTCTGCCTCTCCCCAGGGCCTGTGCTTTAATGGCAGTGCCTTCGTCTTATACCTCTCTGCCGCCATTGTGGATGCATCTTCTGTCTCTCCAGAGAGGGGCAATCACAACTTCAACAGCTGGGCGGCCTCATCGGTGAGTGAGCCCTCCCATCTCCTCACAGCCCTCCTCCTCTTCCTTCCCCCAAGGATTACTTAGGGAAGAGGACAAAGTTATCTACAGGAAAAAGTGCCACTTGTAATAGTAACAAGTGGACAATTGATTTGCTGTTTCAAAAACTGGTGAGATGACCTGCAGGCTGCAGAGCCATCGGGTTGAAGCCCTCTGCTTAAGTGAAAGTGGAATGGAGGAAGGTAAGTACCTGAGAGAGAAGAACTGTCTGGAATGATTCCACTGCCTACAGCTTATTAAGTGGAGGAGGTTGCAGAGAATGAGCATAATAGTGGAAATGTTTGTGCATTCAGAATGCTCAGAAAAACAGATGGAGCTTCCATCCAGGGATTGGGACTGGAAAATGAGGGGAATAAGATGAGAAACCTCCATTTTTTAGTTTATGTGTTTGCATACTGTTTTAAAACCATAATTGTATATTATTTTTCTAATTAAAAAAAAAAATGTCGGGCATGGTGGATCACGCCTCTAATCCCAGCAGACTGGGAGGCTGAGGCAGGAGGATTGCAAGTTCAAAGCCAGCCTCAGCAAAAGTGAGACACTAAGCAACTCAGTGAGACCCTGTCTCTAAATAAAATACAACATAGGACTGGGGATGTGGCTCAGTGGTTAAGTGCCTCTGGGTTCAATCCCCAATACAAAAGGGAAAAAAAAAACTAGTTTGAAGAATGGCTCTGAGATTGGCCTTAAAATATCCCATGCCCAAAAGAAGCCTATCTGGAGTAGAGATTGGTGATTAGATAGGAATGACAGAATGAGAACATTAAAAATGATGGTATGGCCAGGAGCAGAAGCTGAGGCAGGAGGATTGAGAATTCAAAGCCAACCTTAGCAACTTAGTGAGGCCCTAAGCAACTTATCCAGACTCTATTTCTAAATAAAATGTAAAAAAGGGCTGGAGATATGGCTCAGTGGTTAAGTGCCTGTGGGTTCAATCCCTTGTACCAAAAAAAAAAAAAAAAAGGAAAACTAATGACATGTAAGGGTTCATTATATTCTTTTGTTTAGATTTGAAAATCATGTTTAAAAGGTAGAGAGCATAAATGCACGTGATGTTAAAACATCCCCAGCTTTGGTAAGACTGGACTCCAATTAACATACAGCAAGGATGGGCTAGCAGTGAGTGTATTTGCCCCCTTAAGAAGGGCCTGAATTTTCCTCCTCCCCCATCTGGGTTCGTTGCTTATTCTGGCCACCTCAATTTGTTTCTGCGAGCTGACCCTGTGGTAATCCAAGGTCGAAAATTGCCTGTGCTGAATTAGAAGTGATAGACTTTTCATAGATGCACCACCATACTCACTCCTAAGGGATCTCCCCGAGGTGGTTTGAGCAGAACTATAGACTTTCCAGACATGTTCCAAAAGCTAAAATCAGCCTGGCCAGAAATTGCTTGAGAAGAAAGTAATTGAACCAATAAAGTAATTTTAGATGAGAAGCCTGGAGTCAGGGGAATGTCGTGAGTACATGATTCACTCAGTGGAGGTGAAATGATAACTTTTGCTAATTAGAATGTGCCCTAAACCCCTTTTCTATTATGCTTTGTTTTCTCCAGTTCTTCGCCTTCCTGGTCACCATCTGCTACGCTGGAAACACATATTTCAGTTTTACAGCATGGAGATCCAGGACCATGCAGTGATTTACCATTTTGATAATTAAAAGGGGGGAAAAAACTCAAACAGGAAGAATCTCACTGTAAAAACAACTGTAGGTATAATGTATATTTCCAGAGAATTGTATTTAACTAATGTTTTTATATACTTAGTTAAATTCGCTGGTAGTGGTTTGTTACAATTAAACTGGATACTCATTTGCAAAGTGCTATAGCTTTTAATGAACTCTTAAGTATCTTGTTGATGTCTCCCAGACCTTATTTTCGTAGACAATGTATAAATAGATAAATTGCTAATATTAAGAATGTGTCAAGTTTGTAAACTAACTTTTAAAATGCCAGATTCTTTTGTGATTAAATGTTGCAAAACTCCAGCTAATGTGTCCGCTGAAAAATGAAGGACTCTGGAAAGTGTTCTTCCTCGCACAACCCAACTGGCAGGAGACACTTGTCCACAGTCACTGGTCAGGGTAGTAGGAGAGATTCATCTTCTCAAATCTGAGTATCACAGAGCCCATAATTCTCACACCCTAACAGGTTGGGCCCCCAAATCATCTATTGAGACCTGGCCTTGAGTTTGATAATGAACTCATGCTAGGTGATGCTGCTTAATGTAGGGATTGATATATTTTTTCCCTCCCTCTCTCTTTCCCTCTCCCTCTTCTTCTTGCTCTCTCTCTCTCTCCCTTCTTCTCTCATTCTTTCCTAATGCATATTAAAAATGAATATATAACCATTAAAAGGATAAGTAGGATAAATGTTTTGCATATACCTTAAAACTATCTTGCTGACCAGAGTGACATGTATAGAAACTCGTGGACCCCAAAAGTCTCAATATCTCAAATCTTTGGCACAGATATACTGTAACATTATTAGTAGGTGTTAACAGATGGTGGGTGGAGCTCTGATCAGGGTTGTACTTAGAAGTGTTTTGGCAGGATGGTTCTTGCTGGTACAGCAGGTATCTTGGGTGATTTTTCAATATGAGCTTTTGAAAAACCATAAAAACCACAGAAACACTAGTAGATGAGTCGATGACATGAACAGAGCTGACACCATGCACTCTTGTCGACATGACTGCCCATGGTCTCTTCTCAGTATCTTACTTGCTTAGCAGTGCTGTTTCTTTCTGTTGGGTCTTGTTTATGTGGGTCTTCCTGTTCAGCTGCTTCTAATTCCTTCTCCGAGCTCTGTCTACACCTAATCAAGAGAGTTAAGACTTCTTCTTCAGTATCTAATAATAGCCACCCCAGTCCTTTAAAAATCCAAGTGAAAAAGGTTCTTAGGTTGTAGATCAGGCCCAAAGAGATAATGGGGAGGAGATTCCAAAAATGAGATGTAGAGGTAGGGTAGGGATAGGGCAGGGGGTGGGGCTTGGGTGGCCAAGGGGCACATAGGACCACTGCGCCAGCAGGGAGCAACCTGTTGGAAGGTCAAGCTTTCTCAACACTGACCTGCAAAGAGATTGGTGCCCTGAACCTCTCAAAGCTCATTTTATGTCATCACCAGGAGAACCTGCCACTGAATAGATTTTGAAGAAAGAAAGAAAAAGAAAAAAGCTGAAATAACTTCTCTGTCCATCTGTTCTTCTCAGGCTCATATGCACCTTCACATACCTGGTGGGGACTCTTTTAGGCACATGGTATTGCAATCAAAGCTCCAGACTAGGCAAGAAAACAGTCATCTACACAGAGGTTTGTTCCTGGAAATGGCTAAAAAAAAAAAAAGAAAGAAAAGACTGCTTTTATATGCTGTGGGAGAGTACCTTATTCCTATAACCATGGCCATGTTTACAGGAAGTAACTTCCAGGATGCCTTAAACCACACTTTGAAATGGTCTCCAAAGAGATTACAATTTTGGGTCTCTCTTAAACTGGTATCCCCCAAATAGTCTATTTAAAAAAGCAGTGATCAGTTGGTGTCTGGGCAGGCCACTTGCTGTCTTGTCTTTTGTTGTGGTTTTCCAGGAGCAGGACTCCGTGTTACCCTGAGAGTTCACCAAAGCAACAACAACAAGAAGTGTTTATTTTTTTTTTAACTGAAAGGAAGATCTTATTTCCTCTTGTGCATGCTGAGAGATCTTGTTCATGAATAATTTTTAGAAAACAAAATGATGCTCTGTCACTAGATGAAACTATAAGGTTTGAACTGGGTTAGTTTTCTTTATATTTTTTTCTTTTCAGCAATAGAAAAAGCCAGGCACAGTGATGCACACCTGTGATTCCAGACACTGGGGATGGAGGGTAAGGTAGGAAGATCGGAAGTTCAAGGCCTGCCTAGGTATCTTAGTCAGACCCTGTCTCAAGGGAAGAAGGAGAAGCAGAAGAAGAAGGAGGAGGAGGAAGAAACAAATGAACAAGTAAACAAACAACAAACAAAATTGCCTTGTACCTATAGCTAACATTAAGAAGAGGTTTCTGGCCAGGCTCAGTGGCACACACCTGTAATCCCAGCAGTTTGGGAGGCTGAGGCAGGAGGATCAGAAGTTCAGAGCCAGACTCAGCAAATTAGCCAGGCCCTAAGGCACTCAGTGCAACCCTGTCTCTAAACAAAATATTTTTAAAAGGGCTGGGAATGTGGCTCAGTGGCTAAGCACCCCTGAGTTCAATCCCTGGCACCAAAAAAAAAAAAAAAGGAGAGAGAAGAAAAGAACAGATTTGAAAAAATCTTATTACGGGGAGAGCATACAATATACTTAAACTCATCTCTACCATCATCTGTGCTCAACATCTGCCTTCACCTCTCAGCCCTTCATGTGCTTTTTGATGGAGCTGGGTGAGTTTTTAATTTGATGTATTTACCCACTCATGGCAGATCAATAAAATGCTTTAGGCAATTAATCTCTCCCCATAGCTATTTCCAACCCATACCCCCAAAAGATAAATATTTAGCCAATATTTGAAAACTACAAGAAAATCTAGAGACAAGAATGTTCAATACCAATAATTTATTTTCAGATTTTTAAATTGCTCCCTTCACAGGAAAACCCCCTCAGGGTCTTAGCACACAAAAGGTTTTAAATACATAACGAATCTCTGTGTACAGCACCGACATTTAAAAATCCTAAATGAAGATGAACCTCGGGTGGAAAACCAATTTGAAGTCCATAGTTTTGTTCCCCAGACAATTATTGCTTTAATTGAAAAGATGTGTTTTAAAAGGAAAAAAATGGGTTTTATTGAAATGTAATTGAAAAGATGGATCTTCAAAGAAAATAATCTGGGCGTATAATGCTAAACTGTACACACACACACACACATACTAAGAATGATGGCACCTACTTGGCCTTATATAAATGTCCTTCTGGTGATATTCTGTTACCAAATGTGAATTGTAAGCAGGCAGTTGTAAAAGAAGGTAAGATAACTGTACCAGTGCTGATGACTTAGGATAATAAGGAAGATTATAATGAATATTGTTATAAATTGGAGATTATATAAAGTTAGGTATAGATAAAAGAAGACAGAGTTTAAGAGAAAGTGCTTGACCTCATATGGTATGTGACTTCAGGAACTTGAGGAAGATTATTTTTGGAAGATATATTTTGAGAAAACTTTCCTATCAGTGGTAAATATCTTTTTTTGCTAAAATATTCAGAATAACTAAAATAATCCAGGACATAAAAGACCTTGTAGCTCCCTCCTCTCCCCAATATCTTTTCTCCTTCTTACTGTTTACTGCCCCTAGTCTTCATTTGATGTCTGTTCTACTTACAACCCAGGTACTTAAGGGAGGCTGACTCCACTTTGACTCTAGGAATGGAGCAGGTGGCTCCTAACCCATCCCTTGGCCACTGTGATTTGTTCACAGATGATCATGTAAGCCAGGGTTTGCTTGGGAGTTCTGGGAGCATGCTTACTCTGTGCGTGAGATACCTAACGTATATTGAAGCTTCTCTGTATATGCCAGGCACCGTGCCAAGGGTTTCTATCTTATGTTTGTTTCATTTACTCTCAGAACAACCCTATGAAGTGGGCACTAGATTATCCTCATTTTACAGACAAGGTAAAAGGAGATTAAGAAATTTGCTAAGTCATCCACCTAGCAAATGTGAAAAGTGAGTATATTCATTGCAGGTGTCAATGTGAGGATTATATTAAATAATGTATTTAAAGCACTTGGCATACAGTAGGTGCTCATTGAATGTTTTATTATCCTATATTTTAATTGATATTTTTATTGACAAATAACTATATATATTTGGGGAGTACAGTGTGATGCCTTGGTATATGTGTAGATTATGGAATGATTACATAACTGACTTTTCTAATGCAACTCCTTGAAGTGACAGTCCTCCCCTTGGAAGGCAACTAAGAAAATATGTATCTTGGAAGTTGTTTGCAAATATTTTGAACCAAGAGGGGGAGCCATTCATAGAGAAGAAGAGCCACTGAATCAGTTCAGCCCTGAAAGCTTCCAAACTCTGACTTAGCAAATATGTAAATAATTCTACTCAAACTAATTCAAATTTCTTGCAACAGCATGCATCCTAAGCAGTACATAGGACATCTTGGAGACATAGTAAGCCACCATAGAGTCCTGACAGTAATGATGGGATAGATAAGTCAACGTTAGACAAAGGAAATTTTGAAGCTGGGCGTGGTGGTATATGCCTGTAATCCCAGCAACTCTGAAGGCTGCGGCAACAGGATCTCAAGTTCAAGGCCCAGCAATTTAGTGAGGCCCTAAGCAATTTAGTGAGACTTGTCTCAAAATGAAAACTTAAGAAGACTGGGGATGTGGCTCAGTGGTAAAGCATCCCTTAGTTCAATCCCCAATACCAAAAAATAAGAATGAGAAAAGGAAGAGGCAGAAGAAGGAGGAGTAGGAGGAAGAAATTTTGAAAAGCTATTTGAGAGAATTCCTCAAGGCTTCCTGAGGGAGTTCAGAGGGTAATTGCATGGACAGATTCTAGAAAGAGAAACAGGAGGGAGGACAGGTGCTCAAAAGAGAACCTCATGACCTATCTTTGATCATTTCAATAGAAAAGCTGAGTGTGAAGGAGTGACATTTACAATCAGAACTCCAAACATTTTAACTGTTAGTGAGAACTTCACCTGTTATGTCTCAAAGGTCTACCGTCTCTTGAGAAGTGGTTTACATCTCTATAAGTAAGTTGGCCAGTAAATGCCAAAGAACAGTGACTCTACAAGAATAGGACTGGGCTAGGTGCAGTGGCCCATGCTTGTAATCCCAATGGCTCGGGAGGCTAAGGCAGGAGGATCTCAAGTTCAAAAAACCAGCCTCAGCAAAAGCGAGGCTCTAAGCAACTCAATAAGACCCTGTCTCTAAATAAAATACAAAATAGGGCTGGTGATGTGGTTCAGTGGTCAAGTGCCCCTGAGTTCAATTCCCAATACCAAAAAAATAAAATAAAATAAAAAAGACTTGTGCAGGATTATACGTAGTAGCTATATTCATAATTGACCCAATTTGGAAACAACTCAAACATCTATCAAATAGTGAATGACTAAATAAATTGTGGTATGCTGTAGTCATGTGATGGGATAAACTACTGATACATGTGACAATGTGAACATGAATCATTGAAATGTCACACTAAATGAAAAAAGTCAGATCATAAACCTAATGTTAGATTTTATCTGTATGAAATTCAAGCAAAAAACAAAACAAATCTATAATGACAGGAAGCAGATCAGTAGTTGTCTGGGGCTGAAGATGAATTGTACAGAAAGGGGCACAGGAAATATTCTTTTTTAAAAATATTTTTTTAGTTGTAGATGGACACAACATCTTTATTTATTTTTATGTAGTGCTAAGGATTGAACCCACTGCCTCATGTGTGTGAGGCAAGTGCTCTACCAGTGAGCCACAACCCCAGTCCCAACAGGAAATATTCTGATGTGAGAGATGTTCTGTCTTGATTGTGATGGCTATTGCTAAGTGTACATGTTTGACACATTTCACCAACTTTTCACTTAAAATGGTACATTTTTAAGTAAGTTATATCTTGATAAAGCTGGGTTTTTTATTTGTTTGTATTTTGTGTTTGGGTACTAGGAATTGAATCCAGGGGTGATTTACCACTGAGCTACATCCCTTGCCCTTTTTATTTTTTATTTTGAGACAGGGTCTTGCTAAGTTCCTGGGGCTGGCCTTGAACTTGTGATTCTCCTGCCTTAGCCTTTTTGGTTACAGGGACAATGCCAGATGATAATAAGATCAATTTTAAAAGAAAGTGTGGGATATTTTTCAATGTCCATTATCACCTTGATCTCTTCTGCTGTCAAATCATTTCCTACCATCTACCTCTCATTTGACCTGTGATCTTTTGGAGAGCTGGAATGATGAGTTTTTATCTCCATCTTCCCTTTGGAGCTCAGTACGATGCCTAGAATAATTTGTACTCAATAAACATCTACTGAAGTGAAGACTCTGGTTGGTCAGGAGGAGTTCTGGAACACCTTGAAAGATTAGCAAGATAGAAGATGAGGCAAGCTTGCCAAGGTGATTAGATCTGGGGCCACAGGGTCTCTGTGCATCACAGGGAACCCAGCACTGAGCAGGTCAGCAGAGACCTGCAGGTGAAGAGCTGAACCTGTGCATCTATTTAGGGGTGCTCCAAATTAGATTGTTAGAAAAATGACTAAGTGATTAATAAGCCAGGCACAGTGGTACATGCCTATAATCCCAGCGACTCGGAGGCCGAGGCAGGAGAATCATGAGTTCAAAGCCAGCCTCAGCAACTTAGTGAGGCCCTAAGCAACTCAGCAAGACCCTGTTTCTAATAAAATATAAAAACGGGCTGGGAAGTTAAGCGCCCCTTGGTTCAATCCTTAGTACCCAAAAAAAAAAAAAAAATTGATTAATAAATTAGAGCTAACAAATGGTTCATGAGCTGAGTACCCTAACAAACACACAACTTAGCTGATGTGTTTCTAGAACATGTAGATGATTATTCACTTATGAGCCATGGTGTGTAATAGTTTCCGGCCACTTAATGATACAGTGTTAGACTGGACCACATGAAAATACCACTGTTAGCTTCTTTGACAGACAAAATTGAAAAGTTCATATGATTCATCCTACAAACTTTCACTTGACAAGTTACTTTCATATAGAGTGTGGATTGACCTTCAAAGAAGTCTTCCTTCTGGACTGGGCATAGCTTAGTGGTAGAGGGCTTGCCTAGCATCCACCAGGCCCTGGGTTTGATCCCTAGCCCTGCAGGAGTGAAAAAGTCTTTTCCTTAGGCAGTTTCCACAGCTCTGTTTATCTATAAGGACAATCAAGGCTCCACTGAGTGGTCAGTGACTTGCTTAAGGTTTCAAGAAGAAAAAATAGAATCATGTGGGCTGACTGAGATTTTCTCACTAAGGATCTTCTCTTCTCCAGCCTAGTCTACTGCAAACACCGGGACTATGAGGAAAGGAATCAGGTGTAAACTATGTAGGGTGTGGGGACACCATGGTACAATGTTTCCAGAAATTTACTTGGCAGTATATACAAAGAATCTTTAAAATGTTCCCTTGGACTTGGGGATGCCTATCTTAGGAGTATAAGTTTCATGCACAAAGATGTTAATCCTGGTCTTATGTGTAATAGGAAAGAAAAAAGCTAGAGTCACCTAAAAACTCCACTGTAGGAGAAGGCTTAAATAGTTACATGCCTGGTCAATGAGACCGAATCAATGGACTCCAACTGATTCCCTCCCAAGTTTATACAGAACCCCAGTCGTTCTTCACACTGCACTTCACTGATGAATTCCCTTTGCATTTCTTGCAGAGAAGTTTCTCAAACTGTGCTGAACAGGGGCTGCTGGATTGCTTATTTAAATCAAAGATCGGTGTTAAAGTGCTATCTTTCTCAAAATACATGATGGAGAAAAAAAAAGTATGCAAAAAAATCAATGCCACTCAAACTGTTTATGAGGAGTTTCTATGGGAAATGTTTAAGGTATACTGGAGTTTACAAAAAGGCAGAGCAAGTCAAGTAGTAAAGAGTGGAAGGACTATCGGACAATTTTGATTTTCTTTGAATTTCTCCCCAGTTTTCTCCAGTGAGCATAAAATACTTTCACAATCAGAAAATAATTTTTAAGTAGAAGACAAAAGAAAGCAGTTGTTTCATCAGGCAGAAAAGATAGGATCCTCTTAGTGGAAAAATGAACATCTTCAGGCTCCCTTATAAAGGTGGACAAGTAGCCGGAGCCACTGCCTTCAAACCATGTGGAGGACTGTACCCACTCATTGCCTTGGTCTCTTCGGAAGGAAAGGTAATCTTTGGCCACCATTTATCTTTTTTTTTTTTTTTTAACATTTTTTACTTCTCAATGGACCTTTATTTTATTTATCTATATTCGTTGCTGAGAATGGAACCCAGTGCCCCACACATGCTAGGCAAATGCTCTACCACTGAGCCACAACCCCAGCCCCACCATTTGTCTTATTTATGCAAGGTTTCATGGGTAAAGTAGGAGCTAAGAATGAAGGGAGTGTGGGCTTCTCATCTTTGAAAGTTTGTATTCTGTTCCAAACATCTGCAAAGCTCTCATTTACAAATTTTGATAAAAATGGATAAATGGGAGAATTTGCACCTATCTTATACCTAATACAGAGAACTGTGAGAATTTACATCTGTACACCTCACCTACACAGAGAGAAGTTCTTGCATTCACACTATTCTACTGCCTTACATAATTCTAGAACATTCTTCCACCATATTTAGCTGACATTTTGGCTAAAAATCTTTATTAAAAAATGTAATAGTCTTCCCTAGTTTGTTAGCATTGGACTTGATTTCACTTTTTGAAAATAAGGGGTGATAGTCAAGAACAATGCTATAATCCAGCAAAATCCCACCCAAATGGCCTTGTTGTTAATTTTGCACCTGCTTTTTATATATTTGCAAGCATTTTCCTCACTGTGCAGATTGATAGCATAGACTCTTATATGATAGTACATCTCCCTTCTACGGCAGCCTAACCCCTTTGAATTAACTGCTTTTAATTTTCACTACACTTGTGGGAACTGTGTGTAAAATGAGAATAGAGTATGAAAGACAACCTCTCCTATAAGCTAAGTGCATGATACTTAATGCTTGAGCACTTAAACTTGGTCTTAGTTAAAAGATTAAGTTTAGAGAGACAATATTTGCAAAGCTACACATCTAAAAATGGGTTAGTAAGCAAAATATATAAGGAATTCAACTCAATAGCACAAAAACAAATAGCCCAATTTAAAAATGGGCAAAGGAATTAAATAGACATTTCTCAAAAGAAGATACACAAATGACCAACAAGTAAATTAAAAAACTTACAACTAATTAATTCACTAATTATCAGGGAAATACAAATTAAAACCACAATAATTACACCTGTTAGAAAGACTATTATCAAAAAGATGAAAGACAACGATTAGTATGTGGTTAAAAGGGTGCACTGTTAATGGAAATGTAGATGGAAAACAGTATGGTGATTTCCTCAAAAATTAAAAATAGAGCTACCCTATAATCCAGCAATCTCACTTCTGGTTATATATCAAAAGGAAATGAAGTCAGTGTGTTAAAGAAACCTCGGTACCCCCAAGTTTATTGCTGCATTGTTCACAGTAGCTAATTAGTGGAAGCGACCGAAATGTCCATCAACTGATAAGTGGATTGAAAAAAATGTGGCTATATACAATGGAATACTGTTCAGCCTTTAAAAAGAAGGAAATCCTGTCTTTCTGCAGTATGGATGAACCTGGAGAATATTATGCTAAGTGAAGACAGACACAGACAAATTCTGCATGATTTCACTTATTTGGAGTGTGAAGTCTAACACTCACAATGGTGGCGAGTTACTGGTGGGAATGAGGGTGGCAGAGAGAAGTGTTGGTCAAAGGAGAGAAATTTCAGTTAGATGTGGGGGACTTTAGGCCTTGATTAAAAATCTTTTTTTGTTTGTTTCACTTTAAATGATTGTTTTAATGATTACATTTTATAATAAACACATATTATGTTTGTAAGGCAAGGAAATATTATTCCCAAGTTGTTTTTTTTTTTTAAAAGATAGAGTGAGAGAGGGAGAGAGAGAGAGAGAGAGAGAGAATTTTTAATATTTATTTTTTAGTTTTCGGCGGACACAACATCTTTGTATGTGGTGCTGAGGATCGAACCCGGGCCGCACGCATGGCAGGCGAGCGCGCTACCGCTTGAGCCACATCCCCAGCCCCCACAAGTTTTAAGGATTAAATAAAAACACAAGTTTTTCATTTAAAAGATTAAGTATGCTATCGATGTTTTGGGCAATGATTAAGAGATTTGTTTTTTTAAAAAAATCCCCGATACTGAATTAAAACATAAATGGCATATTAGTTGCCAAGGCTGACATAGCGGAGTGCCACAATGGGGTCACTTAAACAACCAAAATTTAGTTCCTCTTCTGGAGGCCAGAAGTTCAAGGTCAAGGTGTTGACAGGTGTGGTTTCTTAGGAGAGACTGCTCTCCTTGGCTTGTAGGTGGCTCTCTGTGTCTCCACGTGGTCTCCTCCCTGTGTGTGTTGTCTGTGTTCTAGACTCTTCTTAGAAGGACGTCAGTGATGTTGGATCGGGCCCACCTTCACAACTCCATTTTAACTTAATTACCTATTAAGACCCTGTCTCCAAATACATTCACAATGTGAATTCAGACCAAAACAAATAGCAAGAGTTTCTTGACCCTAGAATCATGTCTTGCCTTCCCCACCCCCATCCCTATACACACATCCACACTTCTTTCTCTGCTGGTAACTCTGCATAAGAACTAGCAGTCCTGGTGGAAAGTGTTGGCACACACGGCTGTGTATCCTCACATTCATGCGATGCTGCCTTGGCATTTTCACACATCTATCTGCTTCAACATTTCACAAATGGAAACTGAGGTCCAGACAGCCTCACTTGCAGGCAGACCAGCTAGCAGAGTCCCACCTGCTTTTTCCAAAGGGCCACTAAGCAGAAGCAGGCCCTGTAAGCAGACCTTTCACTGCTTAAGGAATTAGGGAGTCCTCTCCTTGACATAGCCCAAAGCATGGGCTAGAAACCCGACTTCCAAGTTACACCCACGAGCATTCATAAAGTGGATTGTCCACGGGAGCCTGCAGACTACTTGGGGAGATAGGGCAAACACAGGAAATAATTAGAAAATGAAAGAAAAGTATCAAAGGCTTCACTGTCTGAATCGAAAGTCAACTTGCCCTCACTGGCCAGGGTCAAACTTCCCTCCTGGCTAGCTATTTTGAAGCAAACAGCTGGTGCCAATCTGCCAGATAGCATTCTACCTTATGGTGGCCTTTCCAGAGACCCATGCAGGGGCGGGGGGAAGAGATGCAGGGACCTCTGGTGTGTGCAAGGCCAGAAACCTCTCACAGGCAGGAACTAGCAGAGGACAGGAGCAGGAAGCAAGTGTCAGCCATTTCCCCTGTCCCTTCAGTTGAGCAAGATCAGGCTCTTCATCTGATGCTCTTTGCATTATACTCTTCTTAAATCTCCAAATGTATTTCCCCATTTTCCAGCAAAAGATTATTCTGTGTGCATGCATACACCACGCACACGCACACACCACGAACACGCACACACAAGACATAATGCAAACTGAGCTTTCATGTTTAGAGTTAGTTTAATAAAACAGTGAAGTCAATCTTACTGTTTATTAATATGCATAATTATTCTTGGGTTCTATGGTCAGTAACCATGAATACATGGTAAACGATTTTCCCACTATCAGATTTGGACATGATAAATCTGGACTACCATGTACCAGGCACCTTGGATGGTGATAAGGATGTTGGGATGAAGGCCAAGAAGCGCCAGCACACTTGAAAGCCTGCTGGCAGGCTCTGTGTTGAGCGCTCCAGGCCTTACTGTATTGAATCCTCACACAGGTATGGCAGATTGTACTTTTAAAAATGGTCATAGGGCTGGGTTCGTGGCTCACTGGTAGAGCACTTGCCTGGCATGTGTGAGGCACTGAGTTCGATCCTCAGCACCACATAAAAAATAAGTAAGTAAATAAGGTCCATCAACAACTAAAAAAAAAATTTTTTTTAAATCAGTGAAGTTTATTTCAGCACCCCCTTGAATGTGGGCGGGGCCTTGAAGGTTCTGACTATTAGAACATAGAGGAAATAGTGATGGTCCCGTTCCAGGGATACCCCTAACTGTTTGCAGTTCCTCTTGCTGCTTCTTGGAATGGGGCCCCTGTCAATGCTCCCTCTCAGAACCCAGCTGTCAGGCTCTGAGAAATCCAAGCCCCGCGGTGAGGCCTCATGTAGACACCCCAGTCCCAGGCCTAGTTGAGCTCCAGCCAATTGCCAGCATCAACTGCCAGCAATGTGAGAAAGCCATCTTAGATGTCCACCCCAGGGGAGCTTCGGACCACTCTAGCCCTATCTGCCATCTGACTATAACAGTGTCATAGACCCCAAATAAGAACCACCCAGCTGAGCCCAGTCAAATCACAAAACCATGAGAGAGAATAATAAAGTATTTTAAGTCACTAAACTTTGTGGTGATTTGATATGCAGCAGAAGAAGTTTGTTTGTTTGTTTGTTTGTTTATTTATTTTGGATTACCAGGGAATGAACTCAGGGGCACTCGACCACTGAGCCACATCCCCAGTCCTATTTGTGTATTTTATTTAGAGACAGGGTCTCAATGAGTTGCTTAGCAGCTTGCCTTTGCTGAGTCTGGCTTTGAATTCGCCATCCTCCTGCCTCAGCTACCCAAGTCGCTGGGATTACAGGCATGCACCATCACACCCAGCTAGCAGAAGAGATTTGGATTAGGAAGTATAGGTATGCGTTTTCACATCCATTCGACAGATGGAAACTGAGTCCCAAAGGGGGTTAGAAATTTCCCACTTTCTGGGCACAGTGGTGCACACCTAGAATCCCAACAGCTCAGGAGGCTGAGGCAGGAGAATTGCAAGTTCAAAGCCAGCCTCAGCAAAAGTGAGGTGCTAAGCCACTCAGTGAGACCCTGTCTCTAAATTAAAATACAAAATAGGGCTGGAGATGTGGCTCATTGGTCGACTGCCACTGAGTTCAATCCCCAGCACTCCCAAAAAATAAAAAATAAATTTACTACCTTCGAAGAGCTGGTAGGTGACAGAATCAACACATAAACTCAAGCAAGCATGATGCTGCATGGTGATTTTTTTCCCTGTGTGAACTCCCAATCTGGGAAGAGAGATGACAGCAAGGCTAAAGTGTGAGAGGCCACATACTTCCAGCGTGGGTGCAGGGTGGGTGCACATACAAGAGTGAGGGGACCATATTTGCCATGTTGTCTTGCCACCTTTCCAGCCTCATCTAGCACTTGCCTAAAACTCTCTTTTCCACCCACCTGAGGCTGATTAATAGCTTTTTAGCCTTCCCAGACGTTCCCATTACTTCCCTTACAAGGTGAGGTACACCCCGGGGCCCCCCTAGCACTTCACTTTAACCCTACTTTTTAGTTTTCATATTGTATTAAAATTGCCATTTTTTGAGCCAGTCGTGAAGCATCACCTGTAATCCCAGAGACTGGGGCAGGAGGATCACAAGTTCAAAACCAGCCTCAACAAAAAGTGAGGCACTAAGCAACTCAGTGAGACCCTGTCTCTATAAATAAAATACAAAATAGGGCTGGGGATGTGGCTCAGTGGTTGAGTGTCCCTGATCAATCCCTGGTACCCAAAAAAATATAAAATAAAATAGTCTGGTCCCTTCATGTCAGGAAGCCCCAGGGGAAAAGAACATAGCTCTCAATCCTAACATAGAGCCTGGCACTTTCTAGATGCTCAGTAAATATTGGCTTAATATGTGGCATGGAGAATTTCGCATTGCTCAAAGAAGGCCTCACAGAGGTAGTGACATTTAAAGAGACTTAGTTAAATTGCCAGGAACTTTGCCAGGTCAGTAGTTTTCAACCAGATTCATGAAGGCATTGAAACTACTCATGAGGGCTAGAGTTGTGGCTCAGCAGTAGAGCACTTGCCTAGCACATGCATGATCCTCAGCACCACATAAAAATAAATAAATAAAATAAAGGTATTGTGTCCAACTACAACTAAAAAATAAATATTAAAAAAAAACTACTCATGAAACTTTCTTCATCATAATAAACTAATCATCATCATCTCCATCATAAGGGCCAGCAAGGGTTCTCAGTATTTGACATGTTTTAACTCATTAGATCATTCAGCTTCCACTACCTATATAAAACCCGATCCTAAAACTGGCATCCACAATCCTGCAGTATCCCCACAGGACTACCTCTTCAGTCCAGCCCCTGTCAGTTTTCCACATATCCTTACACTCTAGCCACCCCAAACCACTGGTAATTCCTGGGTTCCATGTTGCTATTTATGCCTCCTTGAGGTGGGCCATTCCCTCTTGCCTACCCAGTAAGTTTGTTTGTTTTTGTTGCTTTTGAAGTACTGAAGAGTGCATAGGTGAATTGCCTTTTCCTACCTCCCAGACACTGGAGAAGTGAAATTTCCCTCAGATGCTCCCTCAATTTCTTGTATTGCCTAAATCAAAAAAAAAAAAAAAGTCTTTTATTTCTTTATTAAGCTAGAAACAGAAGTCCTGACCAGGTCTGATTTGAGTTCCTGGATCAAACCATGCCTGATATAGGAATTCACCTCTGCATATTGCAGTTACACAAAGCCAATAAATTCTTTTTGCTCAAGTTAAGTTTCTGTTTCTGCAACAAAAATCACTATGACAAATACAGAGCCAACTCTTGTTTTTATTAATTTTTTCCTTATATCTGATCCAGATATATCATCTTAATTGTGTTGGTATAACAGTTGCAGTCACTGACATTCCACTTGAAGTCTTGGAACTGTTGATAAGCACCTGAAACCCTCAGAGTAGAGAAAAGGAGAACTTGGAAATTCCTGAATTCTCAACAGCTACTCAGGACCACCCATCTGGCTCCCTCTTATAGTGTGACATATTTAGAGGACTATGAAGTCCTTTGTCCAAGCCCTTGCTCCCTCAAGTGGCAATCATTAACACCCAGCAGGCAGGGCAGGGTGCAGACATCTCCTTGTACTTGGCAAGATCTGATCTCTGCAGCCCTTTCTTGTACATCAGGCCAGTGAAAGTCTCTTGCAGTGCAAGTATCTTAAATGATTATGATAAAATGATTAGCACAGTGGCCAGCATCGGTGATTATTTCCAATCAGGGTTGGGTTGCACAATGGTCAACACCAGGCAGAGAAACCCAGTAATGTGTCAGCAAGCTCTCCTGGGTAATAACAGCTCTCAACCTGGAGCATGCAGGGTAGGGATAAACACGGAGGACTTATTCAAACACAGACTGCCACGCCCCATACCAAGAGCTTCTGATCCAGCAGACCAGAATGGCATCCTAGAATTTGTATTTCACACAGGTGATAACGGTGCTTCTGGACTGGGAGCCATTAAACTGAAAAATCACCAGACGATACCTAGAGATTTGCACGAAGACTCTTCAAAGGAGAAATTATCCAGCGCTTGTGTTTTCTGCTTCTTTGAAGCCTTCACTTTAACAGAGATCTCCTGTCACCTCTGTTGTGGGTTTCAAAGACTTGGACAAGTGCAGGAGTGAAAACGTAAATCTACATGAGAAGTGATGAGCAATACCAACTTCATGCCATCTTCATGCTTTGGCACGTCTGCATGTCTGTCACATTGTCACAGCAGCCCCTAGTTGCAATTATACCTGTTTTACAGAGAAAGAAATAGAGGTATCAAGCAGCTGTGCATGTTATTTAAAGAGAAGACAGATGCTGAAGACAAAAAAAAAAAAGTGTATATCAAAGTAGAAAAAAAGTAATGTAATGTCTCAACTCTAGTGTATCTGATCATGACAGTGGTTCTTGAACTTGAATGTGCCTCAGAATCACCTAGGAGACCTGTCAAAACAGAGAATGAAAGAGTATTATCCACCCTCTAGAATTTTTAAGACTTTGCCACGTTGGAAAATCTTCTGATGCCAGGACAGTGCTGGTACCTAATAAGCTCATGGAAGCAAGCTTTGTTTGCTTTTTTTTTTTTTTTTTTATTGTGTTTGTGCATGCGTGCATGAACACTTGTGCGTGTGTGTTGCTGAGTATTGAACCCAGGAAGATAGATTATTTTTGCTGTTTTCTCTATATGAGTAAATATGAGCCACAGGGAACATTAATAACATAACTCTTTGGAGCTGTGTGCAGTGGTACACACCTGGAGTCTCAGCTACTTAGAAGATTAAGGGAGAAGGATTGCTTATGCCCAGAAGTTTGAGGCCAGCATGAGCAATCCAGCAAGATCCACTGGCTGAGGCAGGAGGACCCTAGACTCAGCAACATAGTGAGGCCCTAAACAACTCAGCAAGACCCTGTCTCTAAAAATCCAAACCACAGCGAGATGTTACTTCCACAAAAAAAAAAAAAAAAAAGACCCTGTCTCTAAAATAAAAGAGTTGGAGATGTGTCTCAAAACTATAACTCATTTAGAGTCCTGCCACTTGGAAAACTGTTTGATAATTTCTAATAGAAGTAAACATTTGCTCACCTTGTGGCCCAGCAAACCTCTTTGTAGATGTTTACCCCAGAGAAATGAGAATTTATAGCCACCAAAAAAGAAAAAGTTCCATCAATGCTTTATTCATAATATCCAGGAAAGGAGAGAAGGAAGGAAGAGAGGAAGAGAGGGAGGAAATAAGCAGGTGCTCATCAACAGGTAAATTAAAATTTTAAAACGTGACACAGTAGAACGTTTACTCAGCATTAAAAAGGAAGGAACTACTGATCTAAACCACTGGTATTCCCAACAGAATGAATCTCAAGTGAGTTATGTCGAGTGAAAGAAACTGGACACAAATGAGAACATTCCGCATTGTTTCAAGTGTATGAAGTCCAAGTTCAGCTAAAACTAATCTAACAGTGTCAGAAAGCAGACCACTTGGGTTGCCTGAAGTCAGAGGAGGGTGCTGAGGAGAGGCAGCAAGAGGAAAAAAAGAAGCACGGGGAAACTTTCTGAGATGATGGGCATGTTCCATTCGTCGTTGGGTGATGGTCACACAGGTGCACACATTCATAAAAATTAGTGGAGCTGCACGGTACGGCCTGGACATTCCGCCGTCTGTAAGTTAAACTTCAGTAAAGTCTCGAAGCACACATCCGCAGCCTCAACCCACACAAAAGCCCAGGAGGCTCAGTGCCAGCTGTGACCCGGGTCTTGCCCACTTGGGAGAGGCCGCGGCCCCAGGCGTCCGGTTTCCTCCTCGCTCCAGTCCAACTTCCGTGCGTCTCTGAGCTCCGGGACCGCTGCAGCCTCCCCGGAGAGCGCCGACCAGCTGATCCCGCGCTGGGTCCCGCCACAGCTGGCCGGGGTCTCGCGCGCAGGGGTGGCGGACGAGTGCGCCCCGCCTTCCCAGGGCCCCGCCCCGCCCTCCCTCCCGCTCGCCCGCCTGCCTGGCCAGCCCCTCCTTATCTGGTCCGGGGTCCCGGGCCGGGGAGGCGGCCAGCGGGCTGGGGCCACGCGATGTCGCATGGATCGGGGCTCGTCCGTACCACGTGCAGCAGCGGCGGCGCGCTGGGACCCGGGGTGGGCGCAAGCCAGCCCTCGGAGGGGCTGCTGGACTCGGTCTACCCCCGCACCCAGGGGGCCCTGCTCAAAGTGGCGCAGATGGTAAGAGAGGGCGGACGCGGGGCCGGGGTCACTCCGATCGCCCGGGGAGGACTGGGCCGGGGAGCGCACGCGCCGACCGCTGGACCTGGCCGGAGTCCCCAGCCTCGCGCGGCGGGTAGGGTGGGGGCCGCGCCGCCGAAGCCGAGTCCCCGGGAAAGTTGCCGGCGCAGCCCGCGCCCAGCCCGGCCCCCAGCGGTGCCCGCGGTGCCGCCGCCCGCCCGATCTCGATCTCCGGGCCCCGGGGCTCCCCAACCCCCTCTGCGGGCCTGACCCGCCTGCCGACAGAAACCACGGCCCGAGTTCCTCGTCGCCTTCCTTCCTCTTCTCTGGGCCGCGCCGCTTCGAACCCGCGCCAGGGAGGAAAAGTCGCCCAGCCAGCGGCGCTGAGCCGGCCAAGCCCCACCTCCCGACCCGCAGCCGGCCCTTCCCTGGCCGTCGCCGCGGGGCTTCCCCGCTCCGGGGGCAGTTTGTCCCCCACGATGAGGGCGCAGGGCTTTGCATTCCCTTAGGTGGTGAGGATGGCCAGGGAGAATGGGGACCCTGGGACCGCCTCCGGGTCCCCTGCGCTCTCCAGTTCCAAGGGAGGGCCCTGGAAGGCAGAGGATCGTTTGGGAAAGGCCGGTTCTGAGGCTTGTCCTGTTTGGGGAAGTCAGTCTCCTGGATGGAGTCATCTGGAGCCAGGCGGGACGAGGTTGCGGGCTCTCTGAGTGACCACCGCAGCACAGGAAGTTGCCCTATCTGTTCTCTAGTTCCCTGATCTTTTCTCCCTCCCATGTTTTTCTTTGAAAATATTTGATCTTAAACACCTTTCCGTTTGTATGATGCGTTTTGAAACTGGGTTGGGCTGTTCACGACTCGTCCCTCACTGTAAGGAGCTCAGCAAGAACTGTAAAGAGGGGAGTGGTAGTTTTTGAGATGTGGGAAAAGAAGTGTGGGGAGAGGTATAGGCTCCTGGAACCAGAAGCTGGGGCCTGCGAAAGTGGAGCGGTCTCTCCGGAGCTGGGCACAGGGTGGGAATCCTCTATGTTTCCGTAGCTCTTATTGCAAATGCTGAATGTTTAAAAAAAAAAAAATAGTGGCTCCCTGTCTGGGGAGACTAGAGGGACCTGGACTGGGTTCCTTCCTCTCTAAGATAGTGCCTAGCTAAACCCAAAATTAGGAAGTAGAGGCGTTTTAGCAACTACCAAAAAAGGCCTGGTGCTGAGCAGTGTTGAGCATTTTTATTTTTCCTTCCTTCTTTTTATTATGGAGGGGGGGAGCTGATAAGAGATTTGATCAGCTAAATGGAGCAGGCAGCCCACCTCCTCCATCCTTAAAAGAGGCTGGGGTGAGACAGACCCTGTCTGAGCTTTGGAAGTGATGCACACGGATGGGGAGCAGAAACTTCTGCTTTGGCCCATATGTTTGGTGGACAAAGATGTTGGGGTGTGAAAAAAAACTCCTTGTTGGTCTGGACTTTGGTTACAAAGGTAGTGGAGGTGAGAAGCTGTCATGCTGGCCCATGAGTTTGAGGAACAATGGTATTGGGGCATGAGAGACCTCCATCTCTATTACAAGTGCCTCTTGCCTGTGGCCCTTGTGCTAGGTTGCAGGTGACAATCGATGATGGAGCCTGTTGTTCAAAGAAGAGAACAAAGACTTTAACAATAATTTTATCTGGCTGCTGCTTTTCTGTGTGCTCTCCTTAAAACCATGCCACCCTTGCAGGATTGCCAGGTAGCTACAGGCTAGTTTGATCAAACCCTGTGGGGGTGAAGTTGCCCTTCCAGGGTGGTCATACTATATTATAGACAACTTAGGACTGTCTGCTGGGGCCTCCTATCGAACTCCTCCCTGTTCTTCTCTTTTCTGGGATTCCTACTTGGGCATTTGACATTCATTTGTCTTCATTTCTGGACAGCACTCAATTAGCCAAGTTTTAACTTTGAGGAAAGACAGAAGCAGCTAAAATAGTGCCACCCTTTGGGCACTCTATCCATGGATCTCTCTCTCTCTCTCTCTCTCTCTCTCTCTCTCTCTCTGTACTAGGGCTTGAACCCAGGGACCTTACCATTGAGCCACATCCCCAGCCCTTTTATAAAATATTTATGTATTTAATTTAGAGATAGGGTCTCCCTGAGTTGCTTAGAGCCTCCCTAAGTTGCCGAGGCTGGCTTTGAACTCACAATCTTCCTGCCTCAATCTCCAGAGCTGCTGGGATTACAGGCATGCACCACTACTCCCAGTGGTTATCTCATTTTGACTGCAGATGTCTCAATTGTATGCAGGCCCTTTTGTCCTTGGCTTCCCTAGAAGTAGTTTCATCGTGGGCTGATCAACAGCCTTTCCATGTGTTCCCTTAAGAAGGAATTGCAGAGGCTGGGTCTTTAGAGAACAGCTTCCTCTACCTTGGGTGGGCCTCTTCTGAATTCTCCACTACCAGAAAGTGAAAAGGGAAGAAAATAGGGAGAAAGCAGTTCTCTAAGTGACTGCTGGTACTTGTCATGTCCTTTGTCCATGTATAATTCTTACAATTCTGTGGCCATGAGGGCTTCATTTCTTTCATCTTCCTTATTAGATCAGAGACATAGTCACAGTTCTTGACTTAAAGGAACCTTAAAAAAAATATAGCTGTTTTTTGAGCCCTACTATTGTTCTTGATAAAGCCCAAGGAATTGTGTACTATATACCACATATATATCTTCTCATTAAATGTTTTTAAGAAACCTGTGGAGTTGCCTCTTTGACAGATGAGGAAACGGAGGCTAAGACTTACTAAAGCCACACAGCAGTCAGCAACAGCAGTAGAGCCTACCCAGGCCTCGTTGCTTGTTAGGGATACAGCGAAATCAAAACCACAGTGAGATAACTTTACACTCAGAAAAATGACATTAACTGAGAAAGACAGATAATAACAAAAAGTAAGAATGGGGAGGATGTGAAGAAATTGGAACTCTGGAATATTGTTGATGGGAAGGTAAAGTGAGCTACATCCAGGAGATATGAACACATGCCCAAAGACATATGTTCATATATGTTTGCGGTAGTATTATTCATTATAGTCAGAAAGTGGAAACAACACCAATGTCCATCAAATGATGAATGTATAACACCAACAATAAGGCAAGTGATACATTCATACAGTGGAAAATTATAGAGCCCCCAGTAGTGGAGACTGAAGTACCAACATATGCAACTGAATGGATGACCTTTGACAACATTGTGCAGGTAAAAAAAGTCAGTCACAAAAACCCACATATTATATGGTTCTACTTGTATAAACGATTGAGAATAGGCAAATTTATAGATACAAAAAAATGAATTAGTGGTTGCTTAGGGTTGGACATGGTTGGAGATAGGAAAGCAGAAGTGATTGCTAATAGGTAGGGTTTTGCGGGGGCAAAATGAAAAATTTTCAAAGATTGATTGTAGTGATGGTTGTATAATCATTGAACTTTATACTTTAAACGGGTGAATTGTATAGTAATTGAATTATGTCCTACTTAGCCACTAAAAAGAGAGATCTAGAGAGGAGATTGAGGGGGCATAGTGCTCTACATGCAGCCACAAGATGTGGGGAGCACAACTATATTAGAGGAAACCCCCTTTGAATCCCCACTACACCTACCACTAGAGGAAGGAGTGTTCACTGCAGGCCTCACAGAGTCTGGGCTGAAGGACCAGGTCTCCTATCATCACCAAGAGGCCTGGGCTGGAAGAGACCCTGGCCAGGAAGATAAAATTTAATAGTTGGTCACCTAAGGGAAGAGGGTCAGAGGTGAATCTTGACAGATGATCATGTTGGGAGTCCCCATTCACTTCTTTATACAGTATGTTTGATTTGGAGATTTCTGATATGTTGGAGGTGGTGAGAAGGAAAAAGATGTAGGAAGAAACAAGCCAGTATTGGGTCAATTATTTTTTTTATTAATTGATGCATGATAATTGTACCTATTTGTGGGGCATAGAGTGATATTTTAATACACACATATGTGTATTGATCAAATCAGCATATCCATCACCTCAAACATTTATCTTTTTTTTTTTTTTTTTTGTACCAAGGCTAGAACCCAGGGTGCTTAACCACTGAGCAACATCCTCAGCTTTTATTTTATTTATTGATTGATTTATTGAAACAGGGTCTTGCTAAGTTGTTTAGGGCCTCCCTAAGTTGCTGAGGCTGGCTTTGAACTTGCAATCTTCTTGCCTCCTCCTCCCAAGCCAGTGTAATTACAGTTGTGCACTGCCACGCCTGGCTATCATTTCTTTCTAAGAGACAATTTTTAATCTTCCCACTGCAGACATTTCGAAATTGGTTTTATTTCATTGAGCATCTGCTATACTTTAACTCTATTCAAATTGTGCACAGTATATCTGTTAGCAAGGTAGACCTGTGTAGGAAAACAAAGCCCTTTTTTGCACAATCATAATATGGAAGGAGAATGAGGATGTAGTTCATAGGTAGCAAAGATAAAAAGCTCAGTATCTTCTAGGAAGTTCATCTATTTATTCAGCAAATATTTATTCAGCACCTACTGTGTGCTGTAGAAAGAAGACTATACAAAACAGATCATCCCCTGCCCTCCTTATACTGCAATGGAGGAAGCAAACATTAATCAAATGACTATAGGCAAATGCATTCATCCCTTGGTATCTGTGGGGGTGGATTCCAGGACCCACCTCTGATACTAAAATACACAGATGCTCAAGACCCTTGATTAAAATAGTGACATAATTACCAGGAATTTCCACACATCCTCTTAGATATTTTAAATCTTACTTATAATACCTAATACAATGCAAATGCTTTGTAAATAGTTATAGGTATTGTCTAGAGAATAATGACAAGAAAAAAATTAGTTCATGTTCAGTACAGTTGAGACCAAGTTACCCCCTGTAATTAGAAGCTGGGACAAAAGTTGGAGAGGAGAGCTGCTCTCTACTCAGTGGGTAGAGAGTATTTCTGGGAGTCCAGGAAATACTTTTCTGAGGAAAGGATATTTGATGTGAATTTAAGGAAACAGCATTACAAGAAGAAGAAAGTGTGGACAGTGGTCCTGAGTCTGGAGGAAGGAGTATCGTGTCAGATTGGATGAGCCTGGAGAAGTATGCAGAGATCAGACCCCAGGTCTGCCAGATCATGGTGAAGATATTGTTCTTACTCTATGAAAATCAGGGAAATATTCAGATCAACTCACCATTGATTAGTTCTCAATCAGTGGTTGTACTGCCCCCTAGAGGTCATTGTGGAATTCTATGGAAACTTTTTGGTTGTCACAGGAATATTAGGGTCATATTACATATACATTTTATTAATTTCAGAAGAGTAATGAGAATACTGCAGAATATTTTGTTTTCTAAAAATTTCTTTTGCCTGAAATAAGATTAAAGGAAATTACTCAATTTGGATGGCACCTTGGATGTGAGTCTGGGGAGAGAGTATACAAAGTTTTCTGGCAGAAAGGTGGGTCCTAAAGACACCGAAGTCAGGGCAATTCTGGGCTTCACTTTAGGAATTCACAGTACAGGTACCAAATGGAATTATACCATGAGGGATCTCAGCCTCTGATGTAGCTGTGAATAGACCTGCGAGTGGAAAATGGCCTAATATAACCCAGAATGGGCCACCCCTTTGTGTTCTGACTTAACTCTATATGGTAGAGGGTGGAAGGGCTCTGGCTTGGTTCATGGCTGTCATTTGTCCCCCAAAGGTTCATGTGCTGGAAGTTTGGTCCTCAGTTTGGCAGTGGGAGGTGGTGGACCTTAGATATGAGGGGTCATGTCCTCAGAAGGTTTATGGGGTCCCAGCATCAGCTTCCTTTATTGAGATGTGACTTCTTCCTCTTGCACACACTCTACTATGCGCTTTAAGGCCCTTGCCAGAGCCTGCACCATGCTGTTTGGATTTTCATCCTCCAAAAACTAATTAAGCCTCTTCTTTTTAAAATTAGCCTGCCTTCAGTATTTTATTATAGTAATGTAAAATGCACTAATATAGTTCCTAAGTGTGATCTGCACATCCATGTCCTACCTCCTGGAATATAGAGCATTCATTAACGAAAAGAACCTCACTGCCAAGGTTCTTTGGCCCTCAACCCAATCCTGAATCCAAAAACAAGAAACACTTTCTGCCAATGGCCAAATAAAAAATAAAAATAGAAGCTGGGGTTGTAGCTTAGTGGTGGAATGGTTGCCTTGCACATGTGAGGCAGTGGGTTCAATCCTCAGCACCGCATAAAAAGAAGTAGATGAATAAATACATAAAGGTATTGTGTCCATCTACAACTAAAAATATGGACATAATACCTTCCTTCCCCTACCCCAAATTAATATTTAAAGTAACTTTAGGGGCTGTAATAATGGCTCAGTAGTAGAGTGCTTGCCTGGCATGTGTAAGGCACTGGGTTCGATCCTCAGCACCATCTAAAAACAAATAGATAAGACAAAGGTATTGTGTCCATCTACAACTAAAAAAATATTTAAAAAAAATAAATAAAGTAACTATAGTATTTTAGATTGGATACATGTAATCTTGTTTTTAATTAGGATGATGCTATACATGTTTTATAAGATGTTTATTTTTGCTTGATGTGTAATGAGTGTTTTCTCCTATTTCATAGTGTTCACCTGCAGTTTGATTTTTAGCAATGTTATGTGTACAGTCACGTGGGTTCCATGGTTTATGCAACACCCCAGCCCCTGTGGCTCAGGAGCAACCAGTTCAGCTCATGTACAAACAAGGTTGTGATGAATTTCCTCATTGAGAAGTTCTGGTGTACAAACCTGTAAATACTTCCTCTGGATAAATGGCATTGACCTTTTGCTGAGAGAAAAATGAAGTGCTTCTTGCCTTTCTGAGGTGGTTGGCATTAAACAATTTTCTAGGCTATAATGTCTACAAATTAGTGGATGTTCCTTTATCATCCAGGAAACTCAAGGAGCCAAGTGTGATAGTAATAATAGTTTTAAATTGTAATAGTATTTTTGGTGTCTGATGATTTGGGAAAAGAATACCGACAGAGACTAGAAAGTTCAGTCGGGCTTTTAAATGCATTTTGTATTATGTAATGTCATGGCATCTGCAGATATTTGAAGGATGATGGTACCACACAGGCAGAAGACCTTAGGTAGGCAGGCTACAGAACAAAAAGGCTTTTGTTGTCACTGGTGAGAATTACCCTCCTGGGCACCGCAAATGAGCACCTGCTGCAAATGACCACCAGTTAGGAACCACTGGCCAGAGGTGAATTGATACTGATGAATACAGACCCAGAGGGTCCACCAGGTTGCAGGATCCTAAATGGAGGTGAGGGAGCATGTGGGAGGGGGGGAGACCCCCTGTGAGCCTGGAGAGTTCCACAGGTTTTCTGGCACTATAGTGGGCACCAGAGACTCTCCCGGGCCTGGCATGGGGGATTCTGTGTGTGAGCTAATATTTATTTAAATTCCTGTTTCAGGGAAGGCCTCCTTTCTCCCCCTCCTCCCAGCCCTGGCGCTTCCAGTTCAGTCCACTGGACATCCATCTGTTTCCTCCCCTGCCATCTGCCCCGCCATGCTGTGCAGCGCTGCCCCAGCCTGCATCCCTGGAAGTCTCCCGGTGACCCGCCGGCCGCCACATGCCGGCTTTCATTGTCACCAGTTTGGCTCAGAGGTTTCCTCGCTGGCGGCTCACTCCCTGGCATTCCTCCCTGGGGCCTGTTGTGACTCCGGGTCACTGCGGGGGCCCTGGCTCCGAGCCGGGCGCTGGCTGGCTGCTGGCTGCTCTGCCGCCCGGGGGCGTCTGAGGGGAAAGGATGGGACGGAATCGCTCCCGCTCCCCACGCCCTGCTCCCGGCGGAAACCGCTGCGACTCCTGCGGGATAGTTAGGATAGATGGATGGATAAAGAGAAAGCCATTGTCCCTAAAGAGCAGTTTTCAGGAATTACTCTGAAAGTGGGTTTTTTTGTTTGTTTTTTAACATGGAGAAAATAAAGTTTCTTCCAAAGGTAACAGGAAAAAGAGACTAATTAAATCAGTTTTGGGTACAGAGTAAAGTGGAACTTTCTGGACAGCAGAGAGGAATATATAATAAAATATATAATATTTTATATTATAATATATAATAAAATATATAATAAAAATGCTATAGCATGACCTCAATTTATTTGTATTCCCTTCTTCCACTTATATTTTCTTTATCCCCCCGGAGAAGGCAATCACAACTCTAAATTATTCATGATCGTCTTTTTTTTTAAAATTCTCTTTTAAATTAGAAACTAGGGCTGGGGTTGTGGCTCAGCGGTAGAGCGCTTGCCTCGCACATGTGAGACCCTGGGTTCGTCCTCAGCACCATATACAAAAATGAACAAGTGAAATAAAGGTGTTGTGTCCAACTACAACTAAAAAATAAATCTTAAAAAAAAATAGAAACTAAATAATAGCTATTGAGCTCCCCACTCCTTCCACCCCTTTTTTCTTTCTTTTTTTTTTTTTTTTTTTGATACCAGGGATTGAGTCTAGGCATGCTTAACCACTGAACCACATCCTCAAACCACCCACCTTTTTTTTTTTTTTTAAACAGCGTTGGGCACTATATTTTTACATGGGTTGCCTTGCTTAATTTTCATGATATTACACAATGGGTCCTACCAAACCCCTAATTTACAGACTAGGAATTTGAGGCACAGAGAGCTTAGGTGATTTATCCAAGGCAAATCTTGGTTCAAAACTTGGTTTTGAACCAGATGGTTGGGGTCTAGAACTTGAGCTCTTTTTGTTTCTGTTTTGCAGCACTAGAGATTGAGCCCAGGGCCTTGCATGCTGATTAAATGCTCTACCACTGAGCTATCTGCCTAGCCTTAGAATTTGAGCTCTTAAAAGGTCAAGTAGGGTCTTCCCCTCCACCCCAGATGAATTGCTCTGTGCAGTTTGCCAGATCATTAAACATTAGAAAAATGATGTCATGGGACTGAGGTTGTGGCTCAGCCATAGAGCATTTGCCTAGCACGTGCGAGGCCCTGGGTTCAATCCTCAGCACCACATAAAAGTAAATAAACAAAATAAACATATTGTGTACAAATAAAAAATAAATATTGAAAACAAAAGAAAAATGATGTACTGATACTGCATTCAAGTCTACCAAAACTGACCCATGTGGTCCACAGAAATGGGCAGGCTGTGGTCCATCTAGCAGGAGGTGCTATGAGACATGGCAGCAGGTGCTATGATGGCCTGGCCTTTGGCCAGAGATGAAGTCATCTGGAATGTGGAAAACCCCTCCCTGGGGTGCTGAACAGACAGAATGTGCCTTGTGTTTTAGAAAGCATTTTCATAGGATACCCGCCATTATCATTCTTGCTTTTGAGTTGTAAGTTCCTCCAGGAAGGGTTAGGAAGAGAGAGAGTCCAGAAGGGTAGAAAAGATTTAAGTTCCTGTTCTATGTCAGGCCTCGGCACTTGAAGTTCTCCTCTTTAACCCTTCTAATCACTCTCTATGTGTGTGGGTGTGTGTATTATTTTCCCATTCTTTTGGTTGACCAGAAGCTGCAAAGTAACTTTGTAACTTGCCCAAAGTTTAAAAAAAAAAAAAAAATCTGTTAAACTCTGTCTGTGCCTTTGAATCCAGGGCCAGTCAGGTCACCTTCTCCCACAGGGCATGCTACTTCTCCATGTGTAGTGAACAGACTCCCAGCCTAGCCCACTGTGGCAGGCACCTGTGCGTCCCCCATGATGTAAGTCCATTCTCTTGATTGTGGCTGGAATCTCTGACTTTATTCTAAACCATGTAAGATGGCAAAGGTGATGGGATGTCAATCTCATGTTATATCAGATGCAATTAAGGTTCCCAATCAGTTGATTCTGAGTTAATCCAAAGGTGCTTTTCCCCAAATGGCCTGACTTCATCAGGCAAAAGTTTTAAAAGTACTGTGTCCTCTCTGAGGGAGGGCTCTGAAGAAGGAAACTGCCTTATTAGGAGGTCCTGGTACAGAGTCCTCATAATGAGCACTAATGGGTGGTGACTAGGAGCTAAGAGCAGCCACCAGCTCACAGCTAGCAAGAAAGCAGGGATCTTGGCTACAGCTGCAAAGAGCTGAATTCTGCCAATACCCATGTGAACTTGGAAGAGAATTCCAAGCATCCGATGAGTCCGCAGCCCAGCCCGCATCTTGACTGCAGCCTTCGAGATCCTGTAGCAGAGAAATTTTGTCCCTCTGAGATGTCTGTTGTTTTAGCTCCTAAGTTTGTGGGCATTTATCGACTGCTTCTGTAGATAACTGACCCATCCACAGAAGCCTGTGTATCCCACATCAGAGTGCCTGTGGGTGTTCCCTACCAAAGGAAGATGGGAGCAACACTAGTGCTGGAGGCAAGAAGCTACAGTGGCTATCTGTATAACTGGGCTGTGGTCATGGCATTGGATTTCTGTGGAGTAGATCCATTTCTTGAGGTTTTGATCCGGGCATTGTGTGGAATACTTTAATGCAAGAGCTCATTCATCATCGTAACAACCTTATGAAGTGTTAGTATATATTTTCATTTTATAGATGAGGAAACTGATGAGTGGAGCTTAAATATCTTGTCTGCAGTCACTCAGCTGTAAAAACTAATTCCATTTCCCAGCTGTCAATCTCTCCCCCGCCCCATGGTCCAGTCTAAAAAGTGTTAAAATTTCTGATCCAAACAGTAACCATGATTTTGCATTGTTGAGGTTATATTTGCTCTTTTGAAATAGATAACATTTACGTGACCAAGAATCGGGAAGTAACCAAAATCCCCCAATTCCCATTTTCCCTCCCTGGAGGCTGCTGGAGGCTCCCTGTGATACTGGTTTCTTATATGACTATCAGAAATTATTCAGAAAGAGTGTCCTCTTTCTTCTTTCCCTGCATTGAAGCTGCTTTGTGTCCCAGAAAATGGGTTTACTATGATAAGTTTAACCAGTCTCCCATTGGCAGGCATTTGGTTATTCCCGTTTTTATCGTCTAATGGAACTATAGTGGCTGCTTTTGTACATATAGTTTTGTGTGTATACAAGAAATTCCTTAAAGGAAAATTCCTGGACCAAATGCTACATGCCCTTAGAAATTTTTTTCATCTGCCCTGAAACTCAGATTCTAGAACATCACCTTTTGATCTTCCCCTGAGGATTTTAGGGGTCTTCCATGTCCTTTGTCATTGCAAAGGACTCTACTTTGGGTTCAAATGTGTTTGGAGATCCACTTTTCTAATAATGCCACTTTTATTTAAGATATTAGAACCAGAAAAATGTAGGGGACAAGAAGACCTGTGTGGCCAATGTTTTTCTTAAAATTTCTCCATCACAATGAGAGTTGGGAGAACAGAGTGGATGGGAAGAATGTGCAGCTAGTTTATTGAGTGAGGAAAGGAAGCCAGGGCAGAATAGCTAGCTAAACACAGGTGAGTTTCTGAAACCTAGCCTCAGCTAGATCTTACTGGGAACTCTGGAGAATCAGGTGCACCACCGAGATTGTCATTTGAAGCAAGAAGCTGGGCCTTTAGACTCTCTTCATTGGCTATAGGTCAGAAAGGAGGGTGGATGAACTTCCCAAGAACCCATGAGCCAGACAGCTCCTATCATCCAAGGGAAATCGTTTGCAGAAGGATGCAGGGGGAAGAGTTAGCACAGCACCCCAGGAGCTGGGGATAGATGCTCTGACCTGGCAAAGACAGCCCTGGGGATCTGGGCAGCAGTCACGGCTTGTGTGTTGGAATCATCTCCAATCAAACTGATCTCTGCTGAGCCTCTAAGCTGATATTCTTTGTGGACATGCAAACCTGACTGCATCTTCCTCCTAACTGCAATCCTGACCCGTCTGTATTCTCCCTAAGTGTCCCTCTGGATCTTCAGTCCCAGGCAGCTGCCTGATAGACCTTTCAGGACTTTTTTTGATATTACTTTTTTGCTGTCTACTTAAAGAGTTGTATTATTTTTTTTTCAACTTTAATTTGAAACAGGAAGAGAAAAACATCAATGTTTACTGAATGAAAAATATATTCAATAGGTAGGGTAATTATTTCTGTTACCCTTTAAAGGAGAATTGCAAGCAATGACATGGTAATATAAATAACTGTATCAGTTTTAACTCCTTGGAAGGATCTAAGTATGTAGCCACAGACAAATTTTCCTGGAAAGCAGATATTTGATTTCCGGCATGGGGACCTTATTGACACCTACTCTTGTGGGTTTCACTTGCAAAGGTAAAAAGAGGCACCACAGACTCCCATATTGATAACGTGGTGTTGGTTTTACAAGGGCTCCTCCTATTATCGAACAGTACATCATGTTTTCTGGCTGCCGCTCTGGGCAGAGGAAAGAACTCTAACACAGCACCCATCCCGTGGGCCCAATGGGGGTCTCCTTGCTGACGGTTGGTCTACTGACCCAGTTCACACCCAGTTCATGATGACATCAATTCCTGTTTTGAGAGAGCTGATTGCTACTTTAACTTACTCTGGTTAAAGAATGAAAAATCACTTTCCAGATGCAGTAGGTGATATAATGGCTCTCAGAATATACCTCCACATCCCAATCCTGGAACCTATGAATGATGCCTTGTGGGGGAAAAGGGCCTTCTCACATGTAGTTAAGAATCTTGGGGGCTGGGGCTGGGGCTCAGTGGTAGAGCGCTTGCCTCGCAGGTGTGAGGCACTGGGTTCGAGCCTCAGCACCATATAAAAATAAGTTCTATAAAGCTATTGTGTCCACCTACAACTAAAAAAATAAAAATTAAAAAAAAAAAAAAAAGAATCTTGGAAATAAGGAGATTAGCTGAGTGGGCCCTAGAGCCAATGAAAGTGTCCTTGTAAGAGACACACAGAGGAGGAGAAGGTGATAGGTATGTGGAGAAGAGTCAGGGGCTGTGACAAGCCCAGACTTTCCAAGGCAGCCACCAGACACTAAGAGAAGCAAGTTCTGCTGCTGTAGGGTCTGGAGCAAGCATGGTCCTGCTGATACCTTCACTTTATCCCAGTGATACTGATTTTAGACTCTGGTCTTCAGAACTGTGAGAGAATAATAACTATTGTTCTAAACCACCATATTTGTGGTAATTTGTTATAGCAGCCACAGGAAACTAATACAACCAATTAAAGACTTTCCATTGTGGTCAGAGTCTAAGTATCTTCAGCAGTGCAAACTGTAGGCATTTAGTATTTTTCTCCTTTTTGATACCCTTTGCTCATTTCCAGGAATAAACCTTCAAAGAGGTGATGGCCACCCTCTCTGCCCCTGAGTGGTAATTAAATCTCAGCCCTCTTTGAGTCCATCTTTCTCTTTGATAGCTCATTCAAAGACAGAAGCAGTCCTTGAATTTCTGCTGAGAAAAACAGAACAAGAAAGATGGAACATCAGAGAGCGATTCTCAGGTAGCAGGCTGAAGGCAAAAGATAAGAAGTATATTCCAAAGAAGTGTTGCTCTGGCTTTCCACAGACATTGAATAAAGAAGTTTCCTCAGATTCTCCGCACCATCAGGATGCCAAATAAATCTCACAGCATTCTAGTGGAATCTTTCAAGATAAGCTACTACAGCTCAAAAATATATGTCTGAAGGTGGTCAAGTTAGTGCTGTTTAATCAACTATATATGAGATACTTGCTATTAAAAAAAATGTTTGTAGACATGCTGGATGATTTGTGTATGATTTTTTTTTCTTTCCTTTTTTTTTTTTTTTTTTTTGTACCAGTGGTACCAGGGATTGAATCCAGGGGTGTTTTACCACCAAGCCACATATCCAGCCTTTTCTATTTTATATTTTGAGACAGGGTTTCAATAAGTTGCTTAGCGCCTCCTTAAGTTGCTGAAGCTGGCTTTGAACTTGAGATCCTCCTGCCTTAGCCTCCCACTTCTGTAATTTTTATTTACAAATTATTTTAGATTTCCAGGAATTTTACAAAAACAAGTACATACAACTTCCCATGGCTTCTTCTCTTGATTCTCTAATTAGCATGTTACCACATTTGGGTAAATCTTTTTTTAATTTATGTATGTAATATTGTTTTTTGCTTGAACCATGCATGCTCTTTTTTTGGAGGGTGTGGGTTATTGAGGATTGAACCCAGGGGCACAGTAGCACTGAACTACATTTTTATTTTTTATTTTGAGACAGGATCTCACTAAGTTGCTGAGGCAGACCTCAGATTTGTGACCCTCCTGCCTCAGCCTAGTAAAGGAGGCTGGAATTACAGGTGTGCACCACCCCACCTGACTGACATCATGCATTTGTCTATCAGTACTTTAGTGTGTCTTTCCTAAGAAGGACCTTCTCTTGCATAACTGCAAAACAGTTACCTAAATCAGGAAATTAGTGACACCAGTACTATTATCTGCAGGTCTGACTTGGATTTCACCATTGACCCACTACCTATTCAGGTCTAGGATCCCATCCTGGATCACGCGGTACATTCAGCGGTCAAGTCTCTGTAATCTCCTTCCATCTGAAACAGTTTGTTGTCTTTCATGACCTTGAAAACTGTGAAGAGTCCAGGACAGAGCAGCCCCATCATTGGATATTAAAGCCAATTTGAAGGGACCCTTTGATTCTCATTCTCAAGCATTTTATAACTACAATGGAGGAGAGAGCTGGGGAGAGAGAGAGAGAGACCCTATTAGGACCTTGGGATAGTGACTAAAATGTATCAAAGTCTTATCCCCAAACAAGTCCTTCTATGAATTACATTTAATCTTCAAACATTTAGGACCATTTTGGTATTATTACCTTATAGATGAGGAAAGAGCATCAAGCCCAGGTCTAGGGCAAGGCTGCTTCTATCCTGTCCTGCTTCATAAGGGCCTTTCTTGACCCACCTCTAAACACTCCACCCTGCAGCCACCACCCCATCCCATTGCCTGGTTCTGGTCTCATCATGGCACTTTGCCAGTTGAAATCCCCTTGTTCTGGTCTTGCTCCTCCATCATGGTGAATTTTCTCCACCAGGACCTGAACTGCAAGGTGATACTTGGAACTAGAAGGTGCTCCCAATCTCTCTTTCTCAAAGACTATATGCATATTTTCTTTGTCAAAACTTTTGGTAATATCACTTCTTTCAAAAATAAACATGAGGGCTGTGGATATAGCTCAGTTGGTAGAGTGCTTGGTTTGCATGCACAAGGCCCTGAGTTCAATCCCCAGCACCACAAAAAAAAAAAAAAAAAAAAAAAAAAAGTGCTTGAGATGAAATAATGCATGTCTTTGGGAGCCTGCAGAGAGAGAGGGCTGGGTAATGGGCCCAGCTGTGGGAAGCACCCCTCTGAAGGCCCAGACCAGGCCATGAGGCAGGGCCACATAACTTGAGGCCTGCAGCAGGTAGAAGGCCCAGGGGGACTCTAGCAAGGAGAGGCTAGAGCCTGTCTTGGAGCAGCCTCCCAGGTCTCTGATAGATGCAGTGTTGTGGTTTGGGTGCGAAGTGTCACCCAAAGGCTGATATGTTGAAGGTGGTGCTCAGAGATGGAAATTTGGGGGAATGATTGAATCATGAAGTTTCTGTCTGACCTCATCAGCTGAAAGGACTCCTGGTAGGCCGTGGAAACTGTCGAAGGTGGGTTATGGTTGGAGGAAGTAGGTCACTGGGGACATGCCTGGAAGGGTGTTTCTTGTCCCTAGCCCCTCTCCCCTCACCTCTCTCCCCTCTCCCCTCTCTTCTCTCTCTGTGACTCTGTCACTGTCAGCTTCCTGGCTGCTGCGAGCTGAGCAGCTGTCTTCTGCCACACCCTTCCACTGGGGTCTTCTGCCTTACCTCAGGCCCAGAGCCGTGCAGCCAGCTAATCATCAGGTGGGACCTCTGGAACCGGGAACCAAAATAAATCTTTTCTCCTTTAAGTTGTTTATGCCAAGTATTTTGGTCACAGTGAGGAAAAGCTAACACATGCAGTCTCTGTAGGCTTCTAGGATAACACCTTTCTTTCTTATTTAGTTGACTTTGACTTGACAGGTTTCCACTGACTCACCTTGTCAAACAGTGGGTCCCTACACCGAGGCAGAGACAGGCAGAGGAGGGAGAAAAGGACCTGTGTGTTTGTCAGAGTAGGGTTCCTAATTTGAAGCAATACCAGGAAACACTGAGTAGTGGCAGTGCTGTCACATGAAGGCCAAAAGAGTCAAACGCCGGAAGTGGCAAGCTGGCTTTCAAATTTGCAGGTCTGGCTCAGGCATTAGCCCTGTGGCATGGTCCTCATCGTGGCTCTCTGCCTGCCAGGGGCTCCACTTCAAGTTTCTTTGTAGACATTTATTTAGTGCCCACACTAGCTCAGTTGGGTGCCAGCTGCTGGGGACCCAGGGGTGAAGGAAGCAAATCTAGCCCTTCCCCTGTGGACTAAAAATCCAGACACTAACCATCTATGATATTTCAGCACAGCTGACACACCATTGTTTCAGGCACTGCTAAGATATTTTTTAAAATGCTAATTATTATTATTTTTTAATTTATTTTTTAGTTGTAGGTGGACACACAATCTTTATTTCATTTTTTTTATGTGATGCTGAGGATCGAACCCAGTGCCTCACATGTGCTAGGTGAGCACACTACCACTGAGCCACAACCCCAGCCCCCCCCAAAATACTAAAAAATATACAAAGATATAAATCTTTCATATCATTTAGATCATCTTCATTTTATGTTATTGAAAGCATTTAGAAATTAAATATGAACTGTATATATTCCTGTGAATATGTAATAAGAAAAATTGGTGAAGGAAAATAAATTGATTAAGATATTCCTAAAATGCTTTTGCAGTCAGAGCCTTCCTCTCCTAAAGCCCCCCTCCCCTTTTTCAAAAATATTGTTTTACTTGTAGATGGACACAAAATATTTATTTGTTTATTTATTTTATGTGGTGCTGGGGATGGAACCCAGGGCCTCACACCTGCAAGGCATGCGCTCTACCACTCAGCCCCAGCCCCAGCCCCTTCTAAAGCCCTTTTATAGAATATTTTCATACACACTGTTGACCTGTTGTCCTCTGTGCCACCAAAAAGATGAGCCATGACATATTTCTTTCTTTCCTTTTTTTTTTTTTTGGTACTGGGAATTGAACACTCTGCCACTGAGCTACATCCCCAGACCTTTCTGTTTTTTAAATTTTGATTTCTTTTTGTTGTTTCTTTTTGGTGCTAAGGATCAAACCCAGAGCCTTGTACAGATTAGGCAAGCACTCACTCGACCTCTGAGCCCCATTCCCAGCCCCTTATTTTTTATTTTGCGATAGGGTCCAAGTTGCCCAGGCTGACCTCAAACTTGCAATCCTCCTACCTCACCACTCAACTAGCTGGAATCAAAGATGTGCACCACTGTGCCCAGCTCCACACAGCATTTCTTAGAATTCATGAAAGACCTAGAAGCCATTGGTGCTGGGTTCCTAAGCTGACTTTTGATTGCCGCTTTGGAAATGGTCCAAAATGTGTCTGATTCACCATCCCTGTCATCTGAGCCCCATAACCCTTGGGTTCCCAGGGGTTACGAGAGCTCTGCTCTTGTCTCAGGGACTTCCTTCCATGCCACTGGCACCTATTCTACAAGTTTTGATGCCTGCGCATTGGATATCAGCATGTGCACAGGCAAAGTCAACTACTCCACAACTGCTTTTGGCCAGCAGCAACTGTCAGATACACCCCTGACTTGACAAGGGAAGTAAATATGTGAAAGAAAGAGCATCTGTGAAGTGTGGTTAGTATGGGTTGCGAAACACCACGAAGGGGGAAGTAGTTCATGCTGTGATCTCAGCTAACAGGGCCCCCGGTTGGTAGTCGGACTTTCCTGGGGAAGGAAAAGCCAGACTGAGACCTAGTGCCTGGAAAGGGGTGAGGCAGGAAGAAGAGATGGGAAGGAGGAGAGAATAGCCTTTGCCAAGGCCCAGAGTTGAGAGAAGGTTCAGGGTTTGAAATCTTCTTGATCAGTTTTCAAAATGGGCTTTTCAAGTGATAAAGTAGGGTAGAGCTGCCAGCCATGAAAGTAGGCCAGGAGTGGTTCTCTTAGATGTTGCCATCTTCTTCACTGGGGTGTGTGTCTGTCTGTCTGTGCATGCGTGTGTGTGTGTGTGCGCGCGCATTGCTAGGGATTGAACACAAGGCCTCAATATGCCAGGCAAGCTCTCTACCACCGAGCTGAATCCCCAGCCCCACTCCATTTTTAATTTAATTTCTTCATCACTGTCAGCTTCTGTCTCATCGAAACTGCTGGAGAAATGAGGATGCAGTGATGAGCAGGTTAAGTTCACGCTGTCTCATCTGGGTCTTCCACCGAAAGAAATTTTAGGTGTAGCATTTTTATTTTTGCAAAATTATTACACAGATATGATCAGATAAACAATAATATAACTAAATCGAGAAGTTCTGAAGATTCCACAGCTTTAGCCAGGCGCGGTGGCGCACGCCTGTAATCTCAGCGGCTTGGGAGGCTAAGTTAGGAGGATCAAGAGTTCAAAGCCAGCCTCAGCAAAAGCGAGGCGCTAAGTAACTCAGTGAGACCCTGTCTCTAAATAAAATACAAAATAGGGCTGTGGATGTGGCTCAGTGGTTGAGGGCCCCTGAGTTTAATCCCTGGTACAAAAAAAAAAAAAAAGATTCCACAACTTCTATGACTGTTCTGTTTGGGGCTCAGCTCCTCCCTGTGTCCCATCCTGCCTTGCTCATGCCCCCGCAGTTATTTTCAGGAGAGGACTGAATACCTCTCAGAAGACTTTCTGCAAGCCAGTCTCTTTCTCAGAGTAGATTTCCAGGGAACTCCCACCTCCTCCCACCCCAAATGACCAACCTGAGCCTTCTTGGTTGGTTTAGTTTTCTTTCTTAACTTTCCATTGATTTTGAACGTTGCCCTTCAAAATGACATTTCAGCCCTGAACTCCCAGTTCCTGTTTGGCACAAGCCTCTGCTCTTCCTTTCATTTCTGACATTTCTTATTAAACTTCCTTTTATTGCCTCACTGCTCTAGGAAGAGGTGAAGTACAAATCACGGAGATAATAAATATTCAAACTGCACAGACCATCTGCCCCCAAACAGATGTCCACTTCAAGTCAATATCAATCTGTTTTCCTCGGGGCACCGGGAGAGGTGAAGAAATGGAAAGGCCCTCCACAGGGAGGGGACGTGGGCCGGGGAAGTGGTAGCTTCTATTAAATTTTGAGTTCACACGTGAAAAGGAGACTCCTTCCAGAAAATTCAGCTAAGGAAAAGGAAATGATAACCCCAGAGTGTTATGATAGGGATCCTGCAGATTGTCTACTGCAAGGTGAGTCTTCTGTGGGCCAGTGAGGTGTTTGGGTAGCTTTTCGTCTTCATGTATAACAGGGGCCAGGTGCTCTGCTGAGCGCCTTTCAGGTGTGGTCTTAGAGGAGCTCTCTTTCCAGTTGGGAAACTGAGGCTGTGGGAGGTTATATAACCTTTCTAAGTCACATCGCTAGTAAAGTCAATGGAAATATGACCCTGGATTTGTTTGACATCAAAGCCAACATCTTAATTCATATTATTCTGCCTCCCTTCTGTAGGGACCAGAACTGCCCACAGTGTAGACCAGGCACACAGTCCTTTGGCTGGAGGTAGAACCGAATCCTGTTTGAAATGCAGATTCCTGGACTCCTGGTCAGGCCCACTAGATCAGAAACTCCTACTGAGAGGCCACTCTCTGTGGGTGAGAATGGCAGGTATGGACTTCACTACCATGCAGACCACATGACCCCTGCTTAGCTTCCCTCACCTGTGTCTTAAGCAAAGCAGAAGAGACCATAGTCTGTGAACACCTTCGTGACTCCTGCAGGTCACGTCTCCATGGCTGTGTTGCCTGTCAGGAGCCCCTCCTGTTAGACACTGAGCTTTCTCTTAGGTTCCTCCCTGCTGCTCATCATCTGCTGGTCAAGAAAGGGAAACCGAGGCAGCCTCATTGCTGAGTGAGACCTTGGGTAAATCACCTACCCTCTCTGTGCCTCAATTTCCTCATCTGTGAAATGGAGGTAATAGTATTTCCAAGTTCCTAGGGTTACCCTGCAGATCTTCTATGAAGTATTTGAGCTCTGAGAAAATGTGAGTTATTATTCTGTTACCTCCTTTTGGTATTCTAGTGAGATCTTTAATCCTTTCCCTGGAAGTCAGCGGGGTCTGTTCTTGCTGTTCCATGATCATGATATTTCCTACAAAGTCCAAATTCCTTTTTCCCCTTTGCCTGTCTGCAACGTATCTTCACAAATCTACACTGGTCCCTTTGATAGAGATGTTAGACTGGCCCAGGTCCATGTTCAATGAGGAGAGAGCCCACCTGGTCTTCATTCAGGAGTACTTGTGTTTTGCAGCCGGGCAGGGTGGCACACGCCTGTAATCCTAGCAGTTTGGGAGGCTGAGGCAGGAGGATCGAAAGTTCAAAGCCAGCCTCAGCAAATCAGCGAGACCCTAACCAACTCAGCGATAAATAAAAAACAAAAAGGACTGGTTAAGTACCCCTGGGTTCAATCTCTGGTACCAAAAAAAAAAAAAAAAAAGACAAAGAGAAAGAAATTGATTTGCACTCAGTTATCACATGTAGAGCATGTAATTTGTGCCAAGCTTATACTTTTGACTGAGTAGAGACGCTTCAAAGTGGTGAAGAAAAAGTACTGGGTTGGCTTTGGCTTTGCTACCACCAGATGGGTAATCCTGGGTCAATCACCTCTGACCCTAAAGAGAAGGTGACCAAACCCTCTCGTATAGTGTTTTCTCTCCTGTGAGGTATGGGTGAATTTTATGAGGTCACTGCTGTTCCAGTCATTTCATGTAAACATGTACTGGGTCCAAACTGCTAGGCAAGTTCAAAAACAGTCTGGGCCCTGGTGTACATGAGCCGTTGAATGGTGAGGTCTGTGGCATCCCTGATTCAGGGGCGTTTCTGCAAAGGTTTTCTGTTAGTATCAAGAAATGTCAGGGCAGAGAAAGCGTTCTGGAAAATCCTGTGGAAATTCTGTAGTAAGGGCTGGGGTTGTGGCTCAGTGGTAGAGCACTTGCCTGGCATGTGTGAGGCACTGGGTTAGATTCTCAGCACCACAAATAAATAAATCAATTAAATAAAGGTCCATCAACAACAACAACACACACAAATATATATAATTTTTTTTTTAAAAAAAAGAAATGCTGTGGTGAGGTTTTTACCAAGTGTAGAGAGTTCTAGGGCCTTTGCATCTCGTCCCCTCTCCACTGCCTAACTTCCACCCCACTTCTCAGGTGTCTCCCTGCAGATGTCTTGCTTCTCAGGCTTTTTAAATATCAACTTTCTTGAAATACAGTTGGTATACCATACAGTTCAATTGCTGTATCTAATGCTTTTTGGTATATTTACAGAGTATGTACTACAACCATTGCAACCAACTTCAGAATATTTGGAACAGTTTTGTGGGTTTTGATAAATACATAGACTCATGTATTCATCCCCCAGTGTGATGCAGAATGCACCCATCACCCCCAGATTCCCCTGTGCTGCCCCTTTGTAGTTACTCTTCTCTCCCTCATAACCTCTGGCACCACTGTTCCATCCCTATAGTTCTGCTGTTTCCAGAATGTTCTATAAATGGAATCATTCATACAGTGTTCAGTCTTCAGACTGGCTTCTTGCACTTAGCAACATGGGTTCTTCATCCACATTGTCACGTGAATTAATCAATTGTTCCTACTTATTACTGAGTAGTATTCCATCATATGGAATCATCTATTCACCAAGGAAAGGATGTTTATTTCTAGGCTTCGACAATTATAAATAAAACTGCTATAAACATTCACCTTCAGCTTCTTCTTGTGTGTAAGTGTAAATTGTTATTTCTCTTGAATGTCTAGCAGTGGTTTCGTTGGGTCACATGCTAAGCATATATTCACATTTAAAAGAGACTGCAGGGGCTGTGGCTGTGGCTCAGTGGTAGAGTGCTTGCCTGGCATGTGTGAGGTACTGGGTTTGATCCTCAGCACCACATTAAAATAAACAAATAAAATAAAGGCATGCTGTCCATCTTCAACTACAAAAAATTTTTTTAAAAAATAAAATAAAAGAGACTGCAAAAACTTGATTACAGTGGCTGTACCATTTTGCATTCCCACAGAAATGTATGAGAAATTGTAGTTGCTCGCCATACTCACCAACATTTAGTATTATCCGTATATTTTGGTTTGGGTTTTGTTTAATTTTAGCCATTCAAACAGTTATGGAGTGATATCTTATTGTGGTTTTAATTTACATATCCCTGAGTATCTTTTCATGTGCTTATGTGATAGTCGTGTAGCCTCTTTGATGAAGTATCTATTCAGATTTTTTTTAATGGGCTTTTGAATTTCTTGTTGGATTTTGGGTATTCTTAATATATGCAGGATAAAGGTCCTTTGTCAGAAACGTGATTGGCAAAATTTTCCCAATGCCCTGGCTTCTCATTTTTTTCTCTTAACAATCTCTTTCACAGGACAAAAGTCATTAATTGTGATGAAGTCTAATTTATCTTTTTTTTTTTTCCTTTATGGATTGGGCTTTTGGTATCTTTTCTAAAAATTCTTTGCCTGACCCAGGTCTCAAAGAGATTCTCCTGTGTTTGCTTATAGAATTTTTATAGTCTCAAGAAGGTTTATAATCCATTTTGAATTAATTTTTATATAAGGAGTGAAGAATGGTTCAAGGTTTGTGGTTTCCATTCTGAGTGTCCAGTTGCTCCAGAACTTTGCTGTATTCCCCTGGATATCTTTTTATACAGTACTCATTGATCTATGTGTCTTTGCTTTCATCAAAAACATACTATCTTTTTTTTTTTTTAAATGTATGCTGCTCTACCATTGAGCTATACTCCCCAGCACTTTTATTTATTTATTTATTTATTTGAAACAGGGTCTTGCTAAGTTGCCTAGGCTGGCAGGGAACTTGGGATCCTCCTGCCTTAGCCTCCCAAGTCGCTGGGATTACAGGTGTGCACCACCACGCCTGGCCATTGAGGAGGATTGATAGACTGGAAACTTTATCCATAAGCTCATTAACAACTCAACCCACGTTCAGTCCTTCCAATTGAGACATCCACATACTAATAGCCCAGTGCAGCCTTTTCTGAATCCTTGTCTCGCTTACTTCTTTCTGTGGTTGCTATTCTTTTTTGGCTTTGCCTGTTTCTCAATTCTGCCCACGTTAGAAAAGTACGAAGTTATGCAACTCAATTCCGAAACAGGATCTAGGAAGAAGCTTTGAGTCCAAAAGCTAGATTCAAGTCCACCTAAAGTTGCCTCAAGTTACTGAGTTCCTACTGAATGGCCACCCCCTCCCTTGTCACCCTAGAAGGACAGTTTATGTTTGATTCATTTGACTCCAGTTTCACCTTAACAAGTGAGCAAGCGAGTATTGCTGAGGACAAACCTTTTGTTGGGTCTCTTTGTGGCCCACTAAGGTATAAGCCCAGGGCACAGGCGGAGTTGCCTCTGGGAACTGAAAGACCTTTTTGTCCAACTACCAGGTGACTTTTACAGTGACAAGGAGACCTCAGAGCCCGATTGTCTTTAGCAAGTGGAGGGTCAGGAGGTGCAGAACTTGTGAAGGGAGGTCTTTGTTTTCACCTGGCACTCAGGTGACAGATGAGAGAGCAAAGGAGAACACTGGTATCCTGTGTCACCTCCTGAAATGACTTCTGTGGGACTTGGGCTGCAGGTTTGAACAATCGTGCCTGTGGACTGGGGTCAAGAAGGCCAGAAGAGGGAGGAAGAAAGGGTGAGGGGCCCCTCCACGGCCCTCCATCCAGTGTTTTGGTTTGTGGAAGCATTTGGACAGATGCAGTCACCAGAATCTGAGGAATGGAGGCAGCTGAGCTGGCAGGGGACTTTCCCGGGGGTGGCCACCAACTGTCTGTCATTTGTGTGTGTGTGAGAGGCTGCTCCCTGCATCACCACGCAGCCTGGCCCCCTGTGGTCTCCATGGGCAGCAGCACAGGGGCCACCTGCTGCCCTCCTCCCACCTGTTTCCTCTAATGGCCACTCTGACCTCAACCTTAGGACCTTGCTGGGACTGGCAGGCTCTCCTCCTAGCTGATATCTGTGTCTCTTTTTCCCTGCTGGTCCACCTGCCACTAGGTCGGTTTTCCTAACGTTCACTTCTGCCTATGGCTCTCCTCTGCTCTGTGACCTCCACTGGCTCCACGTGGCCCACTGGTATGTCTGCCTCCTTGGCCTAGAATCTGATGCTCCGCTCTTCCCTCTGAGCTTCGCTTCCGGTCACATTCCTTCACATACGTGTGCAGCTTGTCTAACGTGGACAGGCCTCGTGCTTTTCCATTCCAGGGCCCCTTGCTGGTCTCCCTCTCAGAAGCTTCCGGTCTCCCTTCTCTGCATTTGAATCCTCTTGTGGATTCCACGCCTGCTCTTCGTGTGACCAAATCTGCTCATCGTAAGGACAAGCCTGACCTCCCTCCTCCAAGCTTCCTTCCTTACAAAGGGAACCCCTCTGGTGTCCTGATTCCTTGTAGTTTCTTGGGTCTGGCGTCTTAAGCTCCTCCCTTCAGGACAGAGCCCGTGTTTAAGCTGCCCTGTTGTGCTCATCTGGTGACAACACATGGCACTTAGAAGAATCGCCATTTATGTGCTGTTCTGTGCTAAGAGCATCTCAAACATCATCCCCTCTCTTCCTCCCAATAAACCTCACACAGGAGTTTTGACACCTAGCGTATGTGATACGTTGAGTATTTATTTGAGCAGTACCAGGCTATTCTAAATCTTCTTTATTTTATTTTTTTAGTTGTCCATGGACCTTTATTTTATTTATTTATATATAGTGCTGAGTCGAACCCAGGGCCTCACACATGCCAAGCAAGTGCTCCACCACCGAGCCACCACCTCAGCCCTAAATCTTTTGCCTGAATCAGTTCATTTAATCCTTGTATTAACTGGTGTGTAGGTCTTATTATTGTCCCCATTCAAAAGGTAAGGAAACTGAGGCCCAGGGAGGTTTACTGGCCCATTGGAAATGATGCTTCTCAAATGACTGTCCCACCGGTGGGGTTGCTGGCTTAATTGCCTCCCGTCCGCTCTAGGTATTCTGATGGGCGATCAGCCTTCCTCCAATCCCCAGACTCCTCCTCCACTCCTCGCTGGATGATCCCACATCCTAAACACGAGTGGGTTTCCATCTGTGGCAGGCTTACCGTCCCCTGCTGGTTCTTGTGTACTTGCTTTGTCATTTTTTTATCCCAGACTAATTTCTTTCTCCCCAGGCTGGCACTGATTTGGCATTAGACGGCCTGGGTTTTTAATCAAGGCATCCTGCGGCCACATTGTGGAACTCAGCTGGCACTTGGTTCTGGCGCGTGCCCAAGGCTGGATGCCAGCCCCCTTGCTGGGACTGTCTGGCCTCAGAGCTTCTTCAAGTAGTTATTTCCTCAGGATAGTGGCCAAAGTACTGAGCGGCAGAACTAGTTCCTCTGTGTCAAGGTTTCCTTAGGATTCTCTTTGGCAAAATGGAAACCAGTGTGGTCTTGTATCCCTAGTGACAAGCGCAGGAATGGGTATAAATAATAATAATATTATCAATAAATAATCATCACATAAATAGAATTTTTTTTTCAGGGAGGTACTGGAGATTGAACCCAGGAGTGCTTTTTACCACTGAATTCTATCCCCAGTTCATTTTTTACTTTGAGATTGTCTTGCTAAGTTGCCCAGGCTGACCTTAAACTTGCAATCCTCCTGTCTTAGCCTCCTGAGTCACTGGGGTTACAGGTGTGTACCACCACACCCAGCTGTTCTTGTTTTCTTTTTTAAAACTAGAGTTGTATGACCAGGAAGCCAGGGATATTCTGTAAACAGGTGTATCAGTTAGCTTTTGCTGCATAACAAATAGTTACAAAACCCTGATGTTATCCAACACATTTTTACTGCTCACATGACGGGGTTTAGCTAAGGGCTGGTTCTGCCAATCATGACAGGGTTGCTGCCATGTCTAGTGGTTGCTACTGTCATCTACCCCTGGCTGGCAACAGCTGGGGTAGCTGGAGTAGCTTGGCACTGTGCATGTGTCTTTCATCTTTCTGGGCCCAGCAGGATGGTAGCCTGAGGAGAGAAAAGTGAGGGAGAAGTGCACTGTCACAAAGCACACCTCAAGTGGTGTAAGCAGAAAGCTCAAGAGGGCCAGTCTCTGGCTATGGCACTGCGAAGAGTGGCCACATTTATCGATTTATTTTTTTATGTGGTGCTACAGATCAAACCTGGTGCCTCAGGCATGGAAAGGAAGCACCATACCACTGAGTCACAGTCCCAGCCCATAATGGCCACGTTTAAATGAAAGAAAACCAATATGTAGACATATTTGAAGTAGACACCTCTTTTCAGTGGAATCTTGCAGGAAGCATAAATAAATGATTCTCAGGGGTGGGGTCCGAGTGGATGGTGGGGACAGGTGTTCTGTGTCTTCCTCCTGCTTCCTCTTGGCTTCCATAGCTACCGAGGAGCAAATCCAAGAGTTTCAGAAGCTGCCTCTGACTGTCACTGGCATTCCTCATTTACCTAGAGCACAGCTTGGCTCCTCCAGGCCCCGCAGTATTGTCCCCATCAGAGCCTCTAGTCTGCAGGTGACTCAGAATAATTATCCACTCAGTGACGTAGCTCAGAGGTGAGGATTTATCAAGCCATTCTCAAATCATCTCAGCCACCATGGTTTTGTTGTATGATAGTCAGTGACAAGGTTCTCAGCTGAGCCTGTCCCAAGAGCATCTCTGCTATAGGGATATTTTAAGCCAGAGACACAGGTGCAGGTCACAGATGTTGGGTCTCCCTCACTTGTTGCCCATCACTGTCCTCTGGACAGTTCTCAACTTCCCTGTGTAAAGAATCAAAACATGAAACCCAGCACAATTCATATGTTACTTTCAAAACAGGTCACATATGCTGGGTGTGGTGGTGCACGCCTATAATCCCAGCAGCTAGGGAGCGGAGGCTGGAGAATCACGAGGCAAAGCCAGCTTCAGCAACAACGAGGCACTAAACAACTTGGTGAGACCCTATCTCTAAATAAAATACAAAATAGGGCTGGGGATGTGGCTCTGTGTTTAAGTACCCCTGGGTTCAATCTCCAGTACCAAAAAAAAAAAAAAAAAAAAAAAAACAGGCCACACAGGAACTTTCTTAAAAGTGGCTATTCCAGCTACTTTTGTTTACAACTGATAAATATAATAGTGTAAAACATCTACTTAAATTCTCATAAATTCTGCAGCAGGAGTTTGGGCAGGGCTCAGAGGGCACAGCTTGTCTCTGCTCTGCAATGCTGAGGCCTCAACTGGGAAGATGTAAAAGGTGGGGTCAGAATATCTGCAGGCTCTTTTACCTGTGGCAGCGGATGCTGGCTGGAGCCTTGGCCTTGGGGCTGTTAGTCAGAACACCTGCATGCAACCTCTCCAAGTTATCTAAGCCTCCTCTCCTCTCCGCATGGTGGCAGGGTTCCTAGGGTGAGCATCCCAAAAGAGGGGGCCAGAGGAACTTGTGTCTTGGTCTCTGACCTAATCTTATCAGTCATGCCACATTGTCAGTGGCCACAAAGTCCTGCCCAAGTTCAAGAGGACAGGAAATAGATTCTGCTTCCTGATGGGGAGCAGCACTGTTTTGCAAGAGCATATGAGACTAGAATTGTCTCTGTGGCCATTTCTGGAAAACGCGGTCAACCACAGTACATTAGCAGACAGTGGGGTTCTTTTTATGCCTCATTACCAAGGCCAAAGGAACCAGAATACCTGGCTGAAGAAAGCTTGTTTTAACCTCTTGCCCCTCACCCCATCAAGTCCTCAGGAAGGCTTTCCAGCTAGGGCTTTGCACATCTGCCCAAGTTCACAACCTGGAGAAAACACAAGAGAAACCAGAAGCATAGATCAAGAAGCAGACTCTAGAGGTGGATGAAGGGGACTAGGCCCATCACTATACATGCAGCCCAATGGCCTAGGGCTGTGCCTCAGTTTCCTCATCTGTAGAATGAGAAGAATAATAGCATTTAGTCCCTAAGGCTGTAATGATTCAATGACCCTACACCTGGCACATGGAACGTGTCCATTAAGAGCCTGGTACAAACAAATTTTTACCAAATGCATATCAGAGCACTAATCTCCAGGCTATATAAAGAAATCAAAACACATAAACTAAAAAAATAACCCAATCCATAGATGAGCTAAGGACCTGAACAGACACTTCTCAGAAGATAATCAATCAACCAATATATGAAAAAAAATGTTCAACATCTCTAGCAATCAGAGAGATGCAAATCAAAACTACTCTAAGATTTCATCTCACTCCAGTCAGAAGGGCAGTTATTAAGAATACAAGCAACAATAAGTGTTGGCGAGGATGTGGGAGAAAAGGCACACTCATTCATTGCTGGTGGGACTGCAAATTGGTATAGCCAATCTGGAAAGCAGTATGGACATTCCTTAGAAAACTTAGAATGGAACCACCATTTGACTCAGCTATCCCACTCCTCAGTTTATAACCAAAGGACTTAAAAACATCATACTACAGTGACGCAGCCACATCAGTGTTTATAGCAGCACAATTCACAATAGCTAAATTGTGGGACCTAGATGTCCAATAGATAAATGGATAAAGAAACTGTGATATAAATACACAGTGGAGTATTACTCAGCTTAAAAGAGAATAAAATCATGGCATTTGCAGGTAAATGGATGGAGTTGGAGAATATCATGCTAAGTGAAGTAAGCCAATCCCCCCAAAACAAAGGCAGAATGTTTTCTATGATAAGTGGATGCTGATCCATAACAGGGGTGGGGGGCAAGGAGGAATGAAGGAACTTTGGATTGGGTAAAGGGGAAGAGGGAGTATGGGGGTAGGAAAGATCGTGGAATGAGATGGACATCATTACCCTAGGTACATGTATGAAGACACGAATGGTGTGACTGTACTTTGTGTACAACCTAAGAAATGAAAGATTGTGCTCCATTTGTGTACTATGAGTCAAAATGCATTCTACTGTTATATATAACAAATTAGAAAAAATTAATTAATTAATTTTTTTAAAAAGAGCCTGGTACAGTGGCGTATGCCTGTCATACCAGTGATTTCAGAGGCAGAGGCAGGAGGATCTGGAGTTCAAAGCCAGCCTCAGCAACTTAGAGAGACCCTGTCTCAAAATATAAAATGGAAAGGACTGGTGATGTAGCTCAGTGGTTAAACATCCCAGGGTTCAATACCCCAATACAAAAAAATATATATATCTAATAAATATCAGTCATTCATGAAAACAGTTATCAGTGTAATCTCAAGCTCACACCTCGGCATGTTCTGTAAATCCTGCCCTGCTCCTGTGTCTGGAAGATTCCTCTGCAGTCACACTTTAATTGTATTAATCATCTCATCAGGGAACCGCTGGGAAGCATTAGCTCTAATCCCACTAAGACCCTAGCTGCATGTAGGAGTCTCATCTGTCTGATTTTATCCAGTGTGCTAGGCCTTAGAATCTTATCAAAAAATTTTAGTGTTTATATTTTCACCATTTCTAAGTTGATACACTGTGCTTCCTCTGTTCTAAGATGCCACCAATTATATGTAACCATTGACTTTAAAACTCATCTCAACATTAAAACATGAGGAGAGAAGAGTACAAGTCAAAATTAAGGAAGCCCATTTTGTTCGTTAAAATTTCGAAATATGGAAAACAAACAGGGAAATTACAGCTTCTTACGGTTAGGTCAGGAATAGGATACTTTTTTTTCTTTTCTGGTCAAGAATAGGATACTTTTTTTCTTTTTTGGCTGCGGGGAGGTACCAGGAATTGAACTCAGGCACACTCGACCACTGAGCCACATCCCCAGCCCTATTTTGTATTTTATTTAGAAACAGGGTCTCACTGAGTTGCTTAGGGCCTTACTAAATTGTTGAGCCTGGCTTTGAACTCACGATCCTCCTGTCTCAGCCTCCCAAGCTGCTAGGATTATAGGCGTGCACCACCACACCCAGCTACGTGTAGGATACTTTTGAGATCAAGGGGGACAGAGGTCTGCCTGTTGTTCATGTGCGTAAAACATGGTTATTTGTTTGGGATTATCCCAAACAAACTGGAACATAAGCTAAAACCATGAGTTAAAGAGTTAAACCAGATTTAACCACTGTTACCCTGCTGGGGACTTGGCTTCCATCTTTTCTATCAGTATACATGCAAGTACATTTTCACACTGTAAATCTTCTTTGGAGCCTTTTTAATTTTTTTACCTTTATTTTATTTATTTATTTTTATGTGGTGCTGAGGATAGAACCCAGTGCCCCATACACGCGGGGCAAGTGCTTTGCCGCTGAGCCACAATCCCAGCCCCATGGAGCTTTGTTTTTATATATTACTATGTTGTGAATATCTTCCTAAGTTACCAATAGCAACAATAGTGTTTAAAGCTGTGGTCTATGATTTTTAAAGTAAAAATATTTTCAATGTAAAAGTTTTTTAAATCCCCCCAAAAAGGGGAGAAATCACCTTAATGCCATCACTACAAAATATTCATAGTTAACATTTCATCTACAGTATTTTTCTTTTAAATATTTTTCTTTATTTGTAGATGGATACATGAATTTATTTTTTAATATTTATTTTTAGTTGTAATTGGACACAACACCTTTATTTCACTTGTTTGTTTGTTTATTTATTTATTTATTTATTTGTGTGTGTGTGTGTGTTGCTGAGGATCGAACCCAGGGTCTTGCACGTACGAGGCGAGTGCTCTACTGCTGAGCCACAACCCCAGCCCCACACATGACTTTATTTTATTTATTTATTTATTTTTATGTGATGCTGAGGATCGAACCCAGTGCCTCACGCGTGCGAGGCAAGTGCTCCATCGCTGAGCCATAACTCCAGCCCAGCAGTATTTTTCTTGAAATACATTGTCTATTGTACTTATTAGGGTGGTGGGAAGGGAGGATGGAATTATAACTTTGTGCCTGATACTTTTTTCTTTGATAATAATGTTATAAGGATAAACTACAATTTATTTAATCAATGTGTACTATTGGATATTTAGCGTTTTCTAATTTTTCCACATTTAGAACACTTTGGGTTGACTAATTTTTAAAATAAATCTTGGCCTATATCCATGAATAATTTTGCTAGGATGAATTATTACAGGTGATGTCATTGTGTCCAAGGATACATGGTTTTCGGGTTTTTTTATTTATTTATTTTTTTTTAAGAGAGAGAGAATTTTTAATATTTATTTTTTAGTTTTCGGCGGACACAACATCTTTGTTTGTATGTGGTGCTGAGGATCGAACCCGGGCCGCACGCATGCCAGGCGAGCACGCTACCGCTTGAGCCACATCCCCAGCCCCTTCAGTTTTTTTTAGACATTTGATAACTTAGTGTTAAGTTAAAGGCACCTTCTAGAACCAAACTCAACAGTCAATGATTATGTGCTAGTTTGCCATTAATATGATTTCACTGCACAATACTTTACATGTGTTAAGTGATTTTTATCCTCATAACATCCTTGTGGGGTATATTATCATCATTATGATACAGATGAAGAAACTGAGGCATGAAAAACCAAGGCCACCCCAAGGTGGCACCAGCCTTTGAACCGAGCTGGTTGCATTTAGAAATAAAACTCCATTGAAGTGGAAGGGAAACCAGGGCATGGAACAACCTTCTGTTGGCCAGTGTCTGTAGACAGTTGCCAACCTCTCTGGCCATTCTTTCTTTCTTTGGCAGTACGAGGGATGGAATCCAGGGGTGCTCTACCACTGAGCCACATCCCCAGCCCTTTTTTATTTCTTTATTTTGAGACAGGGTCTCACTAAGTTGCCCAGCCTGGCCTCACTCTTCCCAGTTGCTGGGATTATAGGCATGCACCACTGGCCATTCTCAGAAGCCTGGTACTTAAACCTAGGAGGGATGCGGGTCTGGTCCAACTGCATAGGACAAACATGTAGTGAGTTCTCTCACTGAGAGGTTTGTTTTGTGAAATCCAGAGCCCAGATCCTGTTTGTACCTGCAAGGAAGGTTTATTCTCATGAAGAACATGAGACCTGGAAGGAGATGTGGCAGATGCTAAGATGGGTGTTGGAGAGAGATATCTCTGCAGTCTGGGGACCAAGAGGGCAGAGTGCTTTAGGAAGGGTCTAACTAGTGGCTATAATGCAGTTACTGGACCCCTGTGGCTATTTAAATATAAAGTAATTAAAATTAAATTAAGAATTTAGTCCCTCAGTTAAGCCAGCAGGTTTCAAGTGCTCAGTAGCCACAGGTGACCATTGGTCACCATAATGGACTGCATGGGTGAGGAATGCTTGTTATCACAGAGAGGTCTATTGGACACCTGATCTAGAAGCAGGAGTGTGGCCAGGGGAAATGGAAGAAAAGGGTAAAGAATGGCTAGAAATCCACTTTAATTTGGACATGGGTTGTACAAAGGATATTGGAAAGGGCTCTTGGAGCTATTCCTTGGTGCCTCCTATAGCACCAATAACCCAAGTATGCCTGCTTAGGGGTTGTACCCTTGTGTTATGAGGAAAGACCACCAATCTCCCCATGGTCTGCCTGAGAGGTGCCCTTTACCCCACTACCTGAGGTGCCTAAGGCACCTGCTCTTTGCCACCCCAGAGTTCAACTGCCTGACCTTGGGTGCCTCAAAGAGGAGGAGCAAAACAAATAAACAGGAGTTTTGATGAATTGTCAGGAAGGGATTTAAATGGCCACTGAGTCTTGAAAGACCAGGAAGTCAAGGGTGTCTGAGACTCAGGCAGGGAAGGGTTAAAAAGGAGGCCACCCTGTGAGGCCTTGGGTTTTGGCTGTAAGGATTCCATCTCAGCTTAGTGTGGGGTTTCTTGCTCCTTCTGCACACATAAGCTCTTTGTTTGCCTCATAAAATTATAGCATGTTAGACATCTGGGCCCCTTAGAGATGATCTCCACATCCCCTGCCAAGATGATCCAAGAGCTCAGTGTTTTCCCTGTCAGTCTAGGTCTCCATTGCCCCAGAATATTCCTTCTGTTCTTTGCAGAGACACAGACAAGTTGTGTCAGCCCACCTTGCTCCTGTGAACCGTAGGAAGCGACAGACACCAGCTGCCCACCTGTATTCCACCTGCGCCCCACCTGGCCTCAGTCAAGGTTTGCTTGACTGCGTCAGACACATGCCTGCCAAGGCTCTGCGGGAGCCTTGGTCTTTGCACTGATGACTTTTGTGAATGGAGCACCTTGTTGCTCGGTCTGGCTGTGGTCAGAATGGGAACTATTGCACTTTCAGTCTATCAGAGGGAACCAAAAATTGTTACGTACTCTTGGATGAAGGCCCATACTGTCATGCTGCCCGGTTTGCTTATTAAATGGAATTATTACTTTTAGTTTTACAAATAAGAACAGTTTCCAATCTTCCTCTCATGCCCTTCGGGGAAGAGTGATGACTGCAAAACTCAATTAATTTTTCCCTGGTCTCCATTCTTTCCCCTGAACCTATTGGGCAGTGTATTTTATTAGTGGAAAATTTCAAACATAGATAATACTATTGAGCATGACACAGCAAGCCTTCTGACCTGTCACCCTGCTGCAACTGTCTGCCACACTTCCGGTCCTTGCCACCATATTATTTTTTAAAAACTTTGTTTTTGGTAAATCGATCGTTGTGCACGTCACTGTAATCCAAGCTGCTGTAAGACATTTCCATCATTCCCCCAAATCCATTGTGCCCATTTGCCATTATAGTACTGGGAAGCAGACCCTGTACCGTGCTCCAGCTCACCTACAAACATTTCCATGTGTGGGTGAATTGCTGGGCATTCTGCTGACTTGTCATGTGGTTTCTTCTCAAGAACCACCTCTTCCACTTATGCCTAAAAACCCAGTCCTGTATTCATAGCTATAGCCCAGGGAAATTATCACAGGAAAGAGGCTGCACTTGGCCTGCCAGCCATTTTATGTCAGAGAGCTGTTGATAATTCAGTTTAAACCCAATTTCTCTTTTACATAGATTATTGAAGGCCTACTATGTACTGGGCATGGGGATACAACCATTAATTCATTGTGGACCCTGTGTGTGTGTACAACAAGGGCCAACTGCGTGCACAGTTGGGAGAATGCATTAGGAAGGGCTGGGACTAGATCATCCAAACTCTCAGGCCTGGCATGTTAAAGGCCCTCAGAAAAAAATATATAAAATTGCATTCATGCATTCATTTGCCTATTCATTTATTCAACAAATATTATAGAGAGCCCAGATTCTATTCAGGAATCCCAGCACTGAGAAAAGAACAGTGAACAGAACAGATAAAACCCCATGATCATGAGCCTCACTCTGGAAGCTTCAGACAGTAAACAAATAGATAAGTGTGATATACAGCTTGCTGGGCAGTGATAAGGGCTCTGAAGCAGAATGATTGAATGAGTGGCATCTATAAGGTATAAAATATTTGTCTTTTTAAAAAGAATATAAAACTACATGTACAGTGTGATCTGATTTTTGAAAAGGAAAAATGATACATATTTGCTTAAAACATATATATATATATATATATATATATATGAAAAAGAAATGTTCCAGATGCCAGGGGTGGGGTTACCACTGAGAAGCAGCATTATGGGTAATTTTTGTTTTCATAGAAAGACACTCGCTTGAATGAACTTATGAGTTTTCTTTAATGAACAAGTGTTTATTGCGTAATTAGAATAACACTTTTTTTTTTTTTTTTTAAGCAAGAGACTGAACCACTTTTCTATCAGGCCTACCTTTCTGAGTTGGAGACCCCAAGCCTGTTTCCCAGCAGGAGGGAGTATGAGTCAGGGTTAAACCACAGACACCCCTTCTATCATCCAAAGTCTCAGGGCTGCTCAGCACTCATTCCCAGGATGGACAGGACAGAGAATTTCCATCCTTAGCTGAAAATAAGAGCAGAGCTGGGAGAGGGCTCTAAAGGGAAACAAGAGGTAGCACAGTGATTAGGAGCCGAGACTACAGCCTTGGCAATGATCCAGAGTCCCAGGCCTGGCTCCAAAGCCTGGCTGTGTGACTCTCAGCAAGTTATGTAAACTCTCTGTGCCTTTGTTTCCTTGTAAAAGGAAGATGATGGTAGTATTTACGTCCCCAGGACCATTGTGAGGATGAACCGGGTTAGAAACTGTCAAACCCTAGGCCCTGGGAGCTAGTTAGTGCTCAGAAAAGGAAGCGGCCATCTGTTGTGGAGCGTAGGGTCAGGGAGAGCCAGTGGGACATCAGTGACTGAACAAAGAAAACATGGCAGAGAGCAACTCCCCCTGGGAAATGAGAAGGGGAGAGGCAGCAGCGACCAAGCACACCTCTGGCAAGCCCTCACAGCCTTTGGTTGGTCAACATCCTTCTCCTCTTCCCCTTAAGCTCCAGGGATTTGTCCCTTCTCCCTGGATGCCACCACTTTGGCGGGTCTCCCTGGATGCCACCACTTTGGCGGGTCCCCCTGCTAAGCATCAATGCAATTTGGATTCCCATAGGCAAATGCTGGGCAGATACGAACCATGAAAGAAGAAAGGGAGTTCTGGAGGCCCGGGTCTGGTTCCTTGCTGCCCCTTAGTCACTACCTTCTGACACGCCCCTGTGGGACTCTTCTTGTTGCTGGCTTTGGAGGAGATGCCCCTGCCCTGGGTGAGCTGGGCGGGAAGCTGGTCAACCCAAACCCTCAGGAATATGCTCACTCTGCACAGAGTCTTAGGGTTCCGACCTTGGCTTTGCCTCCAGGTTCTGTCTACCATCTGTGTGAGCTGCTTTGGGCAGATGGCCCATCCGGGTCCCCACTTTATCAGGGCTGAAGGAAGGAATCACTGAGCCAGCATCAAGCTTCCTGAGACCTAGTGGGTGCTCAGTAGAGGGTTCTCACCACTGCCTTTCTCGCTCCCTCGCCCCATGGGCTCCCACATTGCTCTTTGAGCCTCTACCCAGCCAGTTCCTTCACTGCTCAGGGGTTGACCTCAGACATCTTTCTCTGTTCCTCTCAGTCCCGTCCATTTTTGCTGACACACACACACCAGGTAGCCAGTGTGGAAGCTGTGGAACCCTGTGGGGAACCATCATTACCATGGCAACAAGATGCTGCAGCTGAAGTGAGAGTCTGCTAGCTCCAGGCTACCAGGGTCCCAACCCTGGCAACACTCGTGTGCTTGGTGCAAATCACTTAATGTCTGAGTGCCCCAGCTTTCTTTTTGTAAAGTGTAAGTGACTGTACCTATTTCGTAGGTTCTTGTGAGGACAGAATAAGAGCGCAACGCAGAGGAGCAGAGCTTGGTGCACAGTGAGCAATGGACGGATCGTGGAGACTACCTTTGCTCTTTGGGTCGTCCCAGGAGCCACGCTGATATCCATAGCAGATGTCCTTCTCTTTATGAGGTTCACCCTGGTATTTCCTGGGGTGTCTCCACATTGCACCAGCTGCCCCTGGTCCTCTTTGATGACCCATTTCTCCAAGGGCCTCCTTGTGGAGGTGACTGTCCTTACCCTGTTCATTCACTCTGCACAAATACAAAAATATCCACCCACAGTACAGCAAGACTGCGAGGCAGAGGATGCTTTGTTGTATTGCCTTGAACTTCAGTTACCACTAAAGAGTGAGAAACTGGGTCAGATGCTAAAAGAGAAGTAAGCTAGAGAGAAACCACTGCTCCTTGCAAACAAAAACTTTTGACTTGCGGGGCTGGGGATGTGGCTCAAGCAGTAGCGCGCTCACCTGGCATGCGTGCGGCCCGGGTTCGATCCTCAGCACCACATACAAACAAAGATGTTGTGTCCGCCGAGAACTAAAATAAATAAATAAATAAATATTTTAAAAAAAAACTTTTGACTTGAGTTTGGTCCAACGTAAAACCCGAAACCACCAACTATATAAGAAATGTCAGCGGGGCTTCTTGCTCTTGTGGGTGTGATGACATTTTTGATAAATTGGGCGTTCTAGCCCAGTCCGTGATCCTGATGACTTTTGGCAGTGAAGCAGTCTTGATACAGGTGACACAATCATTGCATGGATCCTCTGGACCACAACTGCAGTGGGAAGATGGTTAGAGACCCGGGGTGTTTGGCCTGGCCTGAGGACCAAGCAGAGTGCTCTGGCTCCGTCGCAGGCCCACCACGATGTTCTGCCTGGAGAGCCTCAACACCAGGCCTCCAGAGGGGGTTGATGAGGAATCTGCCAGCTTGGAGGTGTTTCCAGAGGCGTCTTCAAATCATTCTCCCTTTCTTCATGCCAGGCACCGTGCCCCATCCCAAAACGATGCTCAACAGCAGATATCACTGTCCACTCCTCAAAGGGCTATAGAGGCCAGTCAGGGAAGGACGAATGTTTTTAAAGTGTGGTAGAGTGCCACGGAAGTGTCACAGAGAATGGCAGGAGGACCCAGGTGACTTTATTCACCCTGTGTTGAATTGAGCACCTGCTATGGTGCAGGGCCCAGGGAGGGTACAGCCAAGGGTCCCTGTCCCTGGGCAGTTTGCATTTCAGTTGGAGAGGACAGTGGTAAACAAGTTAAGCGACAAGCATAGAGATACAGTGTGGGTGAGAAAGGTGCCCCAAGAGAATATCGGACCCTGCTGGGAGGTGGCTAAGTGAAGAACCCCAGATCCCCATATATCCTGAGAAGCAGAAGGGGTCAGGATCAGAGCTTGCAGCTCCCTTGGGCCTTCTGAATAAATTCTAGGTCAAGAATATGAGAAACTATTGAGGGGTTTTATGTCTTAGGCCTTTAAGGAGCTCCAAAATCGATGATTGCTTTGTAGACAGCAGATTGATACAAGTTGGTGTTCACATCAGTAGGGGAAAGGTTGGGTTGTCCAATAAATAATGTTGGTGCAGTTGATTGACTAATTGGATTCAGTTAGAAACCAGTTGTGTTCCCCAGGTCATGCCTTCTACAAAAGGAAATCCCAGGTGCTTAAGAGCTAGAAGTGATACATTCAGTTGGCCATCCTGTCTGCTGGATCTGCATTTGTGGATTCAACCAATAATGGATTGAAATAATTGGAAAAAAATTGTATCTGTACCAAATATGTACAGTCTTTCTTGACATTATTCACTAAGCAATACAGTATAACGACTATTTACATAGCATTTATATTGTGTTAGATATGATAAGTCATCTAGAGGTGACTTAAAGTATATGGGAAGGGGTTGGAGGTGTAGCTCAGTGGGAGAGCACTTGCCTAGCATGCATGAGACCCTAGATTCCATCCCTAGCACTGTGTATGGGAGAACGTGTGCAGGCCATATGCAAGCACTACACCCTTTTGTATAAGCCACTTGAACATCCTCGAAATTTGGTATTCATGGGACATCCTGTTCCTTGTAGATACCAAGGGACAACTGTTTTTTTTTTTTAAGAAAACACATTTATTTCTGTAGAAGACTTTTTTAAAAAAAATTAATCTTGAAGTAGAGAATAAGAAATAAAACCCAGAAGTATATTTTTAAGTGATGCAGATTGGAATGTATAAAAAATTAAACTTAGTTAAAAGGCTAACATAAGGGAAATTAGAGATGGAGAGAATAATTTGCAAATCTATAATAGACAATAAGTTAATGTTCAGACTACAAAGAATTCTTCAAATTTTCAATAAAAATATAGGCAATAGAAAAATAGACCAACAACACAAACAAGCAGAACCAATAAAACATGAAGAGATATCCAACCCACTAGTAATTGGGGAAATGAAAATTAAAGCAACAAGATATTTCTATCCTTTTCAAATACCAATAATACTGATAATCTGTGTTGGCAAGCTTCCCAGTGTAGGGAAACTCAAGTATTTGGGGGATAGCATTTTGGCACCGAACAACAAAATCTTAAACGTGTATGTGCTTCTGCTCAGTAAACATACATCTACTAACAAGTACGTCCAATTCTTTGCAGGATTATTTGCATTAGTAAAAAATCTGGGGATGCACTAAATGCCCACCAAGAAAAGATGGTGTCAGTAGCAGCTCTCAAAGGCAGTCTTCTCCCCAGCAGGCTTTGGGTAATGGCTGGAGACAGTTTAGATTGTGGCAAGAGGAGTGGGTAGAGACTGGCATCTAGTAGGCCAGGATGCTGTCATGGGGCCACCTGCAGGACAACCGGCCACCATGGAGAATAACCAGCTCACCATGTCCACAGAGCCGAAGTGGAGAAACTCTGGGTTAAATAAAGCTGCAGACGTACTGGGGAATACTGTGCAGCCAACTGAAAGAAAAGGTTAGATCTATGTATATGACACTAAAGAGCTCCAAGATGTGTCGTTAAGAAATTGTTTTTATGAAGCTTACTATGTAATCCTTATAATGGAAGAAAACAAGTGAATTTTAAAAAAACGCTAAATATCATTTCCCTTGCCCAGAGGCAACCACTGTAACCAGATTCTTATAAATTCTTCTAGAACTACTCCCAGCATGGACAAACATAGACTTTAGCTTTTATTATACTGACCCATGACCTTACTGCTTGATTAAATGAAGAAACCAAGTTGCTGGGATTACAGATGTGCACCACCACACCCCACTCCTCTCTTGAATCTCTATGGCATTTTAATTTATAGCTACAAAATTAAATTATGCATGGGGGAGGGGTGGGGCAGGACTAACCCTTGAGAGTTTGGGGTGAGGCTCCCAGCTACATGTCTGTTCATGAGAGTGAACTAAAACTATTCTAAGATGCTGATATAGTGGAGGTCTTAACAGGGAGGCATCAGTTAGTTTCCTTAGAACCAGGGCAAAATTCAGCCAAAGTCAGGAAGGTATCAAATTCCTCTTGTGCCTGCCCACTGCCAAGGCAAGTCATTTGTGAGCCTTTCTGCATTAGAATGCAGTTTCCAGTCCCCAAATCATCATCCGCATTCTGACTTTGGGAACAAACCTGGCTTTCATCTCCTGGGCTTTTCTAGAAAAGCCTCTCAGAGTCGAGTCTGAGAGTTTCTGATGCTGGCTTTCACCTGTTCCACCCCCCTCCCCTTACGCCTGTTTGTCTGTCTCACTAAAACATCATCCTAAGGTCAGGCCAGGGAGGGTGGAGTTGGGTGACCTGCTGGCATCCAGCCTGTGGCTCCCCAAATAAAGACATCTGGTGCCATCTTCAGCCAGACACAGGTAGGTGCAGTGAGCAGGCCTGGCCAGGATGGGAGGGCTGCAGTCAATGCGTCAGTGTGGGACAGGGGCCCCAGAGACCATCACACATCTCCTCTGCCCAGCTTGGAATCGGGCATCTGACAACTGCTTCCTGAACTCTCCAGAAAGGTCTTATCGTAGACCTCAAAATGCCATTTCTTCCTGGAGAGAGATACCCAGGCTGAGGGCCTGAGTGAGAGCACGGCATCCGGCAGTGCGTGCTCACCTGAGTGTGGCAAAGACTGGCTTGGCTCTGATTCTCTCAGGTAAAGTCAGTTTCCTCCTTTTCTTGTGAATTGGAAACACATGGTGCCATCACAAAATCTTCTCTTCCTTGAGTAAGAATTCAGATAAGATGGAATCTGAAAGGACATTAGTTCTGGAGAATGGATGCATCTAATCTGAGGTGACTCCATTGACTCCACACAATGTCACAGCCAGCCTGAGGGAACCCTGGCTTTGATTTTTTTTTTTTTTAATTTTGAGACAGGGCCTCACTCAGCTGCTAAGGGCCTCACTATACTGATGCTGGCCTTGAACTTGTGATCCTCCTGCCTCCGTCTGAGTTGCTGGGATTAAAGTAAATCACCTGGTACCTTGCTTTGATTTGAGGGCTCTTGCACATTACTTTTAACCCCCTGGCATCTATGTTCAATAGTTTACTTTCAACTCTCATGACAGTTCAGTATATAAGAACAAACCTTTATGAGGGGAGCTAGGCAGCTTGTTAAGAAACTAGTTAGTCCTTTGGCAGCATCAGGTGAAGCTGCTCCATCAGAAGCACATCTGTCTTCCAGAGCACCTGCCTCTGCACCAGTCCTGTGCAGAACTCCTGCCTCAGCCATCTCCCACTTCAGTGTGTTTGTTGATTCCCTTTTCTGTCTGGAAACAGGCGGTCCCGAGAGGGCTGAGAAGTAGGGGGAAATTAACAGCCTTTTCTCCACTACTGTCTTTTCTTTCTTTCATCTTTCTGGTTGGGTCCTGACTGTTGATCTAAATGATTCAGGGTCCCCTGCATTTGCAGAAGTTACTGGCCTTAGAATTTCTAAAAAGTTTGATTTCAATCAAATCCTTTTTGGGTTTGTTTGCTTTTGTTTAGTACACTAGCTAAGACACTGGCTGCTTAAAGCTGGGATAAATAAATCCTTGGGCCAGACATAATGGGCACACCTCAGTAATCCCAGTGACTCAGGAGGATGAGGCAGAAGGATCACAAGTTTGAGACCAGCCTGGACAATTTAGAGAGACCCTTTTATCAAATTTTTAAAATTCTTTAAAAGGGCTGGGGATATAGCTAAGTGGTAGAGTGAACCTGGGTTCAATTCCCAGTACTGTAAAAATTAAATAAATAAATAAATCCTTGGCCAAAAGGAAGCTTTTAGGAGTATGCGTAAGCACACATCATGTGCGAAGCCAGTGAGATTTTCTTAAAGTGGGCTTTCCCAGAGAAGGGTGCATGGTAGGTGGCCTTTGGCCAAGTGGACGGAATTCAGGAAGTCTCCCTTTACAACCACATTTCCCAGAGAGATTTGAGATGGTTTGTTACAGAGAAGTCAGTACTTCCTGCTGCACAAAATGCTCAAGTGGCTTATATAAAAGGGTGTAGTGTTTGCATATGGCCTGCACAGATCCTCCCAATACACAGTGCTAGGGATGGAATCCATGCTAGGCAAGTGCTCTCCCACTGAGCTACACCTCCAGCCCCTTCCCATATACTCTAAATCATCTCTAGATGACTCATCATACCTAACACAATGTAAATGCTATGTAAATAGTCGCTACACTGTATTACTTAGTGAATAATGTCAAGAAAGACTGTACATGTTTGATACAGATACAATTTTTTTTTCCAAGTATTTCAATCCATTATTGGTTGAATCCACAAATGCAGAACCAGCAGACAGGATGGCCAACTGAATATATCACTTCTAGCTCTTAAGCATCTGGGATTTCCTTTTGTAGAAGGCATGACCTGGGGAACACAATAGGTTTCTAACTGAATCCAATTAGTCAGTCAACTGCATCAACATTATTTACTGGACAACCCAACCTTTCCCCTACTGATGTGAACACCAACTTGTATCAATCTACTGTCTACAAAGCAATCATCAACTTTAAAGCACCTTAAAGGCCTAAGACATAAAACCCCTCAATAATTTCTCACACTCTTGAATCAAAATCTATTAAGGAGGCCAAAGGTGCTGCCAGTTCTGATCCTGGGAGCTTAGAGGAGTAAGACCTTCCCAGGCCTCTTTTGTCTTTTGGGAAACTTCCACATCCCTGTATCACCATGAAAAAGTGCTGACTCTGTTACCCCCATGAAGAGCTGGAAAAAAAAATCTTTGCATGAAATTAGTTACAAAAATTGCCTCTCCATCTAGGCATCTTACTGCCTAATCCCAGATTATCTGCATTTTAAAGCAGGCTTGGAATAAAAATCACCCAGCGCATGAGGATCTCAGTGTAGGTCTGGGGAGGCCCATAGACATCCCCAAGTAAGGGAGGCCTGGAACTGGCACTGATGAGGCAGCAAAGCCCTGACAATCCTGCACACCCGAATCTGGCAGAGGCTCCCTTCGAAGTCTTGAAACAGCCTCCAGGTGTGAATCATTCTATTACCATGGCTGGGTGGCTGCAGAGGAACTGAGAAAATGAAAATACTCACGTTGCTCATTAGCAAACTGAAATATGCAAATGTTGAGGGTGCCTTCATGTCAGGGCCACACTCTGCTTTTTTTCATCTGTTAAGCAGAGCATTCCTCAGCCCCACTCCAAGCTTCAAGCCAAGAGTCCTATTTGTACCTATCACCGAGGATCTTGATGGAGTGCTATGAATGAGGACTTTAGAAAATAAAAGTGATTGCAGCGCTGACCACTTGAACTGGAGTTAGATCCATTCTCGTGGCCTAATTCTCATTGCAGACTAACATTTTCTACACTAGGGTTTTTCAACAGCAGTTCAATAGTTAAGGGGCCACATTTGGGGCCAGACCATTGTGGATTATAGGGGCCGTCCTACCCATGGTGATGTTTTTTAGCAGAACCTCTGGCATCTTTAAATCATGCCCTTTAAATACCAGCAGCAACCTCCTGCACACCTGCTACAGCAACCAAAAATGTGTCCAGACATTGCCAGATGTCTCAGAGGACACAGAGATCACACACGGGCCCACAAACATACATGTATACACAGCCTTTGAGAATCACCATCTTTATAGGAAAGAGGTAGTATAAAATAATCTGTACTAAATTGATTGTGCTCTTAAGATACAACCTAACAGTTTATATACACTTAATATCTGTGGTTTGGTTTGTTCCCTGTGTGGAGTGGACAAGGTTTTAATCTCTTTGGTCTTCACAGAAACTCAGAATCTCCTCTTCCCTCATCCCAGTCTATCTCCTAACATGTTCATATGTTGCTGGTAACAACGTTTACCTGACCTGTTAATTCAGTAACAGGTCATTAATAATTCTGCACAATAACTTATTCATTTACGCAACATTATTACTTAGGACTGAGCAAGCACTGCCTCCTAAACAGGATTCCCGTATGTTTGATGCTACGCCTCTTTTGTGATGTGGGTAGGCAGAACAGCATCCAACATGGAGGGACATGGTCCCTAGAGTCAGACCTGGATTCAAATCCAGCTCCACTGCTTACAAGCTGGGTAGACCTGGACTGGTTACTGAATTTGCATGCCTCCTTTCCCCCCATATGAAAATAGGAATGATTTTGTCAATCTGGCAGATTCTACAAAGCCTCAATGCAATCACGTTTGTCACACATCAGTAAATGGTCCCTTAGTGCCTGCCGACCGGTACGTCATAAGGTGTGAGTCACCATCTTTGTCGGTCTGAAACAATCAAATGTGGGCAGCTTGGTACAGCTCAACCCAACATGTAACCCTAGGTCTAACATCACTCTAGTCTTTGCTCTGAGAAGGTCCAGCAAATGAATGAAACAATTCTGCTTTGTTATTTTCCTATATTCCTCTTTCTGAAAAGAAGGCATCCTGCCAGCACAATATAACAAACTTCAGAGAGCCAAAGTCTGTCCCAGCAGCCGTCCTTGCTCACAACCAGCATATGTTTTTAAAAGATTGTACTACATGAAAGGGCACTTTTCTGACCTTCCCGCCAATTTGTGTGGAAATAACCTGAATTGGAACAGCCTGTCAATTCTGGCTGTCAGGGGAGCCTTGGGTGGCTGTTCTGCTGTTTGTTCCCCAGGTGCCCGTCTTGGGCAGGCATTTCTCTGATGTCAACTTGCTGTGTTTATGTCTCAGGTCACTCTGCTGATCGCCTTCATCTGTGTGCGGAGCTCCGTGTGGATCGACTACAGTGCCTTCAGCTACTTTGAAGTCGTCACCATTTGTGACTTGATCATGATCCTGGCCTTTTACCTGGTCCACCTCTTCCGCTTCTACCGTGTGCTCACCTGCATCAGCTGGCCCCTGTCGGTAAGAGCTAGCACTGTCCTCAGTATGTACCAGACAAGGTATCAGCCAGGGCGTTGGGACCCAAGAGAGTCCCTTGCATCTCCTAGTCCACCTCTTGAATCATCCTTTGCTGCTTCAGCCCTGATTTTCCATCCATTTGGTGGACATCTCTGATGTCCTAGTGGTTTCTAGAACTCACTTTCCAGCTACAAGAAGTCTGTAGCTCTTGGATATATTTCCAGAGTGTGCAACCCATCACCACGGTCAATTTTAGAACATTTTATCTCAAAAAGAAATTCCTTCCCTTTTAGCTACCACCTCCTTACCTCTCAGTTCCTCTAGCCCTAATCTTTCTGTCTGTACAATTTTCCTATTCTGGATGTTTCTCTTGCATGGAATAATGTATGTGACTGGCTGCTTTCACTTGGCAGAATGTTTTCCGGGTCCATCCACACTGTAGTATTATCAGGACTTCATTCCTCTTTATAACCAACTCTTTTTCCACCATATAGATACACCATCTTGTTTTTCATTCATCATTGGTGGACATTGGGTCAGATTCACCATTTGGTTATTAGGAGTCATGCTGCTAATAGTCGGGCAGTTTGGCAAACTGCCATACTCTGCCAAAGGGGCTGTAGTGCTGGATGTTCCTGTTAGCAGTGTGTGAGTGTGGCAATTTCTCCTTGCTGATGCCAACTTTTGTGATTTTCTGCTTCTAGCCATTTTAATGGGTGTGAAGTGGTACCTTATGTAGTCTTTTTTTTTTCCCCCTGTGGTGCTGGGGATTGAACTCAGGGCCTTGTGCATGCAAGGCAAACACTCTACCAATTGAGCTATATCCCCAGCCCTCATGTAGTCTTGATTTGCATTTCTCTGATGACTAACAAAGTCAGCAATCTTTTCATGCTTGTTGATTGTTTGTATTTTTTAAAATAAATGTCTGTTCAGATCTTTTTCTAATTATTTATCTTTTTATTATTGAGTTGAATTTTTTCTATTTCTAGAGAAAAGTCCCTTATTATACATATATGATTTGCAAATATTTCCTCCCATCCTGTTGCTTGTTTTTTAACTCACTGGTTGGTGTCCTTTAAAGAACAAGTTTTTAAATTTGGTTAGTCTAATTTGTCTTTTTTTTTTCCTCATGTTTTGGTACCATATTAAAGAAACTGTTACTAAATCCAAGATCATGAAGATTTGCCTCTATGTTTTCTTCTAAGTTTTTTTTTTTTTAATTTTTTATTGTTGGCTGTTCAAAACATTACATAGTTCTTGATATATCATATTTCACACTTTGATTCAAGTGGGTTATGAGCTCCCATTTTTACCCCATATCTTCTAAGTTTTTATAGTTTTAGTTTTTACACTTTGAGTGGGTTTTTTTAGTTTGGTTTGGCTTGGTGTCTGTGTGAGTGTGTGTGTGTGGTACTTGAAATTGAAACCAGGGCTCACATACACTAGGCAAGCGCTATACTGCTGAGCCACATCCCCAGCCCTAGGTTAATTTTTGCATTTAGCAAGAGGTAAATGTTCAACTTCATCATTTTGCCCGTAGATATCCAGTTTCCCAGAACTATGTGGCAGAAAGATTGTTCTTTTCCCATTAAATGGCCTTGGCACCTTTGTTGAAAATCAGTTGACCATAAATACATGGATTTATTTCTGAACTCTCAGTTCTATTCTGTTGGTCTGTCTGTCTATCTTTATGTCATGATTACACCATCTTGATTATTGCAGCTTTGTAGTAAGTTGTGAAATTAGAAAATGTAGTGTTCCCAGTTTCTTCTTTTCCAGGATTATTTTGGATCATTGCAATTCCATATGAACTTTACAATCAGCTTTTCAATTTCTACAGAGAGATCAGCTGAGACTCTAACAGGGATTGCATTGAATCTGTAGATCAATTTGGGGAGTACAACCATCCTAACAATACTAAATTTTAGGATCCAAGAACATGGATGATCTTTTCATTTATTTAGATCTTCCTTCATTTCTTTCAACACTGTTTTGTAGTTTTCAGAGTATTTTATTCTTTTTGATGCTATTTCAAATGTACTTTTTTTTTTCTTACTTTCATTTTTAGATTGTTCATTGCAAGTATATAAATAATTTTTTGTCTGTTGATTTGTAACCTGAACCTTACTGAACTCCTTTATTAGTTCTAATGGGTTTCTAGTGGATTCCTTAGGACTTTCTTTATACAAGATCATGCCCTCTACAAATAGAGACGGTTTCACTGCTTGCTGTCTAACTCGTTGCCTTTTACTGCATGGTCTTGCCCTATTGTAAGAAATTAGTCGAACAAATTAGTTAACTGTCAGATAGAAGCGGCAAAAAACAGACATCCGTTCTCTTTTCCCTGGTCTGAGGAGGGAAGCACTTCATCTTTCATCATTAAATGTAATGTTAGGTGTGAGTTTTTATAGATGCCCTTTATCAGATTGAGGAAGTTCCCTTTAGTTCTACTTTGTTAAGTGTTTTTATCATGAAAGGGTATCAGATCATGCTTTTTTAAAAAAAAAATTCCAGTCTGACAGCCTCTGCCTCTTGATTATCCACTCTGTTATTTTGAGAGAAAGTCCTTTGTGCTCATACTATAAAGCCCCTTTCAAGTGATGACACCCTTTCGCTTCTTTTGAGAACAAGCTTATCTGGGCATCTGGATGCTGACAGTGAACAAGCAAAGCAGAGAAGAAATGCAAGAGGACAGGAACAAAGGAAGGCTGAGAGGGGAATGTTCAAAGGACAGGCTCAACCACACTTTTTTGGCTGAGTACTCTTTAGGTCCCTTGCGCTTAGGATTCTCTCCAGTCCGTTTTCTCTGTCCCTTGCCATCTTCCTCTTCCTCTGTGGGTGAGAACCCTGGAGGTGGGGAACTTCCAGTTGTTCATCTGCTCTTAGGTAGATTCTCTGTGGTCTCCCTTGTGATCCTCCTAAGGAGGATCTCCACTAAGGAGAAACCCAGGTCTTTGATTTTACACAGTTTTGAGAGGATCTGCAGCTTGAAAGTGGATTAGGGGAAAAGGTTTTCCAAAATTTAATAACTGTCACCCTGATGGGCAGAATTCCATTGAGGAATAATTTCTAAATTTTCATCGAAGAGAACTGAATGTGGAGGCACTCTGGATTTCGAGGAGTACTGTAAATGGCCCCATGCTTAAGTTCTCCTCTGAGCTGGTGTTGGATCTCAGGAAGAAGGAAGGGTGAGGTGTCATTCATCCTATGCTGACGAATGACAGAGGTCCAGCCCCTGCCAGGGCCTGCAAAGGTGCTGATTTAAACAGAAATGGACCCTCCTGGGCTGAGGCAAGAAGGGAAGGTGGAGTCAGACCCGCTAGTAGACCCCTCTGGTAGAGCTCAGCCAGGGACACTGGAGAGACCAGCAGGACTTGGGAGAAAGCCAGCGGCCACTACACCCCCACAGACACTTCACAGAAGAGCTGCCGACCTCATGCTGGGCTTTGACTCAGAGTCTGAGAGATCCCCAGGAACAAGCACCCCTCAAGTCCACACCTGGAAGTGTCCAGAGTGGGAAGGTGCTGTGGTCAGCCACACAAAGTCAGCACATTGTTAGCCCAGAATGTCTCCAAAGCAGGAGAGAAAGGTTCAAGTCTCTTTAAGGTGCTTTGCTTTTCAGAGCTGGAGTTTTGTTTAGACTCTGAAGCCTGGGAGTTGCAGGATTACTCATTTTGCTTTTTAATAGCCTGAGCCAGAGGTCAAGGTACTGTCTGCGAAAGGACCCCGGGAGTGGAACCATCCTCAGTGCATACCTCTGCTTTCTGGAGAAGCTTCCTTCCTTTGTCTTGTTCCCCTCCTGCCTGCCGGGCCTCGTTGCTCTGGTACTTGGCCTCTTCCTGGCCAGCCTCCCTCTGGCTGCTGGCATGCTATGCTACTCCTCCTGCCAGGGCAAGCGAATAGAGGGAGCATGGCTCTCTCTTCTTCTTGTCATCTCTTCTGAGGCCCAGCTGCTCCCCAGGGACCAGGAGTGGCGCACATCACCCACCTGTTTGCCTCTGTTTCACCCCCAGGAACTTCTGCACTATGTCATCGGTACCCTGCTCCTCCTCATCGCCTCCATCGTGGCAGCCTCCAAGAGTTACAGCCAGAGCGGACTGGTAGCCGGAGCGGTGAGGATGCTCTTGGAACCTTTAGGAATGAAGTCATAGCTTAGTTGCTCCTTTCTTCTGGACGGGGACAGAGAAGGGCTTGGTTTCCTAGGACCCAACTTCATAGGCTTGATAACTGCCTCCAGCCAGCCAGCAGCTGTCTCCAAAGAGCCTGACACTTGGACTCACAGCACATGATCCTCGACAGTGGACTGTCAGGGCTGTTAGCAAATTCTAATGGCCCCAGTAGTCCTGGCCTCTTTCTCACAGCCACTACTTAAATGGAGGGGCAGGGTTTTAATTCACAAGCCCACTCTGAACATTTGCTTTGGCTGCCTGTGCAGAGAAAGATTTGGTGGCCTTTTTTGGATCCAGGAGGAAGAGTACTATGATCCATCAGTGATATCTGCCTTGAGTCTTAACTTTGCCATTTTATATTTTTAACACTGTTCAGGCCAGGAAATAATACTCCTGTACCTTTTGGAGTCAAAAATTGATCCACCTGATACCCTTAAGTAGAAGTAGCTGGAAATGTAAAAAAAAAAAACACACTACAGTGCAGTGGAAGATATATACATAGGGAGGTATGATTTTTTTTTAAGATTCATAAATTTCTGTCATCTGACTTATGATTTCACTAACTTTATAGTGCAGTGGCTTATGGGCCAGTATAGATTTGCTTTCCTAGGGCTGGGGATATAGCTCAGTTTGGTAGAGTGCTGGCCTTGCATGCTTAAGGCCCTGAGTTCAATCCCCAGCACTACCAAAAAAAAAAAAAAAAAAATCACCAGATTTGCTTCCCTAATGAAAAAGGTAATTTTTTCGGGGAGGGGAGGGGGGTACTGGGGATTGAACCCCGGAGTGCTTAACTACTGAGTCACATCCCCAGCCCCTTTTTAAAATATTTTATTTAGAGATAGGGTCTCACTAAGTTGTTTAGAGCCTCACTAAGTTGCTGAAGCTGGCTTTGAACTTTTGATCCTCCTGTCTCAGCCTCCCTAACTGCTGGGATTACAGGCATGCGCCACCACCCTCAGCAAGAAGGCAAATTTGTTAGGGGCTGGGGATGTGGCTCAAGTGGTAGTGCGCTTGCCTGGCATGCATGAGGCACTGGGTTCCATCCTCGGCACCACGTAAAAATAAAATTAAGATATTGTGTCCACCATTTTTTTTGTTTTTTTAAAAAAGAAGGCAAATTTTTTAAAATGAGTTCTAAGATAAGTTCTGTGTGTGAGTTTCACTTATACACATCACCAGGTTCTCTGGAGTCTGGCCTGGGGCTGGGTTTGTTCCTGGAATTACTCTAGAGAGGGAGGGTCTCCTCTGAAGGTCAGCACAGGGACCCAACATCACTGCATACGGTGGCCAAGATCCTAAACACCTATGCCCCCTAATACACCTCCACAGGCCCCTTTCTGTGCTGTCTCTGAGGAGAGGAGCAGCATCCCTTGCAGGTCAGCATTTGCCCGACAAGTGCAAGCTGGTGGGAGAGGCACTCTGTGCTCCAGGGTGCACCCAGGGACAGTCCTGCTGGGCTTTATAAGCAGATCACAAAGAACCACATTAGCTCAGGAGTCCCAAGAGCTAATACTTATCATACACTGGCTTTGTACCTAAGGCCAAACCTGGATCATGGAGAAACCAGAAAAAAATGTAAAAAATATGGTCCCTCCTTAGGAGAAAATGGTCATCAAGCTTCAGAGATGAGGACAGGGCCCATGAAACAATTAGCAAACAAGGCATTGTCGTCTAGAATAGCATTCTGTAGTGACATAATAATAAACTGTTCAATTATGCAGTGCAGACAGTTGGGGACCGGGATGCTATATAATGTGCTAATTGTGCAGAACAGACAATGAGAGGCCAGGACAGGCTCTAATAAGCTAATTATGTGGTGCAGACAATTGGTACAAAGGGAGCCAAGGAGAAGGCACTGGGGGTGCGAGTGGGAGTGGGCTGATGGGGGCAGCTGTTTATGTCAACCAGCAGCTGTCCGGAAAAGAAAAGCAAACCTTGTTGAAAAGCCTACTTTTCATCTGGCTGCTCGTGGACAGTACCTGTGGGACATCAGCCGGTGACCTCAGTAGTGAACTAGTGGTAGCATGGCATCCCCGAGGCCTCAATATGCATCTGAGAACACCCAGACCACCGACTGGCAGAGCATGGGTTCTAGAGTCAGACTTCAAGTCTCAGACCCTGTCCTGACTCTGGCTGCTCTGCAAAACCTTAGGCAAACCCTTGACTCACCCGTTCTTCCATTTGTTTAGCTGTGAAATGATGAGAGATGTGATACCACCCTCCACCTCGCAGAATTGTGAGGTGCAAGGAATCTGCTCAGCTTAAGAGCTTAAATCCAAGCAGCTGCATAGTTAGTGCTCAGTGGATTTCAGCTGCCGCAGCTGCCAAGGTTGGTCACAAGCCAGGAACATGACTGCAGACCTCATGGTGTCCAAGACACCAGGGCGGGGCCTGCACCCTCTAGACCATTCCATGAGCCCTTTTCAAGGTCCTCTTCCTGTCCGGTCACCCTGTTCCTCCCCTGCAAATGAGGAGCTTGGGCCTAGGTCAGCCCTGCTCACACCTGAGCACTGGCTGGGCCCTGAGAAGAACAGAGCACTGCCGTAAGCTGTTTTAATCTAATGTTATCTAAATATGTGCACACATGAAACCAGGTCCACAGGCCTCAGCTTCTGGCTCACACACAGCGATAAAGCCACAACAGAGCAGAAAGCTAGTATGAATGAAAGGCAAACGATGCCAACACATCAATCAAATCCATTTGAACATTAAAAATTGTAAAACCCAAATTAAATTTAAATAATTTAATTATTAATAATACATTTAAATAATTACATTTCCACTTTTTTCTTCTTTATTAGTCCAGAGTAATCAAAGTCCAGTGGTTGACCCCCAACTTGGTTGTACATATGAATGCCAGCCTGGGAACTGGAGTTGCTTAGGGCCAAGAGTGGAGACCCAGAGGCCTGGCTGTCAGGCCTGACTGGGGCTGAACCCAGGAGGACTAAAGCCAGGGACTGGCCCTTCCAGGCTTCATCTCTGTATCTGAAGTGGTCAGGTCAGATGATAACCCAAGCTTCCTTTCAGTGGTGGACAGTTCGGGGAACAAGCAGGAAGATAAGAAACAGGAATGCCCAAGGGATGGGCCTGTGGCCTGTGAACTTCCTCTCTCTCCTTTGCAGATCTTTGGATTCGTGGCTACCTTTCTGTGCTTGGCAAGTGTGTGGCTGTCCTACAAGATCTCGTGCGTGACCCAGTCAACAGGTGAGCTCCCATTATCTGTATGCAGAGGTCTCCGAAAGACCCCCGCTCAGGAACAGGACAGCTTGGCTTTGGCTTTGGTGGTCGGGAATGCCCCTGTGCTGAGGAGGCCATGCATGACCCTTGTCAGCTCAGAAGTGGTATCAGAGCTCAGGGCCTGGCAGAAAGAAAGAGGGAACCCATGAGACCCTGCTGTCATTCCCATCTCCATACACCCAGGGGCGCCCTGACATTTCAGCTTCTGATGGCAAGCATTTTCTTAAAAATAAGTTGCCTAATGGCAGAAATAAAGCACTTGCCTTGCAAGTGGGAGGCACTGGATCCAATCAATCCTAGCACCTCATGAAAACAAATAAAGGCATTGAGTCCATGCGTAACTAAAATATATATATATTAAAAAAAAAAAAGTACAAATGAAAGTGTTTTTGTTTTTGTTTTGGTACTACTGTTTGAACCCAAGGGTGCTATACCACCAAGCTACATCCCCAGCCCTTTTTATTTTTTATTTTGAGACAGGGTCTTGCTAAGCTGCCTTAGCCTCTCAAGGAGCTGGGTTTACAGGTGTGCACCACCACACTGAGTGAGAATTTTTTTTAATAAAAATTATCTGTCGGGCTGGGATTATAGCTCAGTGGTAGAGTGGAAGGCACTGGGTTCGATCCTTAGCACCACATTGCATCCAGGGGCTCTCAATCACTGAGCTACATCCTGCCCTTTTTCATTTTTTTGTTTTGAGACAGGGTCTCGCTGAGTTGCTTAGGGCCTCACTAAGTTGCTGAAACTGGCTTTGAACTTGCCATCCTCCTGCCTCAGCCTCCTGAGCCCCTGGGATTACAGGCGTGCACCACCACATCCAGCCCTAATGTTTTTTTAATCTTTAGAATAAGTTCTTAGTAACAGATGACTATAAACCTGAACCAACTTTTGGTTAATACACTTCTTTCTTTGAGCCATCCCTTCCTTTCTTTATTCTTTTTCTTTCGTCTTCAAAAATCACATTAGAAGTATCAAAGCCTGCACCTTACAGAAAGGGGGCCACGGCAGAGCTCAACCTGCTCCAGCCTTCACTGGCAGGAAGTTCACAGGACGCCCAGGGAAAGGAGCCAGCCATGGAAGCCCACGCAGTGCAGGGCTCATGCAGAGCTGCCCAGAACAGGCAAATCCAGAGATGCAGAGTAGGCCAGTCGGTGCCTGGGAATGCAGGGGAGGGGCATTTGAGAGTGACTGCTCATGGCTTGGGGTTTCTATCTGAGGCCATGGAGATGCTCTAAAACTGTAGAGGAGGTTGCACAATTTGGTGAATATTCTGAAAACCATTATTGAAATAGTTCACTTTAGATGGATGAATTGTGTAGCATGTGAATTACGTCCCAGGACAGCTGTTTGGGAAAAAAAACGAATGGGGAATTTAAAAAAATAAGAAATAAAAAACACATTGGCGAATGTGGTAAATAAGAAAAGTGATGCCTTAAAACAATAAATCTATAAATATTTGTATAAATACATTATTGAAAATCAGGGAGAGACAGCTATCGTGGTATGCACTTGTAGGCCCTGCTACTCAGGAGGCTGAGGCAGGAGGATTGTTTGAGGCTGGGAGCTCAAGACCAGCATGCACAAAAAAAAAAAAAAAAAAAAAAAAAAAAGCTCATGGAAGAATTGCTGAAAGAAATTGTTAATGGAGTCGAAGGGGTTACTACCTCTAGGGAATAGGATTGAGAGATGTAGGAATAAGAGCCCCTCCATACTATTTAATTTTTTTGTCTCTAAAAAAATGTATTTAAAAACAATAAAATAATTCCAATGAAAGTTGGTGCTGGGTGGAAGAAAGAATTGCACAGAGAAAAACTTGGGGAGTCAAGCTGTGGCTTCTGGTTGAAGCCCTTGGGTCAGTTCTCAAACTGATCTAACTTTGCCATTTCCTTCCCAAGATGCAGCTGTTTGACAAGGCTTCAGCCTCTGGGTGCCTCAAAAGGATCTGCAGGACATGGGCCTGGCAGACAGGAGGATCAGTGACCCCAGGCACGGCTTCTGGACTGTTCCTATGCCAAAGTCGCAAGCAGGCTGATAGGCACCATGCAGGCCCCCCTGGCCTCCAGCTTCCCCAAGACACCAGGTCTCAGCTCCTGGGCTGGCCAGAACCTCTGTCTCCAGTCTTCCCTGGAGAATTTTCCTCCCCTTCTGGGAAAGGAAGCAGCTCCAAGGGCAGCCTGTCTCTCCTGCCTGCTTTTAGCAGCACCTCAGGTACTGAACACGACAGTGGGCTCCCAGGTCTGCTTCTCCTTCACTTTCCTCGGGGGAGCGAAGATGCCTCGATCCTCACAGAAATAAAGCCACCTCCTAATTTATCTAGCCTGTCAATCTGATCTTGAAGATGCCCTCCTTCTTAAGGTGACATGCCTACACAAACACTAGGTGGTCAGCCTGTTGTCTCCCTCCCTCCCCTCTCTCTGCCTTTGTTACGGTTGTGTGTGTGTGTGTGTGTGTTTGTGTGTGTTTAAATAAAATATTAGCCAAGTGCAGAAGACTTTCTTATTGAACTAGAAGAAGCCTGTAAAGCTAGGCCTTTGCCTTTGAGTTTATGTCTGGCACATGACCCTAAACCCAGTGCTGTGTATATACTCAAATTCTCATAAAAAAAGGAGAATCTTTTTTCTATTTTCTACTGTTTTTTTTTGGGTGGGGGGAAGGGTAGGGCAATGGCAGTAAAGTTGGGTTTTAGGTAAGTATATGCAGTTCTAAATTTATATTTGCATCCTTCTCTGTGATATGCACCTGCTCATTTTGGAAGGGGTTTTGGAGGAAGCTAAGGGTCCAGTTTACACTTGACACTTATCCTGAACTTGCCACTTCCCTGGGCTTGGGCTGCTTGATTGGCTAGAAAGAGGACCAGGGAGTTGTTGAATGGTGCTATGGGCAAGGAGAGAACATGTGTAGCCACCGTGAAGAGCGATTACAGTACTGCTGGGCAGGTTACTGCAGGAAGCCATCCGTGAATTACTTGAGGGTCTTCTCTCGGTGGTAGCCAGGGAGATTTAGGTTTGGCAGTGGGAACTATCCACAGCTCTCTCTCGGTAATAGATTGCACATGACCTTTATCTCTGCTCTGCTAGGAAGATACCTCATAGTAGCTCCCTGCTGGGAACTGGACAGCCCAACTGTAACCTTTTTTGGTGAAGAACATTCTATGGAAGGCCTTTGATGTTTCCCGATATAAATAAAGCAGGTGTGGGCTCCATTTTGCCAGAGTCTAGAAGCTCCATCCATCTGATCGGCTTGCCCATCCTGCCCTGGTTTTTGAAACTACTTCCTGTGTTCTGTGCGTTTTTTTTTTTTTTCCAAGCTTTTATTCTCAACCAGCCCATTCCACTGAAAGGAACCCCATTTCTACCACCCATGCAGGACGCAGGCGAGAGATTACGATAGCACCCACTTTTTAGAAATGAGGAAAGTGGTGCTCCTCTCCCATGGCACAGGGCAAGTCAGCAGGGAGCTAGGCTCACACTCCAGCTCTGCCTGGCTCCCTCCTGGGCCCCATCCTGTCCTGTGCAAAGTATTGATGAAGCAGAGGCAGCTCCTGGGGCTGCTCTCATCGGTGCTGGTCAGCTGGGGACACTGAGATCTGTCTGGGATTCTCAAGGGAAACAGCTCCCACTATGTCCAGGCCCAGTGCTTCTCATGAGAGGGCATCCCATGGCTCAGGTGGGCTGGGACAGGGTCATAGCTCACGGCCCTGACTTGGTCAGCTCCTCGAGAGCAACAGGATGGAGATGACTTGGCCCAAGAGGGCACTGTCCAGGTGGGACAGGGGGCCTGGAAGCTCCTGCCTGTGTTGTGACAATGCAGGCCTCCCCGAGAAATAAGGACCCAGGTTTGACCATGTGGGTATCCTCTTAGGGAGACTGAGGAAGGTGAGGGATGGTCAGAATGGGAAACAGCAAGAGCCAGAGTCTGCTTAGACACAAAGAGAAGCTCAGAGCTGGATGAGATCTCCACAGACCAGGAGAGCAGTGAGTGCATTTGGCCCTGACTTGGCTGAGAAGAAACTGCTCCAAGTGTTGGTGGGAGGGGCAGGAGCGGTGGGTTTTAGGTCATGGGGCCTTTGTGGAAACTCAGACTTCCATGCCCCCCCCCCAATAAACTGATAAACTCTTTGAAAGGTGGCCACACTACAAGCACCAAGGAACAAATGTCTAAGCAAACAGTAAAGGGAGAGAAAAACAGATTGGAGTCCAATCTGATTGTGTCCCCTCTGCCATTCACTAGCCCCGTGACAGTGAATAGACAGTCTCTCTGAGCCTTAGTTCCATGTTGGTATAATGGAGAGAATAAGCCTATGCCATCTGCCTTGTGACCCTCTGGGAATTCAGCAACATAGCAGTGTGCTCATGTGACAGTGATCTTTCTAATGCTGATCCCCAAAGAGGTACCAGAGTGGCAGGAAACTGAGCAGGTTGATATTGCAGAAATGACTGGAGGGGTGCAGGGAGGAGAGAGGAAAACATCTTGACTTTTACTTTTCTGGACCTTAAACTCTTAAAGTCAGGGCGAGGGGCCAAGAGCATTTTCAGCAGGACTCTGGAATACATGGTGGACAGAGGGAAGCAATGAAACCCTTGCAGGAGTCAAAGAAAGTCAACACATTCTCAGCACGTGGAGATACTGGCAGTGGGGATGGGGGTGAAAAAAGCGGGTAGTGATGGAGGTAGGCTCTGGGCATGTCCTGTGATCATCTCCTACCCAAAGCCCACTGACTCCCTCCTAGCCCAGTGAAGGAATGTTGGCTTTCACTTAGCACAGATAGCAGGGATTTTCAGACATTCTGCCCTCTGGTTCTTTGAGCCCTGGTAGCTCCCCAGCCACTCAGGAATATTCTAGAAGCAGAGCCAGTGCCTTAGAGTTCTTGACATCTTGGCAATCTCCATACGGATCTGGCTCTTAGTTGGCAGTTGAGGACGCTGTTGACAGTAGGGAGAAGCCAACCCAGCCGTGACTCACTGTCCCTGGACCACACCCCAGGGTCTGGATGTCTAAGCCAACAGGGCAGTGACATTCAGCTGTCCCATGGAGATGCAGCCCCTGGACCCAAATGTTGACTCATCACTGTGCCCCATGACTTGAAAGTGCCGACATGCCTCCCTCCAAGAAATTGAGATCTAATGGTTCTGCACTGGGAGCCAGGTATCTTCTCAGCCCTGTCCACAGAGTGGTCTATCTGCTGATAATTAGAGCAGATTAGAAATGCAGGCCCCAGGCTCGAGGTCCCACAGAGGCCCACCAAAGCAGGATCATCATCTGCATTGTAGCTGGGTCCCTGCTGCTACGCCCTGCTTCAACCTTTTTGAAGCACTGTTGGAACCAGCTGCCCTGGGCTGGGGCAGATCTGGTGGAGGGAGAGATAAAGTGGTGTCAGTTGGCAGTTGTCTGAAGTAAAATCTACTTCTGCTTACTGGATCCAAGGCTATGTTAGGAAAAAGACTTCTTTTAAGGGTGACTCTACTGCTTCTTGCCTTGGCATTTCTGAACCCCAGTGTTCCTTGTAAGGATGCAAAGACAGGGTGAAGCTTGTGAGGAGCAGCACTGTCCGTGATGCTGGGAGCCTGCTGTGCAGGCTGAGCAAGGAGCCCTGTCCCAGGGCAAATCGTACAACTGCACCCAGCCCCAGGAGACAGGTGAGACTCTAACCAGCTCCACCCACCTCGCGTGAGAGGCCACATGTCACAGAGCTTTGTGAACCAGAAAGAGTGCATGGGCAAGAGGGCAGCTGTGCTCCAGCTGCCAAGGAGCTGCTTGATGCAACCTGGGGCCACTGAGTTTGTGTACCCCACTGAAGGTTTGAAGAGTAAAGGAAGCAGAAGATGAATCACATTAATGTGGAAGCCAGTGCTGTTCACACAAGACATAAAGCCGTACTCAAAAGCCACACAGGGAGCCAGGCATGGCAGAGCACCGGCTTGGGAGGCTGAGGCAAGAGGATCATGGGTTAGAAGCCAGCCTCAGCAACTTATCGAGGCTGTAAACAACCTAGTGGGACCCTATCTCAAAATAAAAATTAAAAAGGGCTGGTATGAAGCTCAGTGGTTAAGCACCTCTGGGTTCAATCCCTGGTACTGGGAAAAAAAAAAACAAAAACATACAGTCAGTCTTCAAAAGGAAACTGGTGTGCTCTATTATGGTAACTGAAATAAGCCAGACAAACAAAAAGAAAGGGTAGTGACCAGGAGCTATGGGAAGTAGGAACAGGGAGTTAGTGTCTTCTGGGTACCATTTCAATTTGGGAAGATCTAGGAGTCCCCGAGATGGGTAATGGCAATGTCTGCACAACAGTGTGAATGTATTCAGGACACTGAACTGTATACCCCAAAGTGGTTAAGATGGCAAATTTATGTCACATGTGCTTAATTGTGTCTTTCCTTCTTTCTTCCTTCCTTCCTTCCTTCCTTCCTTCCTTCCTTCCTTTCTTTCTTTCCAGTTTTGGGGATTAAACCCAGAAGCATTCTAACACTGAGCTACATTGCCAACCCTATTTATTTATTTAGGGTACTGGGGATTAAGTCCAGGGGCACTTTATCACTGAGCTATATCTGCAGTCCTTTTTGTTTTTTATTTTAAGACAGGGTCTTGCTAAATTGCCAAGGCTGTCTTCAAACTTGTGACCTGCCTGCCTCAGCATCCCAAGCTGATGGGATTACAGGTGTGCTCCACTGCACCCAGCCCATGGTTTCTTAAAAAAGTGATATAGGACCTTCTTGGTGCATTTGTCGTCTGTAAACCAGGCCCTCTTGGAGCTGCACCCTCTGGGGGCAGTGCCCTGTGGAATACAAACTCTATACCCAGCTCCCAGGCAGATCCTTGTGAGGATGTGAGAGGGAGGGTTGGGCCCATGGAAGAGGGGTAGGGGGTCTGAGGCCAGCTATCCCCAAAGACCGAGAGCCCTCCCTGGCCTATCATGGCGACCTGAGGTCCTAAGAAAGGGTGTTGGCCCCTGTGGCAACAAGAGACACTGAGACATGAAGCCACAACCTGTCTGCCCACATTCCTCACCACAAGCAGCCTCTTCTGGCCAGCAGAGCCTCCCTGAGCCTGGCCTGGTCCTTGGAAGAAAGGGATGGGAGGTGGAGGGCGGTGCCATTACTGGCAAGCCTCTGCCACAGCTATTTTCTCACCACCTGAAAGATGGACAGAAAGACTGCTGCCAAGGCCGGCGCTGGGAACACCGGGGCTGTGATGCTCTCTATGGAGCGATGTGGCCCCTATCTTAGAGGGTCTTGTGAGGGAACCACCTACCCTGATGCACTGCAGTGTGGCAGAAAGGCCCAAGAAGAGAGCTGACTGGAGGTGAGCCAGGGGTGAGCCCAGTTTGGGCTGTCTCTTGGACCAGACCTGGAACTGTCCTACTTAGAGCCTGTGGGACACAAAGCAGGACTCCACCCAGACTGTGCCAGCTGTCTTCCTTCATGAGCAGTGGCCCTAAGGTCCACGGACAGGCCCAAGGTGGAGGAGCCGAGAGACCCAGAGCTCCCAGGCCTTTTTTCTAGCTTGAAAAGTAAACCTCTAGGCCATGGAAACACAGCAGGTCCTTGGGGCCCCTCGGTAACCACCACTTCCCCTTCTTCTGAGGGTTTCTGTACTGATTCCTGTGAACTGTCAGAGCTGCTCCAAGGGGCTCACAGAAATCCGACTGCATGTGCGAAATATGTTAACGTCTTAGAGCACACACCATCCTGTCATCAATAGCGAACGAACACTGGCTCTGGGAACCCCTTCCACGTAGGATGACTCCCCTCGTGCAGGCTTCAGGGGACCCTGGCCAAGAGTGTGAGGCCAACCCCTGAAACCTGCTGCTTCCTCTCTGGGTGAGCCCAGAGTCCTCCAGGCCACACAGCCAACAGCACTGGAAGGAATCCAGAGACGGGCTACAGCTGTTCTACCTCTTACTCCACTGTGGGATTTTCACAACGATCTCACTGTTCTTATGGACACACTTTATAATAAGTAAACGTTATAAATTTTCTATTTGATATAACAGAGTTTCAGGAATGATTTATATTGAAAAGAGGATTATCCTGCTTAAAAACAATTTTTTTTTAAAAGTTCGGAAACCACTGTAGTTGTAGGGAGATGCCAGGATACCACTTGACACCAGGTAGATGGAGATGTGCAGAACCCCAGAGGGGCATTCTTATGAAGACTACCAGAGAACAAGCGCCCCAGCCCTTGCAAGGAAATTGAGACATAGTGGATTGGTAGAGTTTTATTGTCATTTTCTATATATGCAGAAAAAAAACAAAAAACTCCATATAAAGTTGTGCAAAAAAGGGGGAAAAAAGTTGCTGCTTGGCTCTGCTCTGAACAGAGATAACAGCCAGAATAATTGTCACACTGAATACTGATTTGACCACTCAGCTGGGCGTGGTGCACGTGGTGGGGTACATCTGGGGAGAGCTGCCACGCTGACAGCTCGGTCTTGCCAGATGCCCTGGTGACCCAGAGAAATGGAAATATGGATTTTCAGGCTAAATATCTTCTGATTTGTAAATGTTGTAAAAGAAACGTTTTAAAGATACATTTCAGGCCAAACAAAACCTGGGGGGTGGGGGGGAGAGCTAGAAGCGGCCAGCGGGTCATCAGTTTGAGACCCTGCCGCAGTGGGACATGAAGCCCTTGTCTTCTTCAAAGTGCTGGCAGTTCTGGGGGAAGTTGGGGGAGTGTGGCAGAAAAAAGTCAGGGCTGAGGCCCAGAGACCCACAGAGGCCCGGCTGACTGCCAGCTGCTTCCTCCAGAAACCTGGGGGCTGCAAGGGGCATAGGCTCTCCCCGGGGAGCCCCGCCCTCGGGTCCCCTGCCAACAGCTGCACCTATTCACTGCGCGGCCACACCTCCCAGCTGGGCACAATTCTTCTGTTGCAAAAACAAAAACCCACCGCGCAGGTGGCAGCCCCAGACGGTGCCACGCGCCCACGCCTAGCGGCGCACGCCCTCTAGCGGCCATCTGGGGGCACCGCGTCCCGGATCTTGGTCTAGCAAACGCTCTGGAAAGCCAAGTTCTTCCGATTCCAGGGTTCAGATTAGAAGCACCAATTTGTATGTTTTACACACAAATTGTGCAAACATTAATCGCAATCCTCGGGTCATGATATTTTTATACTCTTTGATTATTGGTCGATGTATGACCTCCTTCTTCCGATTAGTTTGTTATAATGTAGTTAACACTGAAGCAAGAATCATAACAACAATCTACAGTAACAACAATAATCTGCAGTTAACTGTAATTATATGCTTCCCCATCTCACCATCCTCACCCCCATTTCTCCCCTCTCCAATCCACCATTCACAGCATATCTGCTTTTGCTTTTTTCCTTCCTTTCTCCCCACCCCCATCCTGTCCTCCTCCTCCTGGTACTGGATATTGAACACAAGGGGCGCTCTACCACTCAGCAACATCCCCAGACCTTTTTTTTTTTTTTTTTTTTTTTCCAAGACAGTTTCTCAAAGTTACTGAGGCCAACCTCCTGCCTCAGCCTCTAAGTAGCTGGAATTACAAGCGGCTTGCTCTTCTTATAGTTTCATTGTAGTTATAACATCTGTTGCTTTAAATGTACATATAATTAGAGCCGGGTATGGTGGAGCATGCTTGTAATCCCAGTGGCTCTGGAGGCGGAGGCAGGAGACTCCAGAGTTCAAAGCCAGCCTCAGCAATTTAGTAAGACCCTGAGCAACTCAGCAGGGATGTGGCTCAGAGGTTAAGCGCCCCTGGGTTCATATAATTAGAATTGAGATATAGCTCAATGGTAGAGCACTTGCAGGCCTGGATTTGTTTGCCAGCGCTGCAAAACAAAAACAGTGCAATAATTATGACAGTTTATATTTAAATGAGGGTACCACCCTGTATGTAATCTTTGGGGGCTTTCTTCACTTGCCATTATGCACACTTTTTTTTTTTTCCTCCCCATCCTCTTGGTCTCAGCCACCACTGCAGTGCCAGCCCTGCAAGGGTGATGACCATTTCATGCTGGTGTAACCTGAGAGCTGTGCTTCTGGTATGGTTATCCCTTTCAGCTATCATCTGGGAGCTTCCTGTGGACTGTCTATGGAACTATACCCGGCAGCCTGCAGGTCATACCCTGTGGGAGAATATTGGCCAATGAGACCCAGAAGTCATCAGATGTAGTTCCTCCTTCTGTCCTGGGACTGACGGATGGAGGCACATTTTACACAGCTTCTTGGAGGGCAGTCACTCAGAGGCAACCAACTCAGTAGCACATCCTTGCTGGCAGCTGGAAGTTTGCTGGCAGCTGGAAGTTTGCTGGGGCCAGTTGTATGTATTATATTATGTGTGCACACTTGTGTTTTGTGTTATACGTTTGAATGTACGTATGTCCATATATCATATATGATGAGCGCTTATGAAAAAATGGATCCAAATTTTTTTTTCACGTGATTTAAATGGTTTAATTTAAATTGGGTAAACAGCTGTTGAGGATTGTTTTAATATATGAACAAAAAAGGAGGTTAACAGATCTGTTTGTTTACTTTCACCTTTCCTTTTCATTATATTTAATAATTCTGTTGAAGATAAGGTACATTGTTAAGAAAATTGTTTTCTAAAAAAAAAAAAATTGTTTTCTTTTAGTGCCTTCTGGAATGTTATAATAATTTTTTCTTTAGCCATTATTGCCAGCATTCCTATCTTCATCCCAGTGCTGGTGAAGACAAAAATAAAACCAATCTACAGCTTCTGCAATAGCCATCACTGAACTGCTTGCAGAACTTGCCTGGACTATGTATCACTTGTATGCATTGTGAACTCACCTGAATGCATTGTGAACTATCTGTTGGTGCAGCGACTTGTGGTAGTGTTGGAGTATTTTTGCTGATGATGTCATTGGTGGTACAATTTTTCCAAAAGGAGCTGTCAATTGGCTTGGTGTATCTTCCTCCCTTCTGCTTGTCATGGTCGTTCAGCTAAAATTTGGGGGCCAACAGAGGTGAGGCAAAGAACCTCACCCACCCCCCACCCCCCCACCCCCGCTGATACAAAGACCTATCCACAGGTGTGTCTGTATACTAGACCGGTAGTCAGTGATGGGTAAGATCCAATTGCGATGGTACCAACCTAAGACAGGAGACTGACGCCTTGAGGTCAGCTCATCCCATAACGGGTAAGAACCATATGTACTATTGGACAACCTAAGGCAGGCACGGTCCCTAAGCCACATGCTTGTTGTTTAAACAGAGAGGGGGAGATGTTGAGAGCCACAGCCAAAGGGGCCCCAGCAAACTTCCAGCTGCCAGCAAACTCCAAGCTGCCAGCAAACTTCCAGCTGCCAGCTGATGATTGGCTCACAGCGGCCCCAGCAACTTCTAGCTGCCAACTGATTGGCTCCTCTGTGGTGATGCTCATTAGGCTGTTTCCCCGCCCTTTCAGACCATGGAGCTGCTCATTGGGGGACTTTTTTGGCTCCGCCCACGCGACCCAGCCAATGGGCCTCAAGAGCAGGAGGAGTGGGGGAGGTGGAGAGGCTTGTGGGAAGCCGGTGGTGGCAGTTGGGCTCTGAAGGTTTTTCCTGAGGAGCTGTTTTGTTTGGCCGTGTGTGGTTCTAAAAATAAAGTTCGTTTCTTTTGACAAGTGGCTCCTGAATTGTGCCCTACCAGACTGCGGCACATCCTCTCATCAGCTCTCCCCTCTTCCCTGCTTTCACTCCTGACAAGGAAGGTTCAATTGGATGCATGGGTACAAGCTGAAAATAGTGGCTGCACTGATAGTCTTAGTCAGGGGTGGCCTTCAAAGACAGTAAGGAAGAGAAATACAGTCACGGAAACAGAATGAATTTGAAAGCGTAGCACCTCTAAAAATAGGTTGATGCAGATTCTGGCTCCAGAAGTCCAGGCTTCTTTGAGAATGATAAGGAGGGTCCAGGAAGAGGCTGAACCTGTAAAAATTCCTTTGGGGTATACAGACTCAGAGGGAAGCTAAAGGCCTGCAAACCCCCACCCAGAGGTGTGGAAACAGCTGGGAGGAGATGGCCCAGGGCCTCAGGCCTTCCACAGGCCAGCTAAAGCTACGTGTATTTCACTTCCTGGCCTTTTCTCCTTTAAAAGTTCTGTTTCCATTCAGGGATTTGAGAGATAAAACTTTGCAAACAATGAAGTTTCTTCCATTTTCCTTCAAAGCTTGCTTTGAACAAAACCTGTTTTCCTACCAATTTGAATGTTTCTGGAGCTTGAGAGTTATCTCCCAGGCAGAATTTTGTGTCCCCTTGAAGCCAGAATTAGACAGGCAGTCAGTATAGATAGGTAAATCGAGTCAGGTTGGATCCAGGAGGCCAATTTTGAGTGTGTCCACAGTTGGAGACTGTCCCCTGAGGGAATGAAATGTTAATTCCTTCAGAGCCCTTCCTCCACCCTTACCAAGAACCTGCCCCTGCTCCAACCTGTGGCTAAGGTAACCTATGGCAGGATTTGCCCCTCCCTATAGGAAGCTATAAGATTGATAAAGTGCCCTGGGTTGCACCATCCTGCCCTTCCCCCTTCAGCCCACCTGTTTCTCACCTTTGGGCCGTCCCACCAAGCATTCCTGGGCCTAGTCACATAAGTAGGAAGGTGAAAGATGAGGGGAAGAGAGCAGGAGAACAAAGGAAGCCTAGGACATATAAAAAGGGCAGAACACCTCGCTTCTTGGGATACCATGGTACTAGCTATGGCCCCCTGGGAGAAGTCTATGTTACCCTTTTTAAATAATTCTGCTTTATATGCTTGCCTCAGCGTGCTTCAAACTTCAACATGTGGGGAAGCAGGACTTGTCACTGATAACTGGTGGTATCACCCTGACAACAGCATCCCCTCAGTATTCATGGAACAGTGGACAGTGGTCCCTTCACCTTCACCTTTTGGTTACATTGAACCCAGGGCCTTGTGCATGAGAGGCAAGCACTCTACCAACTGAGCTATATCCCCAACCCTCTAAGGCTATTGTTTAAAAGAACATAGTTTTTCTCTCTTCTCCTCCCCCCTTCCTAACAAGATTAGGGAGACAGTGTTATCTTTCCTTCCCCTAGTTAACTGCCCTTGAACATGCCCACTACAGGAAAGAAGTGCCTTCTAAGGATCTAGGAAGTGAATATCTCCCAAGTTGGGACCCCCTAACCAGAGCACACATGGAATGTAACCCTTGAAGAGTTCCTTTAAAACCCCCCTGTCCCTCCTGATGGGGAGAGTCACAGGAGTCCCCTGTGTTTCTCCTTTGCTAGCAAAGCAATAAGTCTTCTTTTTCCTTTTTCTCAAAACTGTTTCCTCATTATTAAGTTGGCATTAATTAGCATTAGGGACAAGGACTGAGCTTTTGGTTACATCTGTAAGGAATTGGTTCCAAGATCCCCCTGTAATGTCCCCAAGCCCACAGATGCTCAAGTCCCTTATGTAAAATGCTGTGGTATTTACATATAGCTAAAGCACCTCTCCAGTATTCTTTAAATCATTTCTAGATTACTTATACTACCTAATACAATGTGTAAATGTTACACAAATAGTTATCATGCTGTATTGTTCTAGGAAAAATAAGAACGAAAAATCCATACACCTTCTGTACAGACACAAGTCTTTTTTTTTTTTTCCCTCAAATAATTTCCCTTCACAATTGGCTGAACCCATGGATGCAGAAGCTGCAAATATGGAGGTAGATATGGAGGGCAGACTACACTCTAGGAGAGGAGCTCTGAATGGAGCTGATGCAAAACCTGGACAGGATTCCACAGCCCTACTGGAGCAAAGACCTGAATCTGAAATGACACAATGCAGACTAGGACAAATTACAGCAGAAGAATAAGAACTAGGTATGGGCTGGGCCTGGTGGCACAAGTCTGTAATCCCAGCAGCTCCGGAAGCTGAGACCAGAGGATTGTGGATTCAAGCCAGCCTCATCAAAAGTGAGGGGCTAAGCAACTCTAAATAAAATACAAAATAGGGCTGGGGATGTGGCTCAGTGATTGAGTGCCCCTGAGTTCAATCCCTAGTTTCCCTCCCCTCCCAAAAAAGGAACTAGGTATGGGACTGGATCCTGAATTCAATCCCACACAGGAGGAAGTCCCAAACATTCCTAAACTCACAAGATATAGGCTGTGGTTTTGTGAGGGTTTTGTCGCCTGGGTTGTACTTGCTGCTGTTTGACAAGAATCTGCTCACTGAACAGAATCTGCTCACATTCATCGTGACCCTTATTGGTGGCTCTCTATATAGGGGTCAGATGCATAGACAAGGCTAGTGTTTACCCATAAAGCTTGCCAAGCATAAAAATTTAAACAATGCCTCTTCCTGGGAGAAAAACAAGTACTGGTGAGGCATTAAACTGACACAGATGCTCTGCAAAACTTCCTTTAAGTTGAACATCCTGTCTGGCCAATGAATTCTGGGAGCTCTACTGTCCATTGCAGAAGCATAAATAACATGGTGACCTTTGTTTTTGTAACAGGGGTACCTTCATCTTCTGAATATAAGCCCTCATTGCTCTAAGTTTTTTTTTTTTTTAATGTTTTTTTCTCTCTTCTCCCCTCTCACCCTCCCTAACAAGCTTATGGAGCCAGTGTTATCTTTTCTTTCCCTAGTTAATTGCCCTGGAACACACCCACTACAGGAAGCAGATGCCTGCTGAGAATCTAGGAAGTGAATTAACAAATTCACTTCCCAAATTAATAAGTGAATCCTAACACCAACAGGACACACTGCGACCCCCCCACCAGAGCACACCTGGCATGTAACCCTTGAACAGTTCCTTTAACGCCACAACACCATCCCTACTCCCTCCTGCCCACCCCCACCCCCTTGATGGGGAGAGTCAGTCTTTGGGACAGGAGTCCCCTGTGTTTCTCCTTTGCTAGCAAAGCAATAAACCTTCTTTTTCTTTTTTCTCAAAACTGTGTCCTCATTATTAAATTGGCATTGGGGACAGGGGCCAAACTTTTAGCTACATTTTGATAGTGACTGACATCATAAAGTGAATGAATGTTTCTGCAAAGGAATGAATGTGACCCAGCAGGTCATGTGTCCTGCTCCCTCACATGTTGAAATATAACATTAGAGAAACTCGCTGAGGCAAGCATATAAAGCAAGGTTTATTTAAAAAGGGATAACATAGACTTCTCCTGGGAGGGAGAAGGGGGCCAAAGCTGGTATCCTGATATCCCAGGAAGTGAAGGTGTTCTGCCTTTTTACATGTCCTAGGCTTCCTTTGTTCTCTTGCTCTCTTCCCCCTTATCTCTCCTTCCTGCCCAGGAAATGCTCAGTGGGATGGCCAAAAGGTGGGAAACAAGTAGGTTGGAGGGGCCCTGGGAGGACTGATCCACGCAGGAAGGGGTAGGAAGGGACGTGACTAACAACTTCCTGTAGGGAGGGACAATCCCTGGGACAGGTTACCTTAGCAACAGATTGGAGCAGGGACAGGTTATCTTGATAAGGGTGGAGGAAAGGCTCAGAAGGAATTAACATTGCAATTCTTCCATTCTCTGGATCTGACCCTTGTCTATCTATAGCCTGTCTGGCTTCAATTCTACAAAACATATGATGGCTACACCATCATATCTGGTACCGGGTTTGCAGTCTAAGATATTGCTGTAATATCTTTGTGCTTTTTTTTTTTTAAATCACCCTGGGGATGAGAAATTAGTTTGGCACAGCCTACTAAGTACACTCTTATTATCCTAAATTCTCCAGTGACACAGCATCAATGGGCAGGGCAAACATAGCACAAGGTGAACTATTGGTGGAAGTGCTGGCATTTACACAATAGTTGCACCGAGAATGCAGCCTCCACTGTGTCACTTGTCACTCAAGCATAGCTAATGACAGATGACCTTGAACAAGGACAAAATCTAAGTGTTCTGCCTTCCAAGTGACCATCTTGGGAGCTATGCCACAGCTCAGAGATATTTCATAATCAAATGAGGTAAAACTTGGTAGTACCATCAACTATAGAAAACGTGGTCCCACAGCAAAACTGGCTGCTTACTGAACATAGTATACCCCAAACCTAGGACTATCCATACAGCCTCCACCCCAACTAATCAGACATGGTCAACCTGAGTGAGGGCCATAATCATAAATTATCTTATCAGTAGTCCAGGCAGCATAAACAGCCTTGCTCTAGACCTTCTATTTCCTTCAAGTGTCTGTGACTGGTTGCATAGCTCATTAGGGTCTGGCAGAAGGTCTTTCTGGGTCCTTGAGCCATTGCCTCTCCTGTCCTGAGAGGCAATTGCTAACAATACTGAGTCCAAATCTAAACAATTTAACTTGACATCTTCTTGTCCTGACTTCTTTCAGGATATGCCATTTCTCCTGCAATTCGAAACTGAATTCCACAGATGAGACAAGTTCCAGGAAGTCTCATCATGACAGGAAATGGATCTTCCAATGATGGGTTAAACTCAGCCCCTGTGAGTTTAACCTTCTTCACAAACAGGTAGTTAGTTGCCCATGCATTAGGCAGAAAAAGTGTCCTTCCCATTGTTTTACCCAAACTATTGGTTTAATAAAGATCTTATCTGCAAAATAAACCATCTGACAAGAAACTATCAATGAAAAAGCCCACTTACCTCCAAGATGAGAATGTTCTTTGGAAGGCTCTAGTCATCCAGTAATGGTAAATGGACACTCTGTATGCAGGCTGAGCTTCACATAGGATCCCTAGCCAAAGAATGCACTGCCCTAATATCTACTGAAAAATATGAGTTGTCACTAATTACCTAGCTTTATGGTCAGCTCTTTGGGCCAACCAGGACTGGACTAGAAGAGACATACCATCTATTAGGTGTCCCTCAATATGGGAACACTTAACTATTTAATTATAAACTCAGTATCTGTTATATATATGGAAATATGAAGCAACCTCAATAGATAAAAGTATTTAAACTAAAAATTCAATCAAACATATATGACCTGATTATCTCTACTACAGACAAATGAACCCATGCTCAAATTCACCATATGTATGGAACCACCATAAAGGATTGAGATGTCCAATGAGAAATTATGGAAGCGACTTTTTTTAATATTTATTTTTAGTTTTAGATGGATACAATATCTTTATTTTATTTTTACATGGTGCTGAGAATAGAACCCAGTGCCTCACGCACACTAGGCGAGCCCGCTACCACTTGAGCCACATCCCCAGTCCCATGGAAGCCACTCTTAACTGCAAAGATTGTTATCATCTGCCAGATGTCAGGCTCTTTAATGGTGACTTCTACAGGGCCAGTTGGTTTATCTTCATCTATTTACAGATTGCACAAGCTGATAATCCCCTCTGCTTACCTGAGCTCCTTGGCTTTTATACCTGCTTTGATATCAACAGATTAACAGATGGATGGTTGATTTTGTTCAGATCTACATAGATAAACTTGAACACTATTTAGGATGGATGTTCTCTGGACACATTTCTTTGCCTGTGATCTCCTTAGGATAACAAAATGTCAACTCCTGGGTCCAGGAAAAAAAAAAAAAAGGATAATCTAGCTCATTACTAAGAGGGGATGGCAGATCTCAACTGGTCAGGTATGAACATGTCTGACCCTGAGGAGTGCATGGAGGCCAAGGGGAAGTGAATAACTCTTTTGTTTTATTATAGATATGGACAAGTGGCCCCAAATGCCCCCTCTTTTTTTTTTTTTAAATAAGGTCACTTCCCCTACCAGTGCACTTTCATTTTTATAAAGTTGCATAATTACTGTACGGCTTCCTCCAACTTCCCCATAAAACAAGTGTAGTATCCTGGGCCTTCGTTCCCTCTCTGCTTGTAGTCCTTTCACATCCAGCACAAATTACAGGGTGTTGAAAGCTTAGGGACCTGGGCTTAGGGGCCTCTGCTTGTTTCTCCCCATTAAGTTTTTCATCTGTACCATGAAGACACATATATAAAATAAATATATTAAAATATATATATATAAATATATATATATTTATATATTTATTTTTCAGTTTTCTGCAGACACAACATCTTTTTTTTTTTAATATTTATTTATTTTTTTTTAGTTATTGGTGGACACAACATCTTTGTTTGTATGTGGTGCTGAGGATAGAACCCGGGCCGCATGCATGTCAGGCGAACGCGATACTGCTTGAGCCACATCCCCAGCCCAACACAACATCTTTATTTTTATTTTATGTGGTGCTGAGGATCGAACCCAGCGCCCTGTGCATGCCATGCGAGCACTTTACCACTTGAGCCACATCCCCAGCCCCACAAAGTCCTATTGAGTTGGACAGATTTCCATATCAACAGAAAACTTCTAGATTCCCCTGTTGATTCATAACTTGAATCAATTAGAAGATGCCCACCGATGGCAGGAGCTACCACTCTTGATTATGACATGTGCTCAAGGAGGTTGAGGGGTGGAGAGGATGTAAGAATGAGTGCATGGCTGGCCCCAATTCTTCCCCCTGCCCTTTACCCTGCTCTTGGCCCAGCAGAGGCACCGCCGTTCTCCTTCCACCTGACTCTGGGTGTGAGAATGCTAGCAAGGGGGATCAAAGAAGCCTGACAAACACTTAGACTTTGGGGGCTTGTCTGTCTTCCTCCTTTGCCACTGCAAAAAAAAAAAAAAAAAAAAAAAAAATGCCCAGGCCCGTCTGAGAGAGAGGAGAGAGGAAGAGGACCAATTTTCCTAATGACTAAGAGCTTCCAGGCCTTGGCAAGCCTGTGCCCGTAAATATATGCTAGGCCTGCTAAGAGCAGAAGAGCCCTGTGGCCTGAACTCTGACCTTTAGGTTCGAGAGCTAAATAAATAGCTTTCATTTAAGCCACTGAGTTTGGGGGTGACTTAGGCATCATTGTTTATGATGACCAACACAGGAGGCACCAAGGCACCAAGAATGGCTTAAAACACCGTCCATCACCTACTGTACAGAGGCTGTTTTTACTAAAAGCTGGTTTCTTCTCCTACTGCCCATATAGACTTTCGGTTCAATCCAATTTAAGATGATTCCAAAGACAGGAGCAATGGGTTAACATTGGTTTGTCTGGTGCAAACAGCAGGTCCCAAACTGCTTCCGGGAGAGCGATCCTCCTGCAGGTGCTAAATACAGATAAATGCTCCGAATACAGATGAGAGGAGGGAATAGGTGGCTGGGTGAGGCGTCCAGACACAAGACCAAATAAAAAAGACCGAGCCATTGGAAACTTAGAGCTCACGCTCACAAATGATAAGACAGAATCACCATGAAGAGGATTCAATAAATGCAAATTCTGTGAATCTCCACAGGAAATTGGCACCCAAAGGACTTAAGATTTTAATAGAATATTTGGAAAGAAAATGAGTAAATGAAGTTAGAAACTCAATGGACCTGCTAAACAGTAAAAAAGGGTTAAAATTCAATAAATTGGTTAAATATGTCTTAAGAAAAATTAGTGCCTACCATCTAGAATGTAGCACCAAGAGACAGAATATAGAGGTTAACAGTTCAAAGCCAAGTTGGGCATGGTGGTACACACCTGTAATTCCAGCAGTTTGGGAGGCTGAGGCAGGAGGATCTAGAGTTCAAAGCAAGCCTCAGTAACTCAAAGAGAGCCCATCTCTAAATAAAAAATATTTTAAAAGGGCTGGGAGGTAGCTCAGTGGTTAAGCATCCCTGGGTTCACCTCCAGTTCAAAGGAAGGAAGGAAGGAAGGGAGGGAAGAAGGAAGAAAGGAAAAAAGAAAGTAAGTAAGTAGAGGTTAAATCTTACAGAAGATGAAATGAGAAGGTCCCACATACATCTATTAGGGGATCTAGAACCAGAGAGATAATAAGGAAACACAATCTCAAGACGCAAACAGATGCTGGGGATGTGGCTCAAGCAGTAGCGCACTTGCCTGGCATGCGTGCGGCCCGGGTTCAATCCTCAGCACCACATACAAACAAAGATGTTGTGTCCGCCGAAAACTAAAAAATAAATATTAAAATTCTCTCTCTCTCTCTCTCCCCCCCTCTTTAAAAAAAAAAAAAGATGCAAACAGATGAGAATTTTCCAGATATTAAGAACATCAATCCTCAAACTAAAACAGCATTCCACATCCTTGGCAACTTAAAATAAATTCACCTAGATATTTCCAGTGAAACTCAACACCAAATACAAAGATAAAACCTGAAATAAACATATTACCTACTATAAATGTAAATAGACAGCAACATCAGAGGCCAGATGACAATGGAATAATATCTTTGAAGTTATAAGGAAAAATAATATTAATCTAGAATTCTATACCCTTAGCTGCTTTTAAGAATCCAGGCAAATTAAACTCCTTTCCAAACTCTTGCTGAAAGAACGACCCACACTTGAGTTAGAAGAAAACAATCCCAAAATAAGGAGTAGGCTGGAAAGAAGCAATGGTGAATGAAAATGAAAACATGCTGGTAAATCAAAAACAGCAATGACTGCATAAAAGAACCACACCAATAGATCTTCTGAGGAAGGTATTAAGACAGATTTAAAATAGTGGGCAGTAATAACAGTAGATGGGAAAACTGATGGGCCATTAATTTGTAGGGTCTTAATATTGTCCAAGAGATGGGTAGATGCTGATTAACTTTAATAATCTTTATAAAGTCAAGTATGCATGCTAAATCATAAGAGCAATATTGAAGAATTCTAGCTAAACAAAGGTGGTAGGGCCGGGCACGGTGGCGCATGCCTATAATCCCAGTGGCTTGGGAGGCTGAGACAGGAGGATCGCGAGTTCAAAGCCAGCCTCTGCAAAATCGAGGCACTAAGCAACTCGGTGAGACCCTGTCTCTAAATAAAATATAAAATAGGTCTGGGGATGTGACTCAGTGGTTGAGTGCCCCTGAGTTCAATCCCAGGTAACCCCTCCCCCCCAAGAAAAAGAGTGGTAGGAGTAAGAGAATTATGAAGTTGCCAATCAGGATCCCTAACAAAATAACAGATTTAGGTAAGAGCTATGGATGGAAGCTTTTTGAGTTAAAAAGTGGGAACTTTACAGTGGGAGGATCAGATTGCAGTCCCCAAATCTGCTGAACACATGGGTATTAAGTGTGGTATGACCAGAGCACACACCTGCTGATGAAGGATGCCGAATCACATACAGGAAAGACTTGAAAAATGAACTGACTACCCAGAGTTCAAGGAGGTCTTCAGAGCTATCTTTTAGTTTACAGGAAATACTGGGGATAGAGGAACAAGATAAGTCACCATGTAACATAAACAGATAAACCCAGAATGTGAGGATTCTGACAAGAAGACACAGAAAAACTATCACAGTAACACAGAAGATGTCAGCAGCGTTATGGAAAACAATTCAATGATCAAAATTCAACTGCATTCCTACTCCAATATACTAATCAGAACATGTTAATTTTTTAAATTAAGATTACATTTGGAGTAGCTTTAAAAATAAGGTATCCAGAATAAATCCAACAGATGAATAAGACCTTTATGAAGAAACCCATAAAATCTTCCTGAAAAATAATAAGTTAATTAAATCAACATTCTATGTTCGTGAAAGTGAAGTTCAAGCAGTCAGATGTCATTTTCTTCCCCAAATTAATCTTTAAATTCAAGGCAATTCTTAAAGAAAATTCTTTAAAGATGGGAACTTATCAAATCCATCCTTAAAATTATAACAAAAAGTAAAGTAGAATAGAACAGAACAATTTTGGGCTGGGGTCATGGCTCAGAGGTAGAGCACTCGCCTAGCTAGTATCTGTGGGACACTGGGTTCGATTCTCAGCACCACATAAAAATAAAGATATGTGTCCACCTATAACTAAAAAATAAATATTAAAAAAAAGAACAGAACAATTTTGAACTTGCCCTCTCAGCTATTAAGATTTTATCAAATTAATAGTATTTTAAGTTTATCTGATACATAAAACTACAGTTCTTTTATATTTTTTGCATGCTGGGGAAACATCTCAGGGCCTCACAAATGCTCTATCACTGAGTCTTATCCCCAGCCCTGGTTCATTTTGAAAATGCTATTTGATATTATTTTGTATGATAATGAAACAATTTACATACCCTCTGTTGCAACTTTTTTTCTTTTTCTCCTACCAGGGATTGAACTTAGGGGCACTCAACCACTGAGCCACATCCCCAGCCCTATTTTGTATTTTATTTAGAGACAGGGTCTCACTGAGTTGCTTAGTGCCTCGCTTTTGCTGAGGCTGGCTTTGAACTCATAAACCTCCTGCCTCAGCCTCCTGAGCCAAACCCAGATGAAAGAAAACTTTTAACGTGGTTTTCAGCTTTTGACCATTTCAATATTACAATGAACAAACATACATGAATGTCTCCATGTGAGTTTATATGTGGGGGCAAGGACTTAGAAGCTAAATCGCTGGGGTCAAAAGTATACATCATTTGGGGAACTGGGATATAGCTCAGTGGCAAAGCTCTTGTCTTGCATTTGCAAATCCCTGGGTTCGAACCCCATTTCAAAAAAAAAAAAAAAGATGCATCATTTTAACATGGCTAAATATTTTCAAGTGGGTCCCCCATCAGCAGGGCTAAGGGCGCTGTTTCCCTACTCTTATTCTGAACTTGATGTTTGTTGAACTAACATTTTTGCTGGTCCGGGACTGAGATGATGCCTCTTCCTATCTCATATTTCCAATGAATTTGATCATCATTTTCATTTGTTTTGGGTTCCACATTTCTGTGAGTTGTTTGTTTACATCCTGTGTCTTCCCTTTGAGTTTTTTCCTTCATTTCAGAGTTCTTGACATACTTGAATATTATCCTTAGTTAAAAATCTGCCTTGGAGGACTGGGGTTGTGGCTCAGCAGTAGAGAGCTTGCCTAGCACGCCTAGCACATACGAGACCCTGGGTTCGATCAGCACCACATAAAAATAAATAATTAAATAGAATAAAGGTATTGTGTCCACCTACAACTAAAAAAATAATTTTTTTGAAAAAAATCTGTCTTGCAAATATTTTCTTACAGTCTATGGTTTATATTTTGTTTCTGTGGTAACCTCAAAGTCATGAATGTTCTCCTTTGTTTCTAAAATGTTTAAAGATTTGCCTTTTATATTTTATACTGATTCTACATTGATTTTTGTGATCTCGTTTATTTAAATGAGAAACCTTTTCTTTGGTACACAAGATTACCTCTCTTGTTTACCAAATGTTTATATGGGTCTGATGCTGGCTTTCTTGGGCTATTTTTCTATATCCATGTTATTCCAATGCATATTCCTATGCATATTTGGTACAGACAATAAAAACAGAGAAGGATGGAGATCTACCAAATTTAATATAATGTTTACCCTTAAAAAAAGGAAGAAGAGGGGCTGGGCTGTGGCTCAGTGGTAAAGTCCTCGCCTAGTATGCCTGAAGCACTGGGTTCCATCCTCAGCATCACATAAAAATAAAATAAAGATACTGTGTCCATCTAAATCTAAAAAATAAATATTTCAAAAACAAAAAGGAAGAATATGATTAGAGGTAGTACATTTTAATTATATATAATAATGGGCTTCAACGTAGTAGTACTTTACAACTTTTTCACTGGGCATGGTGGCATAGGCCTGCAATTCCAGTGGCTCAGGAGGCTGAGGCAGGAGAATCACAAGTTGAGAACAGCCTCAGCAACTCAGTGAGACCCTCTCTCAAAATAAGAAATAAAAAAAGGGATAGGGATGTGACTTGGTAGTTAAGCACCTCTAGCTAGGTTCAATTCCTGATACTAAAAACAAAAACAAACAACAACAAAACACAGTAACAAAAAGCACACACACACACACACACACACACTCCAAAAAAAAAAAAAAACTTTTCCTTTTTTTTTGGCAGTACTAGGAAATGAACTCTTGCATGCTAGGCAAACACTCTTCCACTGAGCTACATCACCAACTCCTTAGTTGTTGTTTTGAGACAAGGTCAAACTAAGCTGCCCTTGGATTTGCAATCCTCCTGCCTCAGCTCTGGAGTCACTGAGATTCAGTGTGCACCACCATGCCTGGCTAAAATTCTTTTTTGTTTCAACAAAGGATCTTAGTGCAGATATAGCAAAATGTTAAAAATCTACTTAAGCTGGGTATTGTCTCCAAGTGTTATTCTCTGTACATTTTAGTGACTGAAAAAAGAAAAAAAAAAAACTATAAAGTAGGGCATGTACCACCACACCCAGCTGAAAAGAAACATCTTGAGAGATACAGGAGAATAAATAATTCCTTTTCTTCTTAGATACCACTGTGTAGATGTCTTGTTACACCATAAAGGCTCAACCCTGAGCCAGGCCTGTACTCCCAACAACTAGGGAAGCTGAGGGAGGAGGATCTCAAGTTCAAGGTCAGCCTGGTCAATTTAGCAAGACCCCATCTCAAAATTAAATAAAATGGGTAGTGGTAGGGAATGTAACTCAGTAATAGAACACTTAGTGTTTGCAAAGCCCTGATTTCAACCCCCAGCACTGCCCTCCTCCCCCAAGGTTCAACTTTAAGGACAAAACTCACAGCACAAGATGGATGGTCAGAAAATCACAGAAAAGGACTTGGGTCCATGACGACACAGCTGAAATACTGAATTTACAAGGCTGGTCTCAAACTCCTGTGCTCAAGTGATCCTCCTACCTGTCCCTCCTGTGTAGGTAGCTGAGCCTGCAGGCTACCTACAGGCCTGCACCACCAAGACCTACCCAACTTTCTTGTAAAGTTTTTCTTACCATTTAAGACACATTTGATTATATTTTCTTCTCCTTGCAGCTTACAGCATATTGATAGAATGCTCTTTATCAAAACCAAACAATAAACTTTGAAGAATGTATGAATTCCAGTGAGTTCTTGATGACTATAAAGACCTTGTTATTCTCATACAGACTGGAGGCAGGAATTTTGCAAACTACACAAATAGCTGTAGATTTACCAGAACCACCCTACTTTTCCTTTGCACTTTCCCAATTGTTAAACAGTCACAAACAGAATATGCCTGTTTTTTTAAGCACTGTTAGCCACATCTAGAAATGTGATATAGGGCCCAAATTTGCTTCTATAAAGGCATTTAATCTGTAACACTATTTTATAACTTTTCACCCCTAAAAATGTTTAAATGTGTATTTTAACTTTTCATCAAGAGGAACAGTTCAGGTATAGGAAATGGACTGGCTTCTTTCCTAGCCTCACCTCTTGCCCCTGGATAGCGCACACTCTAGTATTCTACACAGGTACTCAACAAGGTTTGAGCCAACTCCCACAACTAGGGAGAAACCGTTCGACAAACTATCATGCTCCTATAATGAACAACTACAAAGGTGTGAACATTTTAATTAAATGGATTTATTTAAAAAGAAGACTATAAAATTTGACATTGAGAGAGATAAAAAAGACCCACAGGATTTACATTGACAAATACAAAAATGATTGGCTATAAACAATGTAAAAATACATTTCCCAGTCCCCAAATAAAGCATAATTTAATAATTACAAAATTTTTGCACTATAAGTACCTTTCCCTTATAATTCTTAAAAACCATTTTAAACAGTTTTTATAAAATACAAATTTGCCATAGCTGTTAATATAAAATTATTTTAAATTTGAATTTACTGAGGTTGCCCTTTTCTATACATAACAGCAGTTTCTGGTCCCAAATTCTCCTTGAACTTATTTACTACCATGATCTTTTTACTCGTTTCCTTCCAGGTGAGAGAAGCTAACTAATAATGGGTTCCATAAAAAAAAATAATGTGAAAGAAGATTCTAAGAGTGGCCAAAAATACAAGTGAACAAATTATCTTTCTGAAAAAGAAAAGATTAAGTGGCCTACTAAGCAGCCCACTTCTGCACCAATGAAACAATGGAGGTAAAACTTCAGAATAAGCAGAGTTATAATCAATCCCAACATGCTGAATGAGTGAAGCCAACTGGGAATAAGTCTGTCAATTCTAACTAAGCCCAAAGCATGGTTGGTGCCATAATTTATACCCAGAATGTTCCCCAAAGGCTCAGGCATTGCTGGCTTGTTCTCTAGAATGGCACTATTTAAGAAGTGCTGGAAATTTTAGAGGTTGGGCCTAATGGGAGATTTGGGGGGGGGGGGGGCGTGCCCTTGAAGGGGACTATAGGACTTCTGTCTTTGCTGCTCTCTTTTTTCCTTTTTGCTTCCCAGCTGCCATAAGGTGAGCAGCTTGTTCTACCATACATTCCTCAGTGCGATGTTCTGCCTCACCAGAGACCCCAAAGCAACAGGGTCAACTGAACTGAAACCTCCAAACCTCCAAACCAAGCAACATGGACTGAAACCTCCAAAACTGTAATCCCAAATAACCATTTCTTCTTTTTCAGTTTATTTTCTCAGGTATTTTCTTATAGCAACAGAAAGATGACTAACACAGGTGGTAAAACTGAGGTAGCCCAGTCAATTTGCTGTGAATTCTATATGGGTATAGATGACATTTAAAATGACAAGAGTACACAGTGTGATCTGAAATTCTACAACTGCCTACCATAAATTTTTTATCTTTGAATCAGTCATCATTCTTGGACCTAAGACCCAGCTATTTCTCCTCTTTTAGATGACATACCCAATAAAAACAGAATCTATGATTGATTTCATTATCTCCCAAGTAGGTAGTAGTGATATCATCACTAACACTAGCATCTAAAATAGGATACAGATGAATAAGAAACTGACCTTATAACAGAGCAGAGGCTGTATCTGCCCAGTCTGACCAATTTTTGAGAACCACAATAGCCACGTGCATGCAACTAAAACCTATCTACAACATTCAAATGGCAGCTGAGAAACTAAAAAGAATGTGGTCATTAACTGAATCACTGGAAATAAGATTCCACTGCTGTAGAGAGAAAACCTAGCCTAGGAATCCTCCACCAAAATACGAAAGGATGTGACTTCTGGGTTCATGACCTTAATACTGGAGTCTCTGGTCGAGAACAAGAAAGGTCTACTCTGTATGACTTGGGCAGAAAGGACTGATCTCAACAAAGTCCTATCTCAAGTGCCCTGTGTGTATGACTATAAGACAGCGAGCAAAAGACAATTCTTTCAAATTATCAGAACCGAAATCTCTTGAGAATGGTTTGACTACTCCCTTACATCATCGACAGTATTCACCTGGTCAAGTTCCTGGACATTCACTTTCTTAGGATATCTTCTTCTACAAGAAGCTAGAGCAATGCCAATGTGGGAACGAGGACCCTAAGGCTCCCGCTACACACTTTCACACCTAAAGAAAACTAACAAGGAAGAGGCCCACCTCTGTCAGATGATGAAGCAGCATGTGGACCATTCTGATAAGACAGAAAAGGAAGCATCTCAAACAGATGAAAAATCAAAGACTGGGGTTTTAAAAAGAAAACTTGCTCAAAGTGATCTTAAAAGGACCCACAGAGCTGCATTAAATAGAAATGATCACATGCCAACAGGGTAACAGCCCTTTTTTCTAACCCATAGTATAAATTCACTTCTTCACATACATGGGAAGTGGTTGAAGCCTGTTTTTATAATTATTGTACTAAGTAAAAAATCTACCTTTCTTTTCTTTGGTCCTTAGGTATAATATCAGTTTCTTCAATTTTTCTGTGTTATATAACAATCATTTTTTTTTAAACCTGATCTCAACAAAGTGCAGTTTAAACATGAGGTTGCTGCTGCTTTTACACATAAAATACCAACAGCTCCCAGATATTTTATATTAAGCTATACAAAGGTCTCAGAAAGAGTTAATAATTATCCTAAAATGTTACCATATAATTTTAAGGCTGAGTGAGATACAGTAAAGCCAAGTATCACATAGTAAAGAAAAAACCTAGACCAACATTTAAAATATTGGTCTATTAAAATATACATTAAATTTCCATTAACAGAACATAATCTAATAAAAATATTAATATCTAAGCAAATTAATTTAAGAATGAAATAATTTCTAAATAAATGAATATAATCATGCTGTTTATACAGCTATAAAGCATAATTTGGAAGCTAAGACTAATAAGAGAATGCCCTGTAACACAAGGACAGAATCATTTATCTTCAGTTGAGCTGTGTGATTTAAACAACGGTCCTTCTCCTCAAAAAAAAGACAAACTCCATAACAACAAGTTTTAAGGTTTTTGGTTTTTTTTTACAATTAAAAATAAAAAACCCTCTACTCTAGACTGTGGTGACTGAAAACACAGCCTAATATTGATAAACCTGCCTTCCTGCTATTCCCCCAATTCTCCAAAGAAGTGGTTTAAGCAATTACACAAATTCTACAGGACCTTCTGCCAGAGCTCAGGCATCACCACCAAGAGTCACCATCTTGTGTAACACCTGCTCCCCAGAGTCTTTAGGCATTAAGGGGTTCAGTGAGGGCTTCTGCTCGAGTGGTATTCTCAGGTTTTCTTAGCTGGGACTCCTGTAGCTTTTCAAAAAGCATAGCACCAAAGTCAAACAGAAACATAAAACTTGCTAGAAATCCAAACGCCTGAGGAGAAAAAAGGAGAAAAGGTTATAATAAGAACTTGTGGAATACAATTTCACATTTCCCACATGATTCTGAGAGTGCTTCATATAAGCAAGATGATTTATCAATTTTATCTTTTTTTTTCAATTTTTTCTTATACCTACTACTTTTTAATGATAAAATAACTTTTTAAAACTAACAAAAAATGGAAAGAATCCAGGCATGGTGGTGCACACCTGTAATCCCAGCAGCTTGGGAGGCTGACAGGAGGATCATGAGTTCAAAGCCAGCATCAGCAATTTAGCAAAAGTCTAAGTAACTCAATGAGACCCTACCTCTAAATAAAACATAAAAAGGGCTGGGGATGTGGTTCAGTGGTTAAGTGTCCTTGGTTCAATCAATCCCAGGTACCAAAAAAAGGAAAAAAAAAAAAAAAGGAAAGAAGTTACAAAAGAAGAATTTCCAGAATAACAGCTATTAGATAAAGTCCCACAAAATACAAATGCATGTCTTATATATGTATGTATATGGGTGGGGCAACAATCTATGAAACTAAGGTGAGTAGAGGAACCCATAAAATGATACAAAATAAAGGATTATTAACAGTGTTTAGACTAACCCACATTCATGATTAGGGAAATATGTGAGTAGACAACTCAACCTAGGTAAAAATGGATAAAGTAATTAATATTAAAACAAATTTCATTTTGAAGATATGAGATTAAATTATCTAACTTCCAGTTAATTGTCCCATCTTAAAATGACAACAACACATGATGCCACTACCTACTTCCTCTTCCTTAAAATCACTTCCTCATTGTACTCTTCTAACATATGATCAAACATTCTGAGAATTCTGTCAAGAGTCAGACCATGCTCAAATTTCGCTTCTTCCCTAGCAAAACCCTTATGGAAACAGGGGCCTAAAAGTAAAAGAGAAATTGCATTGGGTGATGGTTAATGTCTCCTGCAACTCTAACATTCCACCTCAGTAATTCTTAACATTCTGTTAACTATATGTTGCCATCTCCTGACCCTCACCATCCTCAACCCCTCTCCACTCTAAAGAATATGCATTCTGGGCTGGGATTGTGGCTCAGTGCAGATCGAATGCCTCACACA